>NW_026018715.1:8731339-8779698 GCF_020466585.1 Dendroctonus ponderosae
CGTTCCAAATTGCCGCCGAAATGCGAGATTCTAGCAAACTTTCAATTAGAGTGAAATTTATTTTCCATCGATCGGTTCATTCATGCCATCCTGTATACGGAATTTTAATTTCAACTTGACGTTATAGTTTCAGTTTCAAAATGAGCCCTACACTTTGCAAGTCGGTCCAGTAACGAAAAATTTATCATTACATTATTCTGCAGTATAAAATGTGTGTTTTTTAGACCAACCTGTACGAAAAGTTCCTTGAATTGTTTTCCTTAATTTGGCTGCAACCCAGATTTAAAAGCGAGCAGAGAAAGTATCACGTTTTATGGACATCTCGATTCTAAGAGATATTATGGAAGCGTCTAAAAATCGCTGATTAATCACTTGGAACATTGCGAAGGGACATCTGAGGAGCTGCCTTTCCCTGCTAAGAATTTATATCAAATTTATAACCTTGAAAGAGAAATAATCAGGCGGTAGCGAGCTGTAAAAGTTTCAAAACTTTTATCGGGAAAGCGGTAAAAAATTTCGAAGCAATCATTCGAATGTTTTCGATGGCACGCTTCAAGAAGGGTTTTTCGTATTTACTTTCATATTGAAAGTCTAACTTTTAAAAAGCTGATCAAGAGTACGAATATCCGAATTTTTAAGTGCCCTTGAAGTCTAAAAAACCCTTAAAAACACATAAACTTTAAGTAAAACATCTTCAATAGAGCGGTTAGACGTGCTAAAATAGCTCAATATTTCCCCTGGAATATGAAAATAAGTCCGCTACCATTTTCAAAAAACGTCTATATAAAATCCCCAAAAAGCGAAATGTAAAGCTTTCTAAAATCTGTACATGCGAGCAGTAGAAATCAAAGAAAACCATAAACCTGGTTGCCATCTACTTCTACAAAATAAAACGTTGTCGTGATCCACACCTATTAAATTTCCTAATGCCCGATATCGCCTTTAAAAAATCAACCCGATTTAGTGGCTCAAATTGAGAAGAACAGTCGCAAGTCTGTATGTAATTTTAACTAACCCAAACTAAAGAATTAATAAATTTAAAATTATTCTTACCAACTTTCTGCAAGCTGGCGCCCCATCCTCCATTTTGTACCCATAATGTTCAAAAAGTCCACACATCACATAAACATAAAATGAAAATCCATTCCCAATTGAAAACTTTAATCCTGCAGTTAGCAGGCACATTAAACAACCGGACTTGCCTTAAAGGCCATAATGATTTCATACTTTTACACGATTTTGTAGCGATTTACACGACGCAAAAACACGCGATTTATTCCAAAGCTGTAAGAAAAATTTAATTAGTAAATAAAAACATAAAAAAAATAACTTGGTGGACCCGAACAAATTGTATATGAACGAAATACGAAATGGATTTAATACAATATCAATAGTTCAACATGGAACCAAAAACTTTGGCTTATTCATAACGTACGTAGAAAAGCGAGTATTCACGAAATAAACAATAAATAAATATCCTGAATCATTAACGGTTCAAAGCTATAAGAAAAGCTGTTACTAGTAAATAAAAGCATTAATCAAAGTTATCTGTTGAACCTGAAGAAAATTGTATGTTGACACAATAGTACTGTTGATACAATGATACTAACCACCTTGAAGCACTTTAATCTGGATTGGGGGTATTATTTAACCTTAACTTAAATTTATAAGTCAAAAAACAGCAAACAATTAGATTTAAGACAGAAACACACTAATAATATATAATAAAATTGAATCTGAGAACAACAAAATGTAACAAAGAATAATTTGTTAATCTGACCAAAACCCATTAAAAATACAAGAACCCCTTAGTTTCGAATGTAACTGCAAAATATCTTGCACGACGAGAAATGTGGAGTTCACAGGAGAACAGCATTTATTTTGCATTTAAGCATTGCAAAAATATTGCCTGTTGGTCAAATTTGTCTTGTCTGAAAGTTAACAGTTTTCGAGATACAGGGTGTCAAAGTGTAGATAAAATTTTCGATTATTTTTAATAGATTTCTAACCAGTTCAACTATGATAAACAGAAACGGTTTTTTAGATGGACAAATCCATATTTCCTATTACCCAGCTTGTAGATCCTAGAGGGTGCTAGCTGCCATAGTCTGGAGCCTCTTAAATCAGCAGCACTTTTTTGGTTTCAAAACATCGCGTTTTGCTGGCCATGTTGCGTTCTGCGAAGTTTTATAAACAAAAAATGTGTACTTGCGCCAAGTCGACATTCCTCACCGTTTTAGAGATACTTTACATTCGCATTTAATAAAATTTTACAAGCAACATTAGGGAACGTGATTTTTCATTGCCCGATGCCCTTAAGCAAAAGTTGATTGCGATAATATGGCTACAAGATAAATTAGTCAGATGCGACAACAAGCACCATAAACGTCGCAAGTAGGTAGGTACTCAAAAGCAAACGATTAAAGTTACAATTAATAACAAGAGGAAGTGTTGCCAGTATTTAATTATGCACATAACTTTATTAAATATGCAACGAACAAGTAACCAAGCGTGGTTATGAATTTTTAAGAATGAATCTTCGAAATTATTCCATTTTTGTTAATCGTCCCAGAAGACTTTTTGAAATTTTCTTACAGAAACCATCTTTTTCTATCCAAAGCTTAGCTTAATAGACGTGTTAGCTGCATGCAGCCGAACCAGTTTTGGGTATTCTCGTTTTTAGAGGAGTAAACAGATAACTGCCACAAAAACGACAAAATTTCGCTGAAAATACCGATAAAGTAGATTTACAATTAAGCTAATACTTTTATTATGTGTTTTCCATTAAAACTGTACCATTCGGGTTTAATAGCATCGGCTAACAGTCGTTGAACAATGCACGGTAATTATTTTCCCTCCTTTCCCTTTCTTGGTCATGTCGTGTACGCGCATTAATGGGTCTTTGTATAAAATACCTGTTCACCTATTGCAAATGATAAATACACTTCCATGAATATTTTATTACTGCACGTTTTAAATTCTGCCAGATACGTTTGATCGTAAACATTGCAAAGAAGTAACATTTAAATCTGTTTTTCGATCTTCGATCCGGTTTAATGGTGTCTTGGCGCTTCTCAAATTACAGTTCAGAGTGAAATAATAATATGTGAACGATAGTTGGTGGCCTTGATGGGTGGTGCCGAAATTATGTGTGAGAATCTTCGTTAACGGCGATGCGATCAAAAAGTGGCCTGCAGGCAGGCACCAACATACAATTTGAATAATTAAAAAGGTAAAGTTCATTATAATTCCACGAATTTTTATTTGAACGATCAACTTTAATATGAGATCACTACGATCAATAAATCGTGATCATCAACATATTATATTATCAATTTTCACACAATAGAACCATTTTTGAAACACGAATTGTTTACTACGATAATTATACTTAACTTAAGGCGTAGAAAGCTGGAAAGCCGGTTACTTGCAAAATTTGCAAAGCCCACATTTGAAAGCAACATGCGCATTGATGTAAATTATAGGTTTGTATTATTGAATTCGTAAATGGTCAAGGTTTAATGGGCTGTTGATTCTTTAGAAGACTAAAAATTTTGCATCTGTTCCTATACTTTCTTCCTTTGAGGATCAGAAGAATTTTTAAGGGAGTTGGAAGTCGTCCCGGTAGGAGTAAGAAGGAGATTTTGACGGAAAGTTCTAATCACTTTATTGAGAACAATAGTAAATTCATTAGTCACATTCAGATAGAGAGCTTCAAAAAATGACTTCTGATAACATGCTTCTGTATGTCTGCCTATGGTGGTTTCAAAGTTAATACTTTTTCTGAACTGTATATTACTGAAAAAATTAGGATTTTTCAAAGAACTTAAAATCAACAAAGTTGAGTCATAAATTTAAAATGATCCCAGAATTGATAAAATCGTGGAGGACCAGCCAACTGAGAAAAGCTGAATGAGCAAATGATGTTGAAGTAAATAAAAAAATATATGCACAACATTGTAAGGAAAGTGGCTGAATCTGTATGTCCAAACCCCAGACGTACGAGTCACTTCTAAATTATTTTGCCAACAGCACAAACAGGAACATTTCCTAACAAAAATTTAACTACTAATTTCAGAAATATCCATTTGTCGAATATTAATAATTTGAATGGCAATCCGGGGAAGCAACTTTCAGCACTAATTTTCCATAATCTGTCCGTTCTTTTATAAGACTTGCGATTAAACCTTATTCGAGATATTTGACTTCTGCAATATGTTTTTGAGCAATACTTTTCCGAATTAACCGGAATAGTCAAGTTGCTTCCTCACCAACGTCCCCAGAATGAAACCTTAGCAACTTTGTCCTATTCTGTTTTAGGGAACCTCTAGTCGAAAGTAAGTACTCGAAAACTTTAAATTCTAGGTTTCAGCAACCATAAAGGAAAACATAGTTTTCTTTTCAGTCGAATATATATAGGAGCTCCCTCTTCATTAGGAGAAGGCTGTTTAGAATGCTAACCAATCAATTTATTTAGCATAACTTATTTCAATTACACACGACTTTTTCATCGACATGAACAACATTTATTTGCCTAAATAATCGCTTAATTGAATCGAGTGTTTCATGAATTAACAGCAAAAACCTCAAGAATTTATTGTACATAACAATATAGAATAGCCATCATTGCCTATCAGCTTCAATTATTACGTCGAAATGTATGGTATGAAATGTACCAATCATCGTTCGCATAACATGCAGCAAATACCAATTTGTCGCTGAAAAACTCATTTGTTGTTGCAAGTATCGCTGTAACTTGAAATGAACTATGTGAAAAAAGCGAATTTCTTCACTACGTAATTACATTTACTTTTGTCGTTTTAATTTCATGTTATATAAGTAATTTTCTGATTATATCCATGAAATCAAACTATTGCAATCATTCCTTACAAAAACTTTAATCTGAAAGCTCTTCATCAATAATAGTTTGCAGACTGCAGGGGCAAAATTAATAGTTCCTCAGCTCAATTCTTATGTCCTTCAGTCTTAAATCTAAAGTGAACAATAAATTACTTAGAGTGAAGTTCAGCTTTGGGGCAATAAAAGGAATGTGACCCAAGTCTGCACTTTAGCCTGATCTAACAAAATTTCGAATGAGGAACAGCTATTAATCAAAGTTTGAAAATTTCTAGGATTAAACTAGTCGCTTAACTTTGGCCATGTACTTTGTTCGATTATACTTCCCAGAAGATTAGTTTAAATTTAGCATTCTATTACTCTGAGGCTTTCATAAAAGCAGAAATTATTTAAAGCTCGTTTTGCTGGTTTTTCACTAAGTATTAATTGCCATGAATCTATAACGCGACTTTAGCAAAGCCAACTATCTGAAATCAATCAGGTAAACATAATTCATCGGCTAGATATGGCAGCAATATTTTGAAGCTGTAAGCTAGAATTTATTTGTAATTTAATACAATTCCAAGGGAAGTTAAATATCCACGGTAAACAATTTAATCTGCTAGATTTCCCTGTTCTCTAAATTTAGAAGCCCCCCGTTATTCGCTCGCTGTTTATCCTGTGGCTTATTTTATAAACTGGAAGCTAATGCATAGTTTTGGGTTGCCATAAATCAAATCTTTGAAATTTGTCACTTTTTGTATTATTAGCTAAGTGCCTACCCAAATATGTAATTGGCTGAAAATAGATTACTTATTAATTTACCGGATTTGATGAGGCTGGAAATTCCAACATTGCTAACTATTCCAACGACACCATAATTGTAATAAATCATACATAACAGGAGCTCGATTTACGTTTAAAAGAAGTGCTAAGAACCATCAGCAGATTGACACCTCCGAATCTGCATATTTAGGATAATCTAATTCAAAGCACATCCAATTGCTAATTATTTGATCAAATTTCCCTGTACTGAACTTTGATATTACATACGCAGAATTATACACATTTAAGTAGAAAATAATCAGATTCAATGTAAAGTTAATCTTTAAGTGGAAACGTATGGACAATCGACATTAACAATGACTTTGTGACAAAGTGTATGAAGACAAGGAGCTTATTGAAGGAAAATGGTAGCAAGTTCTAAAGATGCGAAACTGCATATTAGATAGCTCCATGCGAGTTTATTGCCAACTTTGCTGGATTCGCTTTAAATTTCCCGGATTTTATGTTCTGATTTCACTGTTAAAGTAATGAAATGGTAAATGTGAGGCAGCTGAATGCGCTACATTTCAAAGTCTATTAAGAGAAAAGTCTATGCAAGAAATTCCTCAAAAGAGTCGTACTATGGAATCACTTTTAGGAAGGAATTTCGCATGGCGGCAGTGCGGAAATCTGGAACTGAGAAAACTGCGCTTATTGAAATACTTGCGAACTTGCAAGGATTTTAAAAGCTATAACTAATTACAAATTAAATTTAATTATTTTTTTTTGACACGCCCTGGAATCGAAAATATTAATGTTGGCAATTAATGCAACTCATTGCATTGAAAAATTTCTTCGTTATTTTCATATCAATTGTAGAATACGTTCTTTGGATCCTAATTGGAAGGGAATTTGGAAAAGCTTTCGATTTGAATGATTTTTTCAGAATTCCGTGTTGTGAAGAAATAATATGTTGGAAATACAGTTTCTAGTATCCCTTGACATTTTGAAATCGGCAGTGTTTAGTTTGTGAATTTATTAATGGATTGTTCTATCACAATAATTCGGTCTGTAATTATGTTCTTAAAATTTCGTTTTATTTTGAACCAAGTTCATATATTTTATTAAATACACCAATTTTCCAGCATTTTTGGTTTAGTTTTTTAGTTTGCATTGCAGTTTTATGTAATTTTTTTTCGGATATCACATCATAAATATTGTAAAAGTTTAAAATCGTTATCTAATTTTGTTGGATCAAAAACTTCAATCAGAATTCGAGAGTCGATACGAATTTGAATATTTCTTGACAGGCAAATTGAAAATAGAAAACACACTGAAAATCTACTGACTGCGCCACTTAGATTCATACCTGCGGCAGAATTCCTAAAACAATTACCTTCAAACGGTTTATTATTTTTAAATAGAAAAACTGCTAAAGAGTTCTTCACAATACATTTCGTTTAAAAATTACTTGTTGGTTTTTCTTTATGAAAATACTTAAAAAATGGAACTGATGTCGATCTGGTTTCAGCTACGGAAATAACTAGCAAACGGAAATTATTAACAAAGAGGGCCTCCGGCTTTTTGCACAAATCAAAAAGTATTGAATTATTGCTGTTTCAGCATGCATGGCTCTTGACAGTTTTTGTAAATTGTTAATTACATCAGCAAGCTAGCGATATTTTTTCAATGTCTGTACTGATATTAATTTATTAGACTAAAGCTTCAAGCAAAATACGGATTTGCATCAAAATATCGGTTATAAACATGAATTCTGATATTGATATGTAAAGGTCTGCATACCCAAAAAACATCAATTGGTGTATAACAAATAAATTCCGTTAAAATGCGAAAAGAAAAATAATACATAAAATTATAAAGTTGGTTCTTTTGGTGAGTTTTAATGTTTATGTTTCCAATGCCGTTTAGAAAGAAAAATTTTGCCAAAAGTATGTAATATAAACAACAGGTCGCAAGATCTGGGCTACAGTTATAAAAGAATATCAAATAATTGGGAACATTGTTTTGAATTAATAAAATTATATGTTGAATACAACAGTTTCAACATACTCTTCACGTATGAACGACGCAAACACAACTTTAATTCGTACTAGTTTAGATAATTAATGAAGCTATGAATGTTTATTAGGCGTCTGATCAAATCCTTTTTGAATAAACCTAATTCCAATGATTACCGAGATTATTATTCAAAACCACAAGATTTGTAATTGCTTTAATATGATCACATCTAATCACATGTCTTCCTTCGCATTAATAATTTTCAACCTTTGAACGCTTCCAGAGTCCATAGTGCAACATGAAAAAAGTTAAACACCCGATGACGTGTTTAATCGTAGTTTTTCAAATGATACTGTCACACTTTGTAAGCCACCTTTCAATAAGGTACTAATGGAGCCAGAAAAACATCCGGAATTCAGGAGATTTATTTTAATTTTTTAAATTATACTTAATCATACCGGTGGAAGTGCCTAACTCATAATGACGGTGATTACCCAGCAGATTTATTGAAGTCACTTTTGGATGGAAATTCATATGCGAAATAATTGAAATTTAATTTGAAAAATGAGTAAATTACGGAATAAAATGATTATAGTGAGTTATGTGTAAAGTACCTTATTTTCTACAGAGTCAGTTTCTGTTTTTTTGCGCTCAATTGTCATAGAAGCGTCCCAATAAAATATTCCAATCATCTTCGCAAACTTTCTCAGGAATTATGAAGTTTTTAATGGAGCACTAATAATACAGGTTGGTGGTGGAAGCATTAGCATTAAAAATCTAGTCATTGACCTTTATAGCCAGCAAGGTCGTAAGCTGAAGCTACCATGTGGTTTATAACTGGTCGTAAAGATACAGTAAACGATCGGGCATTTATTTCTTAATGGTTTTGCAAAAGAAGCTTATTTTATAAAAGCAATATGTTAAAATATATCTGTTGCCAGATAACATGCAGAATCTGCAGGAGCTTTGAAACTCACAGAATACAGTAGGTGTTTCAATTTATTACTTCATTGGTAATATTGACCACAACGTCTTCGGCAATAGTTCACCTGTACTTTGTTTAGTTGCCTTATTGCATTTTTCATTAATATTTTACGCGTTTGATCCAGGCTGTTCTATGATTGTTTCAATCACAAGTCTACTAGCAATGAATATCGATTTAGCTGAATTAACTAAATTAAACTCTTGATTTCATCAATTTTCTTTCTGCGGAATTACTTGCGCTTCTGCGACTTTAGACATGTCAAGAAATCCATAAAATATTCCATTAAAATCCAATTAACCGCTACGTGAATTCAGAAGCAACTTTCGATTCGATTCGCTTCTCGGTACTATTATTAGCAGAATGGGAGAAAATTAGATTGCTTTGATGTGGGCAATAAATTAGAGTAATTAAATTAAAACAATGTTTTCAAAATAGCCCACATGTGCCTTTCAGCCACTTTCTGCGGTTTGTAAGTAACATTTATTCCAGACATTTGTCTGTTGTAATAATCAGAATGTTAGAGTCCAGAACGGCAGGTGCACGTAAAATCAATTCAAGATGGGATGAACAAAAACTATTTCGTGCAGCTTCATGAGAGTAAAAAATAAAAGTCAAATAGCATTGATTCGACAAACTCTCAAAACTAACATAAACCGAATCAATTTAAATAAATAAACATGATAATTAGTTTCCCATTTCCTTATCAAATATTAAAATATTAATAAGAAGCGAAAATGTACCTAGAAATGTTTGGTCCGAATTTCCGTATTACAGTAAAAGAAAGTATACTCGTCATAAACTTCGAGTTGGCAAATGCTTAACACACATTAATATACACGGAATAAAAAATAAAAAATCTTGCCACTAACTTTGATTACAGTAGACATTTTCCGAATGTCTAATCAATTTCGAAGAGAAAACCCTCTGCAAAAGTGTATGTGCGGCGTTTCTTTCTTCAGTATAAAAGTAAAAGTCGAAGCGTTGCAATAATCGAATTGCCAAAGGCTCATAACATATAAACCGCGCAAATTTAATTTAATAAAATATATTAGTTTCCGGTTTAGCACTCAACTAAAAAAAAGCCAAGTTCTCTTGACAACGTTTTTCGTGACGAACTGTTTCCGAGTTAAAAAGTCATTTTTGCAACCCCTTTACAATTGATAAATAGTAAAAAACACTCTTTCGAATCGTTAGAAAACGCCTTTATCACAGATATATCATGCAATCACAAATCACAAAAGTTTTAAGAAACATTATCAAATAGTTAATTTCGCTTACACTTTTTTTATGTAACATTAAGAAATTCTCGCATTACTGCAAGATAGGCTGCCACTATAGTAATTAATTGCTTGTGGATATTAAACTACTTTACGAGTTTTCTTTGCCGTCTTTTAAGGCTGCCAGTAAAGTTCAATTTGTGCACTGCCAGCAAATAATCACAAAAGACTCGCATCGGCGTCTTTTTCAAATAATTTGATCGATCTGTTGTGAACGAACGTAAACTAAAGCTCTCTAATTCAATTTTACGTATAAAACTAGACGTTAATGTCTTCAATTTCTAGAATAAATGCGCAATGAAAATCCATCGATTTTCTGCCAGTTTCAAAGGTTTGTTTGCAATGGGAATTGACATGTTATCGCCATTCTACAATGAGTGTGGACACTAGGTAAAATATTAAAGCAATGTGTTTTCATGAAGGAATTCAATGTCCATATTGGGTTTTGTTTTTTCTCGCGCTTTATGGCCAACATTTATTAATGGGGTTTTTGCTTTCCGAATAGATCATTCCGAGCACTCGCTTATTATTACACAACGACAAAGTCGATCACAGACAGATTAAAGTAATTCCAATATATGACACAACGTTTAGCATACAAGAGGAACAATTTGCATATTAAGCTAACGTGTCACGCGAAAACATTTTAATTTATTAGCAAACATATCTGATTTATTCGCTGGCTGGTATTGAAATTACCGGGGATCAGTTTCTACCTGTTTTACCAAACAGTTGATAAATTTCGGGGAGGAGACGCTAGATTTATCTTAAATTCGTAAACCGCTCTGCCTGCATTGTCTAAAGCACTTTACATAATTGCTAGGCTACGTTTAGTAATCTGAGTATAACAATACTGATTAAGCTCGATTGCATCTCGGAATATACGGAAAAGTAATTTAACAATTCCATGGGCAAATTGTTCATCATCAGCATGCATTCGTATTCAAGAGAGATGTTTAATGCAATCGAATTGCTTCCTGGTTTCAACCGTGTTGCTTTCAGTTTTAACTTACCTTTTTATACTTATGGATCGTAAAGTTTCAATTCAGCCGAAATTTTCAACCGATATTAAATTATAATTTAATTTTACGAAAAGTATAGTTTTGCCATTGAACAATGCCTCAGCACGAGAACAAACCGTTGACAAAACCAATTTAATTTTGAATTATCTAAGTAGAAAATCGACGAGATTCTCTATATGAATATGCCGACGCAAACTTCTCAAATGTGCATATTTGATATGTGAACAATTGGAGGCAATTGCGACAAAAAGTTATGATGAATAAATGTAACTCACCGATATAAGTGAGAAACCTTGCATAATACTACTTGTAATGTAAATGCAGTTTGCGTTAAGGGAAATGCAGATCTCGATGTTAATAGTTTCCGACAATCTGCCCGAGATAATTGTGTCATAATGTAATTGGACAATTAACTCCAATAGTTCTATAGTCCGATCTATTAGAATGGATCCCTGTTTGGTGCCATTGGGAGCTAAGAAACTGGATTATTTAAGACTCTGGGAGAGGTAATTTGATTTTGATATATCCTGGGAATATTGGCGATAAATCGAATATTATAAGAATTTAGTCAAGATTGGGCTTTTCTCTACTTATAATGCTCAATACAGCAAACCTAAAAAATATCACCATTAAAAAACATTGCTATTATTTATGGAAGAAAAATATATTGTTGAGAAATGATGGTTGAGACGTGATCGGAAGACATCTACCAAAATAAATTAAAAGGAATTATTTATCACAACGGGAATTACAAAAATTGTATTCAAATATTTATATGAGATCAAACAACAAAAAAACTCTCTCAAAATAACTCATTTCTCTACTTATAACGCTGCAAAAAGCAAACCGATAACAATAATCATCAATTGATTAGCAAAAAACATATTGTTGAAAAAGCACGTGTGCAGAACAAACTTAAGCAAAATATTCAAAGGAATTATTTATCACCTACAATTCCACGCACGACACCACAAAAATCGTATTTACATTTTTATTAATAAGAATGTAAATAAGCTGAATTCTTCGGAAAATATTAATACCTAAAACCAGTGTTTTTATAGCTATTTGCCACTACGTTTAACAATGGCTCAAGCTTCTCACACATTGCTGTATACACCAATTAAGACAAAAATAAATATTAACCCACTCATGTCGAACAAACGCAATATTGAAAACATATAAAAGGTGGAAAGGCAAAGTTTTCTTAATTCACCGAGAAGATTTGCCGTGAATGAGCGACATTGTTCCAGCTGCTAGACAGCCCTTAAAGTGCTGAAATCGACATTTAATTGCTTTCAACTTCAAGTAGCCATCGCAGCTTTTATTGAATTTTCAGGCAACGATTTGCTATTTTTTACAGCCCATTCGATGCATGCCACTTGGCCCTTTAAACAAAAGGAAAATCGTGTTCCAATTATAAAAATAATCAATTATGGCAGCTAATGAAATACAAACAGCCAACCCCTATTATTGGGAACAAATAAAATGGGGTAATATATCAATATCGAAAACTTGACATCTGTTTTCGATTTGCAGATTTAATTGCCACTAGCCAGACTGAAGGTAAATGAAAATGATCATGTGCGCTATGACCTACAGGTCAAGTAGACCGCATTCTATTATGGGCATTTGGTGCGAAGTTTGAAAAGGAAATATTGAGACAAATTTTGCTAAATTACTTTTACTAAATTACTTTTAGTGTCTTTGTAATATTATAGACGGGAGATCATTAATGGAAATAATTATGACATAAGTGCCGCCGAATTTTACTACTAACCATTAGTTAATGAAGACATGTTTGCTAGCCACTAATAAATTATTCATTATGAAGTGAATTGCGCGCCATACAATCACTTTTGATAACCTAGAACCAATTTTCCTCGCCACATTAAGTGAATTATGAAATATGCTCTAACATCCGATGAAAATGGTCGATTTTTCAAATATTTACTTATTACCCTGCATTGAATGTAGTCAACAATGGAATGGTCTGTTGCAGATACGATGCTGAATACATATTTGGACGGAAAAGCAAAATTATGTTTTGTCACTGGGTGAATTGGGGTTTACCTTGCAGCTCGTGGTGTTTTAGCACTTATTTATTAACGATATCGGCAAACAGAGCGCGTTTGAAATAACCTTTACAAGCGAGAGTAATCGGGGCGGAAACTAGAATCATTTGCAGAAAAAGTGTTGATAGTCAAAAATTTGATTTCCCAATTTAAGTCCGTTAGATTTCAAAATTATGTAAATACAAACGCTTTGTTTTTGCTAAAAACTTGTCCCAAATTATTTAACAAAATTTTTATGAAAATTATCCGGCCTAAGGAGATTAGCGAAGAATAATTTCAAAAAATATTAGCGCAAAGTTGCTAATGAAACTAACAGTTCAAATTACACTAGTCGATTGCTTAAAGCATGTATTAATGCCTTCTAAACCAATCGGTAAATAAGCATGTATTAAAGCAGATTAAAGTAGATCAGTCTTGCCTTAGGCAATGTCTTCTAGCATGAAGTAATATGAGGAAAAGTGGTGTACTTTGAGTCTAATTAGTCTGAAGCCATTTAGAGACCATTTCTGGAAGATTTCCAAACCTTCAGTTTCTCCGGCGCAGTTGGATTTACTAATTTCCTGCCGATTAGAGATGCGTTTTGCGGCGAATACTCTACATAGAGTAGCTGGATCGAACATTAGAAGACCTCCTTTGCTTGCTATCATTTCATCAATTTGCTGATAATTTTGAGAGAATATTTAAAGAGAAATTAGACAAAATAGTTGAGAAAGTAAAGGGTTCCCAGTGATGCACAAATATTTGAGATTTCTTATTCTTAATTGAACAATTATTAAATATTCAAGGCGGTCTGCCCATTGCGGAAAGTTCAATGTGCGAATATGGAAAGGATTCCAGACTTCTTCGCAAGTATTTATAATTTAACACATAATAGTTCAAAAATGTGACTCCATACATAATGACTTTTAATTTCTTATTACGTTTAGAGTCCCCTAAGTCTTCGGGGTTTCGAAATCTTAAATATCTATTATCATCCCGATTTAACATTACTTTAAGGGCACTAAAACAAATCTAAACGTTTTTCAACACATATTTATGGTATGCATATCGGAAGTCCCACGTTCAATCATCCAAACTCCTCTAAATCGCATCGTTCAGACATAGAAAGTCTGGAAGTAAGACTTGATCCGTCTTGTTTTTGCATAGCTTCCTTAGGGCCTTTTAGAGGAGTGCACTCGGTTTAAAATGTGAATAATCCACTCTTTACCTCTCTTACTTTATTTCAAAAAATACAATGTGTTATTCAACTTCAACTAAAGATGGTTCACCAGTTTTGGAAAGTCTTGATGATTTGTTCGTCTTATTCAATTAGAAGTATTATATGTATTTATATCTGAACTTTTTTGGAAACAATTTTTGGAAAATTATAGTCGACCATTATTCGCTTGAAAATTCAGTTCAGGCGGAGAGACACAAAAAGAAAGACCACAAAAATGCAATACAAATTCCTCACTTTACCACCATTTGCAAAATTTTCACAAAACATTGTTTCTGAGATAAAAAAAGCTATTTTAAATCGAATTTCGGTGATTAGCTTGACGCGTTTCCTGTATAATACAAATTTGTTAATTTTGTTAATTATATCTGACTTTCTTAGAAAGGTCTTGTTAAAAGTTTCAAAAATTTGCGTCAATTTGCTCCGCTTCTAGAGCTTACAAATTTTCCTTTAATAAATAAGGAAATGTAGAAAGTCAAATCGAATTTTAAAGAATACAAGAGGGAAGGCGTTTTATTTTAAGACAATTTATCTTAAATGTATAATATATAAAAAAGTATCAGTGTACAATAGTAATTTATTTAGTATGAAATTGCTATTTCCCACTAAGATTTGACTTTTATCACATTTATTTGAAATGCCAATTATTCCCAAAGGCTTTATGGTAAGGAAGCAAATGCTCTTTATTTTCTGGCTCTTCATAGAAATTTTTTTAAAGAGTCATTTTTCTTGACGTAATAATGTTTTTGTAATAATCTATGTTTAACCCACAACGTAAAAATGTAAATATTTTATGCAATACGATTTTGGGTTTTGATTAGCCTTGGAAAATACAAAATGACTTAAACCCAACCTTTTGAACAGTATTAGTCTTTCCCTCAAGATATTTTGCATGTACATAGATACTCCTGGAACCAAGAGCTTCAAATTCAGAAGTGAATCTGCTGGAGACTTTTGTAATAGTTGATCTCACTCCGAACTACGATTGGTTCGCATTAACTTCAAGTTCAGCTTGTATGAAATAAACAGGAATTCTCCCCCACATCAAAAATCTACCAGACCTAAAGATAAAAGGTCCAAAACCCGCTCTATAAACAGCTTCACGGAATTATGAGCAGGTCTGGCAACTGGCAGATTGTTTTTCTGTCGTTCCCATGAACTAAACAATGTTGGTAGCAAAATAAATAAGTCCCAAGCGCAGCAAAGAAAAACTGGCATGATGGCTCTCGGTTGGTAAATATAGTAAGACTGCACTATTAATAGCTATGTTCCATCTACATACTTGACCACTAAACCGACCGTGCTATTTTCCACCAAGCCTTAAGGCGAATGTGGGTAATATGTGTGAGTTTCTGTTCGGTTTGGCAATCTATATTATCAATCGGCCAGCCAGCTTACTTCCATATTATTGTTCAGTTGCTGGGGGCAGCTTTGGAGTAGCAAATTGCAATCGTCCTATACAAAACCCAAGACATGGTCTCGAAGAAAATTGACTATCAAAGCTAGGGTGCTTTCAGCATTTGACTATTCAAGGATTCAAAGCCCTAATAAGCCTTTACAGAATGTGAAGAACCAGCAAGGATTTCATTAACATCTGTCGGCTGCATCAAAATAGTAAAAAGAAGATATATAAAAATTAGCTTGAGATTGTTGTCAAGCCTGAAATTGTTACTTAACTTTGTTGCTTTTTAGTAAGAAAGCTGGTTTCCAACAATAACTGCAACTCATTCACTCCTTGTTTGTAAAACTAATATGATTCATTAGACGTATTACTATTAACTGAAAACAACAACAATTGTCTATTCAAATTAATACAACTAGACTTCTTAGGTAACGAAAGTCTTAATGCCGATATTACGAGTCTGAAAAGTCACGGTTATTAATTTGCGGTCTAGTCTGCTTAAATGATTATTAAGTACCTATTGCGATTGAAGAGGGAATTGCGGTTTTGTGGACTTCGTAAACCTGATAATAAATTGGCGGGATGTCCGGACAAGCAGAAAAAAATTATCATCTCACTGCTTGATGAACAGTTTTATTTAAATGCTTGTAAAATCATTAACGTATGTAACCAAAGGGGTTTAAATAACAAATAGCAATTGGTGTTTGCATAAAACTAAAAGTCGCAGAAGCTGAAAGAAACATGCTGTTGAGGAGACCTTTCCAGTTACGTTTATCCAAGCCCTTTCATTGGACTGGAAATTGAATTTAGGAACATCTTGTACAAAAATTGTAAGGCATCAGTTTTTTAATTGCTGATCAGGTCTGTTGGAAGTCTTAATAATAGTGGATTTTCCATATTTTATTAATTAATAGGTATGTCATGCACATCTATACATACAACCACGAGGCATTCATTATTAAAACTATACTTGGAACAAAATTACTACATTTCAACTGCATAATTAGCTTTATTTTTTCAAAAGTTGTTTGTTACCGAGCTTGATTAGTTTGCGCAAATTGAAATATTCAACTATTATTTGAGAACGATTGATTGGATATTAAAACAGTTCACTTGACTGAGTCAATTTGCAGTGTGGTTGCCTCAAACATAATACCTAGAAAAATAACGTACAATTCGAGATAACAGGCTGAAGTCACGATAAGTAATGATTTGTTTGGTCGAGAAGCTCAAGAACAAATTAAGCCATGAAAATATGTATGGAGTGGTATGATTATAAGCACAATTTTTAACAATTTCAAGTAAATTATTAACATCACAAATTTAAGGATTTACCTTTAACTAAAATAATTATTCGTCAAGTGGTAGTCAGAACTGGCAGCAATTGACAAAGGGTTTTTCGAGAAGTGAAGACAAGAGAAAAAAAATGCGTTTAAGACTTCTCAGCAAATTCCACTTTGGTTTATAACAGGCAAATTGTCGAGGCAAACTATAGCTGCAGAATGGTAGTTTGGAAGTGTTTTTCAAATTATGACTCATTGCAAATAAATTAATAAAACAATATAACTTGTCTGAGGAAAAAAACCTTGAAATCATCTTTTAAGTGCATCGAAAATCTTAGTAGAAAGACTTTTTGCAATTATTTTTCGTCTCAACTGTAGGAACTGGTAGACTTCAACCAGCTGGCCGATTTATAGCAAAGTGTTTCTGTTCTTCGAAACCGAATGTTTTGCAGTGGACTTTTACTCTGGCCGCGTAGAACCAATCAATTCCCGCTACTCATCTTCCTTAAGTCAAACAAGTTCCATCTTCTTTCCCAAGCCGTTCGAATCACACGATTCAGCATCCCAATCAGTTTTACCTGAGTCTGACCGTTTGTTTAATATGCGTGTATGGTCGAGCTTTTGTTTTTAAATCGTGTTAAAAAGCTGCGGCAGTAACTGGTGGGAGTCAGTTTACTTTCGGTGCCCAAAACGTTTTAAGCATTGGAAAAAAATTATAAGTAGACTACAAAAAATGAGGACGGAAGTTTCGACGATTTTGAGTGTTACGGTTTAAAGTGCCAATTTTTTTCCTTGGAAAAGTACTAGGATTGCGTACAAATCAAAGTGTTTCTGGGACACAGGAACCTTCCATTCTTACTCAAGTTTTTTTAAGTAAGTAGCCAAATAATTATTTCTTCAACGGCTGCAACTATAACTACTTTTGCCTCAAACAATTGCTAATTAAATTTAGCTGCTTCGACCAAAGACTGCCTTTGTTCATTTGCTTTGTTTAAAAATCAATAGACTGTCTATCTTTAACTGACTACAGATAGCCGTTGCGATACTTTTTACTTCCCTGATGAAGTTCCAGGCAATCGCATTAACAAGCTTATCGTAGGAATTACTTAAATCTTCTCTTAAATCGTTGTTTAGCTCGTTCCTACTGCTAAGATGGGATGAAAGCAGAATAAGCAAATGAATTTGAATCTGAAAATATATAGCAGCGTAATCCTGCAACTCTGTGCGAGTGCATTTCCAAAGGAAGTTTAAGGGAATTTACCAAGCATTTTTTTATAATTTGGGGGCAGAAACTAACATTCAGATAAGGCGCTAAATAGCGGCAATTTTGAACTACAATAAGCGCAATCCATTAGCTGTGGGTAACCATAAAACCGCCAATTACTGGAATGATAAAAGTTAGCTTTTTTGCTTATTTTCCATGTGCTATTCATGAAGATGGAACATGTTAGCAAGCCAGATGTATAAAGTAAGCATACTAAATTCAATTGTTTTTTCATTGAATTATAAGTTACTTAATACGTAAATTTGTGGAAAAATACAACATTTGAAAATCAAATTAGATGTTTTAAGTACATTTTATTTTATAAATCTACCACTAATTGTGCTTCGGCCTCAAGGTTGGATACCGAAAATAAGTTTGCAGATACGTTTAAGTGTTATCACTTTAGGCATGGCCAGTGTTTTAGAAGTAATTGGTAAAGTATTTCTTGAAAGCCATTTGTCTGTTCGTAAGCGATTAATGCTGTGTGTGATATTGGAAAATAACAAATCACTTTAACAGAAAAACGTGATCGGTTCCCAAACGTTTGCTCTTAAACAATCTAAAATCTAGGTCCAAGGGAAAATGGTGACTTAATAAACATGATTAAATTGCCTAATGTCGAATATCTAAAGACAACAGCAAAACTGAGCTAGAAATAGAATAAATAGAATCAATGATCTCAAATAGTGAAAATAAACTAAACGCAAAGTACAAAGTTTTGATAAAAGTGAAAAAATAATTGGAAATGGAAATCAATCAAAGTAAAGTAAGTCAATTTTCTAATCTTGACAATTACTTCCATATTTATTGAATGTGCCATACTGTTGTTATGTTCACCTATCGCATTGCTTATGCACCTAAGGCCGGATATTGTTAGGAATTAACACAAACTGGAAAACATGTGGGAGATAAGCAGTTTCAATGTTATCAATTCATTGCTCATTCACTGGTTTTATCACGAGATATAATTTGCATGGCAGCATTCCTATTTGAATGTAAATCGGTATTCTTGCACACTAATGAGTAAGCACCGCGATTGGTAAATTTCTTTCATAATTTCCAGTGCACTTAATTTGAATGAAATATTCCGACAATCTCAATGTAAAATGCTAATGAGTTTTTTATGATTTTTATTATTTATTACACTTATATCGACCATATCTGTATGTTTAGCGCCTTGGAAATGTCCTCTTATAACTAAAAAAACTAAAAAGTCATTATCAAGTATCTAAGGTCATATTAAACATAATAACACTTTTGACCTCAGGTATGAAATGTTGATGTGTTGTTTACCAGCAGAAAGTACATGGGGAACTTTCGCTAATCGCATCTAACAAGTAACTCTTATACCGGTTTTAAATGTTGATAGTAAACGCATTTGCTTTGCATGAAAAATGGTGCTTTAGTTAGTAATTTCAGAGCTTAGTCCTATAATATATAATATAGTATAAAGTTCAAGAATGCATAGCCAAAACTCCTCGATCAGGAACGATTGCCAAGTATGTAACCTCAGCAAAAATAGATTAATAACAGCGACGAGTTCACTTTGTGTTTGCTTCCATGCGTTACTTTTGCCCCCATTTTTCGATGGGGATTCATGGAAATTTAAGAAAAAGCGCAACTACATTTGTATTAAATCCAGCACTCTGAAGCATCACTTCTTCCAATATTCTTTTATATAGTCGCAATCGAACTGCTTAAGTTTCGTAAACCATAATGTTCTTTAGACTAATATTCCATATAATGAGTGTCCGAAAATAGCCAAGTTGCTTTGTAATGTAACAGGTTAAATTGGTTTTTGAATTAGTTGAAAACCATTTTATTTCCATGCAACTGTAACTCGTATCTCTTAAACTTTCACGGTCACGATTTTCTGAATATAATTGATGTTAAATTTTGCGCCTAATTACCGATGGCACTTTATAAAAAAATGCATTGTATTCCGACCAAAGAACATCGCTGTTGCTGGCAGTCAATAAAATTTAATACGAACGTTGGCAATAGGAACAATTAAGCAGAAGCAATTAGCGACAATATTGGTAGATACTAATATGAAAGGTAGATATGACGTAATTTTTATCACCAATCGCCAGCCTGCTGCTTATATATTTATTAAAAGCACAAGACCGATACTCCTTCTAGAAACGTTAGAAATTTATTGCATACAAAAGCGCGTTTAACTGAGTGTCTCTCCTAATTAAAACCAATATTTTCGATATATGAATTGGCTTGCGGTTTATTCCTGTTTGGTCTTAATTTCCAGCGACCTTTCGCGAGAAACAAAGTCTCTTCTGTGCTGTTTTTCTCAGTTCATTCACCTGGCCTTTAGCACGAATCCACCTACCACCATTTAAGGCTTTTATATTTTCCATCATACTAAAGAACTTTTTTCAATACGAAGTTTTTACACCATCTAATTGATACAATCTGCGCCTATCAGGGACAAGGCAGTGAAGAGATCTTGGCATGAAGCACCAATTACAACAATAAGGAAATGATCCTCATTAGATCTGACCGTGGGATTATTAACGTTTTATAATATCTGCTAAGGCTATGGTCATGATAGTTGAAAATTAACGAGCCATCTGCAATTATGATTTTATATGATTCCAGTGGCATCATTTAAACAGCGGTTTCATTGACCTAGAGAATAACTTACTTGATCAGTCAATGAGCAAACAGATAATTTGAATAATGTAACAATTTATTTTTATCTTTTGAAGAGTAAATATCTCATTAATAAAGGTTTAAGTTAGTTTTCATCTTTTTAGAGAGAAATATGGAGCCAATTAGATTTTTTTGCACATCCAATATTGTGGATTTCGGATGCATTTAATGTTATTGCAAATTGAATAGGGCACCAGTTTGTTCAATTTTGTGGTCGAAGCGTGCACGTTTTTGCGATTTCAGCTATTATTTATTGTTGAGTTTTAATCATTTTCGACCCAAATTAATCATTATTGTTAAGCTCCCATTTGTGGTCAGCATATATATAATAGCTTGCTACAATTGAATGCGGATTCATTATACTTAGAAGGATTTTAACAAATTGCACCTAATAAATTACACAAAATGCTTAATTGCTTGAATTAGATCCCTTAATCCGTTGAAATTTAATGAGAACTAACAAAAAACCTGAAAAAACTTAACATGAAATGATCAATCGGCAAAAATAAAATATCTTCAGGATGAACAGAAATATTAAAAACAAGTTTCTTCGGCTATGACAAGACATACAATAAGATAATTACATAAACTGCTCATTAACTACAACCTGAATAAAACTAACAGTTATTTTTTGCGCTGATGTTAAATATGCAAGAAAAATCCCAACGTATCTTTGTACACAAATCGCATAACGGTACACCAGTTACGAATGGGTGGTAAATCACAATGACATCCAATATTTCGCTTGTTTGGATATGGAAATGTAAACCGTTAAAATTGTCTTTTTTGTGAAGCTTTTGCAGTTTTCTTTCCAGTGATTGATTTAACTGCGCTGATGTTTCTAGTTGTTTAAGTACAGCTGGTGCATTTGTGCATTTCCTTCTCGGCATGATACGTACAATTTAAGCTGTCTTATATAAGTGGCTTGAAAACTGCTCAACAGACATTCAAAAGTGTTTTATTATTCATTGTTCCTTGCAGAAGCGCGATATTCAAAGAGGCACTGCTTAAGCAACGAAATAAGGCAGTCTAAAATAATAATCACATAAACCGTATGAAAACTTCAACCACTTCCAGCGGAATAGATAATTCATAGGATATAGTGAAAGTAAATAAGTAAATGTTGCTCAAATATGGCTGAGCACTAAGTTTCCTGTCGGATAATCAACTTTAATCCAGTTCACAAGTTTCATTGTCATCATCAGTTAATCGCAAGATATTTACCCGTGCCACGAGTATTAAATAATGTTCTCTAAAACTGGCTTTTAACGACGTGAGTTTTTAAATGTCGAAGAAAAAAAGTTAATTCTAATCGAAAATCCTAAGTAATTATTCGTGATTTATTTTTAAATCTGCTGGTATTCAACGAACGACATCTTTCTGGAATGGAATATTGATTATACGTCTGGGCAAATTAAATCGTTAATTACGATTTTCAACACTAATAAAGCTGTTCAATTTAACACGAATTTTATCGACGTGTAAATTGTTAAATAATACAATAATTGCGCTGTAACTCATAGACTTGCTAACTTATGCAGGTGGAAGTGATAATTTTATTTATTTGATGCTAAAAATTGCATAGAATCTAATAGATTTGCAATAGGTTATTAATTGAGTTCCATTCACACTTGTTAACAGTATCACAGATTTGTTTTTCCAAAACCGAATATCATTTGTGTGATATTTATATAATCTTGATTTAAGCAGCGTAATAAATTTGTGTAGTTTGAAAGGCTATGGCAATCATCCATGTCACTTTACAAGATTTATTCTTGTTGGGATCAGTGATTCCCAGAGCTGGATTTCCCGCTTTGGTTATAATTGATTTGAGAAAGTATTTAGCATATTAGCCAATCAATCAAAAGTCAATCACTGTTCTCAAACGAAAGTAATGATTTGGCAATTTCTTGTACCCTCCAGACAATATCAGTGTTGATGAATAGCTGACATTACAGCCTTCACCTGTTCAGGTAATTTGTATATGATAGAAATTGCGTCAACCGTAAATGTCTATAGGAACGAATTGCAATTCGCTAATTATTACACAAAACTTGCCGTATTAAAAAGTGGAACAGATCATTTATGGTTCTAATCCGCTATTTTCAAATAAAGCCCCATTCTCGGTTCCATACATCGAAACTTTTCCCACTACATTGTCGGCGTCAATAAACCACTTTTAGCAGCAATAGGTTATTGTAGTTGAAAATGCACTAAAATGGCAACCTTCTCGAACTATAAGAATAGTTCCTGCGATGCTCTAAAGTTTCCTTTCAGATAAAACGTCAATGTTTCAACTTTTATTACATGGGGGAACGGAACACTGTCGGCAATCCGCGTGCAATTGGTCACGAACAATTAAAAAAATTTTTAAAATCCCTGCCGTAAATTAGGCAAATTCAATAGGAAAATTAACAATCAATATTTGAATACTTGCTAAATCGATGTCGTAAATTATTCACGTGAAAAAGCCTGAATTTTATCAATAAATTAACAATATAGGTTTAGTCTGCAGTATAGGGAAATCTAATTTAAGGAGAGCGTAAAGATTTTTCCTCATTCGAAACCCACATGTCGAAGCAGCAGTGTTTTCTTTTCTGTGATAGTAACTACTTAAGGTGCCAAATTCAATCTTTAATGGTAAGCTAATTTTACTGAAATGAATAATCGTTATTAAGTTGAACCTTCTGATTGTTGGCGGCTAAAGACATGTTAAATTAAACCAACATCGCTCTCATTAAATATTTGTATAAAGCTACAGCGTACATGCGTTTTTATAGACATACGTATGGAAACAATTAAAAGCTCGTCAAACGTGTGACGCATATTTACAGATGAAGATATGTAAATCAGCTCCATTATATTGAAGAATGGATATTATTCAATAATAAAGTGAAATTATTAATAGCGTGTTAACAGGCTCTGGAATTTGCAGTAGTTCAGTTGATTTATGTATTGATTTTTCAAAAAATTTTACAAAATTAAGATAAAATTACTTAAAAACAGTGTGAAAGACATTTTTGAACTGCATAAAAATGCAGTTCAGAAATAAACTATGATACAGTTCCTGTAACTTTCTCAGTTAAAATTTGTTGATGTTGATAGTTTGGAACAAGAAAGAACAATATACTAGTCCAAGAAAAACAGAGTTTTTCTAAAAATCGACGAAAATACCAAACTTAACTGAAACTTTAATAGTAACTATCTGCAGAAATGCGACAAGAACACGAAATCAACTAATCCATTTATTCAGAGAAATTTACCACCCATATCGCCCAGTGCCATAAACAAGGTGGAAAACAGAATAGAATAATCGTGATTTAAGAAAAATTAAAAAATTAATACGTCACTCTGTTCAAGAAACTTCTCCTGTCGCCAGGCGGCACATTTATAGCGAATTCGAAAGTCTTCAGTGACGAGAATTTACAAAACCCAAAAATGTCATCCTTATGAAATAACAAGCCTTGAGGCTTTGACCGAAGATGATCCGAATAAAATACCACAGTTTCACAAGCAAATAATGAATCTAATAGCCATAAATGTTGTGAACAATGAAGAAAACTTATTGTTTTCTGATGATTATATTATTATATTAAAATGAAATCGTGGTTATTGGTCAAACAACAATTAACTCTGAAAGATGGAAACCATACTCAAATCCAGTCATATTTTGAGTAGAAATTGTCGGTGGTAAAAGAATTCCAACAAAATCTGAATGGATCGGGATATTTAAAATTATTGCAGAAAGAACTAGTTCCAAATTTGAAAGATCTGTTTTCTGATCTGGATGAAACCGATAATCTGAGTAGATCCATCAGGTTCCTACAAAATAATCGCATCTCCCATTTATATGTCTCTGTACTCCTCTCAGGTGTCCGAATTTAAAGCCTATGGACAATTATTGACCAGGATCAAAGTTTTTAAAACCTGAGTGTATCCAAGCATGTCTCCAAAAACCCTTATCTTTGTTTTACTGAATTTATTCCATGTTGGAGACTGGCACTGTATTTTGGTGCTAAAACTAACTAATGATAACCATTCAATCCCAGCACATTGTGATCGTTAGTCTTTATAGTTTCGACACCCAATCAGAGAACAACACACCAACAAAATGAAAAAGTTTGCACTGTTTTAACCCAAAAGTTCCTAGAAAGCAGCTTTCGGTATACATTTACAGCAAGGCTTTGTCCTGACTCAAAATATCGAATCATTATTTCCTTAATACCCAATCATGAGAAACTGCCTGATAATGAGCCAAGAAAATATTAAAAATAACCATTTTTCTCACTAGTGCCGATAGCTCGCCAACTTTGAGTCATTTCCATTTGCTTCCTGCATGTTCACCTGCCTTACTGATTTAGTGTATATTTAACATCACATTGCTACTGTCTGAGTGTTTTCTTCTCGAATAGTAAATTCAGACACTAAAAATGTTATTTCGTCGGGATTTGCGATACTTGACTGAATTTATATGTTTGTCATAGTTTATAAAGGAACCTTATCATACTGCACTGTCAAATTTCCTTTATTTGCAGACTCCCATTTGATTTAATCCGTTGTTAAATAAAACTAATGCTAAAGAAATTACTCGTATGCTTACACTAGAAAACGTGCATATACTAATCAGCTATTACACACCTCATCCTTTACGTGCTTCATTTTCAAAATTGCAAATCTACATGAGATCTGCACGTGATGAATGTAAATATCTAAATAAATGTTATTAAATACAGGGTCGTCTGATATGCAGTTTGAAGCAGTGCAATAATAATCTGATGAATTTAGCTAAAGTTGTAAATGTAATCAATAGTCTAAGCCAATGTAAATTTAAGAAGAACACAAGAAGATAAGCGGCTGGAGCAGTATGAAAGAACGTGGAAAATAGTGTGCTGGCCATGAACATATAGTAAATAGTAATTAAATCTTGATAGTGCGTCAACAGAAAGCAAATAACGAAAATAGCTTTTAATTTTCTATTGAACTAATCCATTTCACGTTAAGTTCTCCTGATTCAGTGGATGGTCGCGCTGTTGTTTGAACAAATTGTTTCATTAATTCTTATACGCTTAAAATGCATATTTGTATCGAGATAAGAAAGCTTGCCTGTTGAAATCCCTGAGCCACAAAATTATATTTAAATATATTCGGAAGTGAAATTTACTTTACTTATGTTCTAGTAGACTTTAGATATCAGGTAGGCAATATATCTAAATTATTCCGCTTAGCTAAAAAGTTGTTCATCGAACCGTAGTTATTGTGTGTGCTACTTTAGTGAATTTAGATTAATTTTCCAGCGCTAAACAGCAAAATAAATTTTTTGCGAAATTTAGAAAAACATTTTTAATCCCAAAAAAGAGTTTCTAGAAATTTTAAATCTTTTTACAAAAGTATTTAATCCTAGAGCAGAATATATTTCTAATATAATCAAAAAAGTGAATATTTTTTAAAATCATTTTTCAACCCCGAACAAATTATTAAGGAACTATGTTTTTTTCGAAAAGAAACACAATGATAATTTATGTGTGCTAGAAACCTGACTAAGATCTATTTATAAGATATTCCATTTCTTTATGAAACTTTTTTAAAATGCTGACGATACGACCCAAAGCGGGAAGCAACTTAAATGGTTTTTTCAGCAATTATTTATTGTGTTGTTATTACTTTTATAAAGTTGTGAGGAAGTACTTCTAGAAACTTTGTTATTTTTTCGACATTTTCAATGACTGTTCTTGATCTGTAATTATAATTTAGATCAGTTGTTGATCTTTAATAGAAATTCTATTCATAGACTGGCTAAACCACTTAGAATTTCATTGAAAATTATAACATTAAATTCCAATATTTGATGGTAAATTGTAATAAAGGGACTGAAGTAGAAATACTTGTTTAAAAAGCCGAATTTGAACCCAGCTTGAGGAATTATTGTGTATAAATACGAAATTTTTGGTATTGTTTCAGAAAAGCAGTGATAACGGACTTACACAAGAAATCCACCGAAATTTGCCAAGATGTCTAAAGACACGAGTTCTATGATATGGGATTACTTGGTTTTTGTGATATTTGTGCTTGCAAGTACCTTTGTAGCCGTATATTCTCGATTCTTTGGACCCAAAGAGAAAACGAAAGCCGATTATGTGTTTGCAGCTGGAAAAGTCTCTACTGCAGCCATGATGCTGAGTATAGCCAGAGGAACATTAGGAGTGCGATCTTTCCTGGGTAAGTAAAATTTTACCACAAATTACTACTTATTAGGGCCTTAACGGAAAAATGAGCTGCATTATAATAGCGATTTCAATCTAGACAAATTAATTAGGCCGAATTAGCCAAGGCAGACAAACTGGAAAAATAAAATTGCAAGGAAGGGAATAAAAATCGATTATTTTTAATGTTGGAACGTGCCGATGCTTTCTTTTATGTTTTTATCAGCAAATCATGTGCAATTTTCCAAACCGAACCATATTTATTAGATACTTGACTAAATTTTCCCAAAATCTGTTGGTAAATAAGGTAAATAGAACGAAAATTTTGTGTTAGAAATTTTCCCCAAAAATACCATCTAATTCGATAACAAACAGACAAATCACGTGCCGTAAATATGGAAGTATTCGAAGAATTAATTCCTGAGTGTTTTTATAAATAACCGCATGGAAGGACACAGTCTATTTTTGATCCAGAAGTTTTGTTTATGTTGTTGGCGAAACGCAGATTAGGAAATATGAACTCAGGTTGATATTGCGGATTTATTTAAACGATCCAGATCGTATAAGAGTATAATAAAGTAAATTTTATATTTCACCACTAATTTTCCAAAATCGGTACTCAGAAACTGGAGTTTAGTCAAGGGTTTCCCTTTAAAAAGTGCATGAAAATCTAAAGCAGCTTTTTGTGAGCCCAAGCACCAACAGAGAATCTAATTAAACCGAAACTGCTCAAATATATACCATTCAAGCTCACCAACGACCATAAGAATAGAAATGGGCAATTTAATATTAAACTAGACGCTAGTAAACAATGGTTAGGTCTGTTTACAAACCTTAAAGTCTTTATTACCGCATTATTGTCTGCGCTTTAGAAATATATTGCCCTTTTATATCTGTGTTATGACCGTTTGGGTTGACTAAGACTTTTATTTGGGCTTTGGATTTACCAACGCACATGGGATTATGGAATTGAAGATTATGATCTGAAAATTGACCATAAAAAAGAAAATTGAAATTCGAAAGAAACCCAAAGCTTGTAGTCTAGCTTTCATTTGATAGAATTTTGTTTAAGATGCTTTATAAGAATAAAGTGTTGACAGTCAATTTAATATCGTTTTGTTTTTAATTTTCAGGTTATCCATCTGAGCTCTTTTACAGAGGCAGTGCGATGTGGGAAACGCTCTATGGAATGGTTCTGGCTTATCCCATAGTATGTTTTGTGTTTGTTCCTGTGTACTTCAGTTTGGGTATCACTTCAGTCTACCAGTATTTGGATATGAGATTCAAGTCAAGACTGGTTCGGTGTTTGGCATCAGGAACCTACGTGGTTCGACAGCTTCTCAACCAAGGCGTAACTGTCTACACGCCATGTGTGGCTTTGAACACTGTTATCGGAATACCCTATTGGGCTTCGATAGTTGGAATATCGGGAGTGAGCATCATATTTAATATTCTGGTAAGTCAAGTTGTGCGGACAATTTTCAAAATGACGATATCCGGCAATAAAGTCGGATTTGCAGTCAAAGTTTTCATGCAAAACAAGCTCGCCGAATGCGATACCAAAAAGACTATTGAACGCAACGAAGAATTTCAATATCGAGTACAGAGGTGACATTTCGCTCGAAGACATGCACAGGCAGTCAGATTGACGCGTTTTTATTGAAAGGTTTGCGGCGCAATATTTCACCAGTGAGTGAGCCCTTTCTATTAAAGAAAAATCGAAAACTTCACATTTCACTCGGAAGCCATCAACAATACAAATCAAAGCGAGAAAAAAGAGCAGCAGTGACCGGAATCAAAGCATTATTTCATCACTTTAGTTTAGGAGAAACTTCGCATAAATCCCCAAGTGAAACCTTCACATTCCCAGACTTGTTCAGCTACGAACATGTAAACCCAGAAACTGCTTCCTTTACTTTTGAGGGTCTTTCGTGATCGAGACTAGTTAGTAAGGCAACCTCTGTTTCAGGGCATTTTTAAACATCTTCCATTTACCAAACAATCAAAGTTAAATTGACTGTGATCACAGCGCTATCACGCGAAAACAATTCAGTGGTTTTATCTGCGATTCTCACGTGCTTCCCCAAACCGAACTTGACTAATGCTTGCATTTAAAGCGAAATTATTCCTCGACCACATACTTTGCCCAAGGACCAATAATTATGCAAAATTCCTATCCTGTTCGCGCATTTAGGATGTCCCTAGCAAATTTCTCCATGCACAAGCCACAGACTCTGATGCACCGCATTATTTAATAACCTAGGGCTAAAGTCTGGCTATATCAAACAATCCAGACTAAACAAGCTGGAATTATTTACCAGCAACTTTATCGTTGTAGGGAGGATTAAAAGCCGCAATTCTTGCCGACGTTATGCAAGGACTAACCATGATAGCGATTAGTGTGGCCATCATTATCCAGGGATGTGTGGAAGCTGGCGGATTTGTAGACGTTTTTAATATCAGCAAAAAAGATGGACGTTTGGACTTTTTCAAGTAAGTACATTTATCACCCGAATATTGCAATGCTCGTGATTTATTCAATTTCATTAAAACATAGATAGTTAAAAGAAGGTTCTCCAGTCCCTGCAGTTACAAAACCCTACACATCTCATAACAAATTTAGTTCCAAACATCCATCAAACTTTAAGCAGCTTCGACGAGATTACACTGTTCGGGCCATCCGACAGCAAACTTTTCTCGCTCAATATAAATAGCAATCATTTTTTAAATGCCATTAATCAACCGATGTTGTCAGTGATAAGGATCAAAAAATTATCCCCGTCCAGTCTGAAGCAGCAAGAGCACATAGAGATTACATCTTGAAGCGGAAATTAGAAAAGCGAAAGCAATGAATTGTTTTGGACCGAAAGGCTGTTTTCGTGGGAAAAAATGCGAGTTTTTGCGGAAGTTTTAAGGCTGGGCCTTAATTATAACAACCTGGACGTTGCTCTCTTAAAGAAGTTAAAATATGCCTAAAAGTTTTATATATTTTTACTCGATATCTCCTACCATTTCTGACAAATACTTTTTTAATTTGAGTTCAAAACTAAACTAAGGGCTGGCATTAATGAGGTGCAATATTTGCCTGCAAAACTCCGTAAAACTTCTATGCATCCTCTACACCCTTAGTTGAGCTTTAATATGATTTACGAAGAGCGTTTATTAAGCATAGTGCCATTATTTTTCAAAAGGCAAGGGATGTGAAATCGAAACTGAAAGAGGGTTTTCATAGTGGGCGCACTGAAATGCGGACAGAATAAGATAACTTTTGTAAAAGCGTCAAATGACCCATAATAGAGAAATTCAGTTAGGCATAAATAATTATAAACGCAGTATCAATAAGAAAATACGATCAAATAATGGATATACAAGTAGAACTATAAACAATACTTTCATTCATTTGAGGAGCAAACGTTCATAATGGCATTGGTTCGAACTGTTCTATCACTTAGTGCATGCTCTGTGATTTTTATTCCTTAATTTTCAAAGATAAATTTTCATTTCGTTTTTATTTCTATCTCTTGTTAAGAGTAATTCTTCGTTTGCGTGCTTCGACAAAAAAAACAATGATTGCATCTGTTTACGAATCAAATAACTAAGAACCCTTTGAGTACCATCCGTTTATTAAACTACTACTCAACAACTCGCTTTTTGATTATTTTTCTAATGAATAGTCCAAAGTCCACTAATAGCAAGCCAGCAATTTATTAATTCCGTGCGGATTTGGAATTGCTCCAAAGAATTACAGACTTACATACAAATTTGCGTATGTTGTTGCTTTCGAAACCTGAAGTGAAATCAGTCCAGCATGGATATGGATATTATTAATTGAATTTAGCTTATTGGCTTTAAAAATGTTTTGCCTCTCAGTCCGCTTTGAGTTAAGCCGAAATTTGATCGGAATTCAATTAGTTAAGAAACGTGCTTTTTTGAATTTAGCTAGCTTAAGAGGTAGTTATTAAAATTTATTGATTGAATACACAAACTTTAGCTGATGCATTAGGTACGGAAACGATATTGGAACCTTTAGAAACAGCTGCAGAGTGAATTATAGTCCTGTGGTTCAAATGTTTCCAAAAATCCACGAAATGTTAAATTAAAGTTCAAGTGTAGTGCGAGTAGCCCAAACAATACGAGCCGTTTAAATGTTATTTGCATTTCATGCAAGTAATCTAACTTCAATTCGTTGCCCCTTTCATCATTTTCCCCTATGGATGTACGCAATTTAACTTTTTAATGGTAGATCTAATCTAGGCCAACCAATCAATCCGCACACAAATGATGGAAGTTGGTATTTTTGTAAATTGACTTCTATTTTAGTGGCGACTTTATCATTTGAACGGCCATTTGGAACAATGGATGTGTTGGATTTTCTGAGTTTGCTTATTAAGAAATCGCCCAACTGTAGAAAAGTTCATTAATATGCATAAAAAAATTTCTATTCAATTTTCTATTTAAAAGGCAACATGTCTCAAAGTTTGTCTCATTAGACTGTTAAATTTTCCAAAGTCTGATTTACGTTGAGGCAAATAATCATCACAAGTTTACCGAAACAGAAACAGACAGAAGTCGAGGAAATTTACATGTTTTAAAATCAGAAGTGAAGAAAAATTCTTGGTTGGCTAATAGATGGAGAGTGTTGACTGGATACCTTAAAAATATCAACATTGTTGGACCCATTTATCCGGTAATGATACGCAATGGTGAAATTCCAGAAATTGCAACTTTGCATCAAAACTGCTCGTCTGAGCGCAGCCATCTCGGAACATATCTACCAAAATAGCATGCAAATTATTTAGGGAAATTCCTGCTTGCTAGATCGGCGTAATTTATTGGTTTTGTTGATATTAACCAATAACTTTCGAAGTTCATAACTTTGGAAGAGCCAGATCGTGCACCATATTTGCAATTGGATTTAACAGCTCGTAACACTAGCGGAAATGTCTGAATATTTGCAACACTAATTAAACATTAATTATTGGTTTCAGCTGGGATTTGGATCCAACAGTCCGAGTGACTACGACATCTGCCTTAATCGGGCAACTTTTCATGTCACTTTCAATTTTTGGATGCCAGCAGAATTTCGTTCAGAGATATTGCAGCATGGACTCGCAGAAAAAAGTTACGCGGTAAGAAATGCCTTCACTACAATCAATAATAAAAGTGGAAAACCTGCAATGAACAACTCCCACGTTGATAACAGTGAGGTCAAAACTGATCTTTGATTTGCATAATTTTATCGTCAGCTATTTTTACCGTTCGAAGTTTAACCCTTTTCCCAATTTGCGTCGGTTTATGTAAATGGAAGCCGGAAAATAATCCAATTTTTCCATGGACCCTTTCAGAGCGAAAGCCGAAAACGTTGTCGGTGCGGTGGTTTTTCAAAGACACAGTTTAACAGCTTGTTTCGCATTCAGAGTGTCGATCAGCAATTGATCACGGATCGACAAAAATCGTTGAGATCGGAAATTTTGAAAAAAGCATTTGAATAAACGAACTTTTCCCCAGCCCTGGTTTAGTCAATATTAAAATTTTGTCCCTCCGTTTGTTGTTTATTAAGAACTTTGTGTTTTTCGCAAAACATTTTATATTGTAATTGTTTTATTTCACTGAGAACAACATATATAGAGTTATATATGGGCTTGGAGATGAATAACATAAAAGTGGGGTTGTTAAATTACACGGTAGGCAGAGAAGCAGTTTAGGCGGAAGTTGAGCCTTATGAAAAAAGTGATGTTTTTCTTTCCATTTTAGAACTCTGATGTACAACATTCCCGTAATAACAGTATTATTCAGTTTATCGTGGGTAGTGGGAATGGTCGTATATGCCGTCTACTCCAGCTGCGATCCTTTAACATCAGGATACATCAAGAAATATGACGAAATTTTGCCATTTTTCGTCGAGGACCGATTTAGCTATCTGCCAGGGATCTTGGGCTTATTTATGGCCAGTCTCTTCAACGGTGCTCTCAGGTAAGTCCACGGCATTCGTTTTCATTAGTTTTGCTTTGTTGATAATGCAAAGGCAAATTTAAGGATATGGCAGGCTTAAGAAATAAAATGAAATGCATGTAGAAGGGCTAATGGTGATAATTTTTCAGATTTATATTTGCATGGCATCATTTCCTACCCCGGAAGGCCTATAAATTATTTGCGTACAAATACGAAAACTTATTGCCAATTTTATCGTAATGCAATGGGTATCTGAGAGCTTCAAGCGAGAAAGAAGAAATGTCGTTTCTGCTGCAAATGAACACCCTAAACGAATTTGATTTTGCCTGAAAACATTTGCAAAATTGATTTTTGAATAAGGGGAAAATCGTTTATATGGCCTTAAGAAAGCCAAACATTTACCTCTTTGAAAAATATGCTTGCAATTTTTAAGGCATTGCTTTTATCAAGCGATCTTCGCCAGTCTAATGCGACGAACAAACGAAGAATATCTCTTCTGGAGGTAGAAGTTTAAACACATTTTATTCAAGTTATGATTTTAGAAGCTTTTCGGGTTCTAAACGAGGCGATGATTCCAGGGTGATGAAAAAATGAGAATAAAACCTTTAAGGGCATTTCCGAATACAAGCGCGGTACAAAATTCAACTGATTCAACAGAGGGTCGTTTTAGGCACTCAATGGACGATGAAATGTGTTTATTTCTTTTAAATCCTTATCTTTTAAACACTGCATTGTATAGTGCACATTAAACTCTGTATAGTATAGCTTTCGAAGTTGATAACGAATTTTCATGATTTTATGTAATAAGAATCCTCCTTCAAGTCAGCAAATAAACCGATTTATTCCATTTCCATAATCAGTTGATCAAACTTCTAACAAGAAGATATTTTTACAAGAGTACTTAAGCATTCAACTTTGGATTGAAAACATTAAATGTAAATGTATCCTAATAACAATTTTCCTAGTAAAATGTGATTTTTTATGCGATGAGCAATGGCGGTTTAAAACATCCTGTGTAAACAATTAAAAAAATCGCTTACTGCAGTATGACTAGTATTTTTGTCGCAAACCCACGGTTTATGGCTGGATAAAGTGGATTAAAAAATTGCAAACCGCTCTTAATCTTACACAAATTGTATTATGTAAATATATAAATTCATAGTTGCTTGCCCAGACGATTTTATCCCTGTATGTTTTGAGCAACATAGATCATGTATTATGTATGTATGAGTATGTTTTGTTGTTAGTCTCGTCAAACGTTTCTTTATGACCTTTTGAGTGTAGACAGTAGTTAGAATTTACTATCGATTTGTCCCGAATGGGAAAACAACTATTACTTTAAGTTAAATTCTTATTTTTATCTCCCACAAATAGTTGGAACTGCCGCGATCCAGTTTTCATTAATCAAAATAAGCGAGCGGATTAATCGCTCATATCTTATCAATACATTTTTGGCACATAATGGATAAAGTCTAGAAAACTCCAACCGATTCTTTTTGTTCTGAATCCAACTATAAATTTCCCGAGCAAGAATTGGAAAAGTGCCTTCTATGGTCTAGAAAGTATAGAACACTTTTCCTTTCCCGGCTAGAAATGATTAATAATGCCTCACATATAGTTTATGTTGTTTTTTTTTATTTCAGAAAGTGTTGCCTTCTTCTAAACCAATTTTGAAAGTTTTTTGCCACTTTAAAATATGGCTTAGTAAATCACCTCGAACGCCACTCTTTTGCCATAAATTAGATGAATAAATTGCCAATAGTTAAAATGGCCTCACTCGATACCAATGCGAAAGGTGTTATATAATTCCGAGGAGACCTATTAGTGATTTAGGTTCTGCCGTCCCTAAAGATCATTTTTTATTTCCAGCCTTGGAACTAGAACCGAGTTCCATTTTTAGGTTTCGTTCACGCTTGACAGAAAATTGCTTTTAGTGTCGCGAAGCTTTCACTCAAATCACTTTCGATTTTATTTAGAAATAACAGCTTGATTTGCAAACGTTTCCGAATATTGATGAATTTTTGTTTTGCTTTAATACGATAAAAAAATTCCAATCTATGCAAATGTTCAGTTACAATGATGGAGAACAGCAACACTAAGCAATGAAGTGCATTGATTTTAGGCAACCGTGACTAATTCTGTCTATAATTACAGTTTGCGTATATTATTAACAGCTCGAAATTAAAAAAATAATTTCTTTGCTGGGAAGGAATGTGCGCGCAAACCCATAAATGCGTGAATTATAAAAAGCAAAAGCATTAGCAAAAGCAAATTAGCAAAGCAAACGAAATTTCATGCTTACTCCTTCTATTGCTGGCATTTAGCCATTAGCCTTGTTCATCTCATATCCGCCTTTAAATTTTCTTAGTTTAATTGAGGCAAATACTGTTATTGTATAGTTTTACTGTTCTGGCCTACAATACTTTCTTCAGTTGATCACTGCAAACAAAACTCCACTACGAAACTTTATCGATTCAATTTCAACAGAACTCAATCTGATTTCCAAATAAATCTAACCCTTTGTTTTATTTTTTTAGTTTAAATGTATCAAATTTGAACTCTTTGGCAACAGTGGCATTTGAGGACTTCGTCCGTCCTCTACCCTGCCTGAAAGGGATGAACGATTCCAGGCAATTATGGAGCATCAAATTCATTGGAGTAGTTTTTGCCTTGATTATCATGGGCATTTCCTTTGGAATCGGCCTGCTGGAAGGTGTGATCGAATCTTCTATGTTGGTAACTTCGGCCACGTCTGGACCTCTACTTGGTGTCTTCATTATGGCCTTAGTTATCCCAGTGGCCAATTGGAAGGTATGTTTACTCTTTTTATTTTAAATCAAAATGGAACTTGTTCTGTTCAGTGACGCAAAATGATCGAGTTGGTATAAGAGAAACGTTTGGTTGAGGGAAAACGACGAACAATTATTCCTGCAAATTTCTTTGTTTGCAGCGTTAATACAGTAAACAAAAAAATAAAGAGCAGCCCTTTATAATCACCAATTTACCGGAAAAAAACGTGTTGTTGAACCTGACTTCTTTAAAAGTATTAAGAAAATGTAAGTGAATAACTGAGTGATTTAGGCTAAACAAGGGCATCAATCTGTAATGCATACATCGACTGAAGATGTTGCCCGCAGCGGTAGCTCAAAGCTTGTAAGCTACTTAGAGGATTTTCGCATCAACTTGGAAAAATGAGAAAACAGGAAAACGTCTTATCGGTGCTCAGATTTCGAGCAAAAACTTTCAGTTAGTTTGCTTTATTCATTTAGAGATCTTGGATTTTTATATTTCAAAGTGCAAAATGCGCACTGAATTATAATTTTTCGGAAATATAACACAAACTAATAATGCTTAACACTTTTCCGCCCAAACAGGATTCCCCACTTTGTCTTGAAGCAATTTGGCACATATTTGCTCGCTTATCCAAAAGGGTGAAATTGCTACAGGCAGCTTTTCAATTCCTAAATCTCCCGACAATAAAACATTTGAATTTGAATAGCAAATACGATTTGAAAAGGAAACTAGCACCGAGCTTAGAGAGTTACGTAACTCCATACCTGATGAGCAGCCTACTCACATCGGCACAGTGTTAATGATTAAAGCATAACCCTGTAAATTATGTGTCCCCAAAGTTGCCCGAGGCAACAACCGGCGCACCAGCTTGAATATACATAGTCAAATTTCTTGGTCTGATTAATCTTAACTTCCTAATTGCATAAATGATTCGCGCGTTTCAAAGGGCAATCAATCTAATTCGGATTTAATCAATCGTGGAACTGGTTTGCTGCTAGATATAAATGGCGAATTGTTCTATTCTATTCCGCAATTTAATCCCTTCAAGCCTGAATATGTAGAGCCTTGAATGGAGGTGATATACTTCCTTCATCTATTGCACGTGCTGATTTCCACTAGATCTAAGACGCATAATCCCACTAGCCAAAAACTGTATGAAAGTTCTGTGCTGATTTTTCATCAAATGTTTCCAGCAGCTTGATCTCCATCCTTGGAAAATGTTCCCGGCATCGATAAAATTCCTCTCGTTTCACAGGAACTTCAGTATTACGGTATTTGTAGATCAAGCGGATTTTCAGTTAAATAAACTTAAATATTCCCGCATGTGTGCACTGCTGTCTGATTTTATTGTTAGAGCAGAAGGTTTAAACAGTTGTGTCGCTTTTTCAGTGAACAGGCGTTATAGGATTTGTCACTTGCAATGCTCTGGTTATAAGCAAAATCAATAACTCATTTATCATTTTCGCAAATGCGACTGCTTCTTTATTTCTGTTTTAACTGCTCATCATACAACAACGGAAGCATTAGCAGCGGGTATTTATAACTTTTAAGCAAACACAATTTTACCAAATGTTTATTTTTGAACTGAGTTTTTGTTGGTACACAACTATGGGTTCGATAAGCAAACATATGCAGGTTTATAGTTGAACTGCGAAAAAAGACTAGAGTTGCAAGCAAGAAATGAAAATGGTCGACTACTGGAGAAAAACTGGAAAGCACTAGACATGAATTGAAGCCAACTAAAATTGGTTGTAGGGAAAAATTAATTTTTCTGTATAATATGTCATTGAACAGAAATCGTGAGAGACAGAAAATCACCATTTGCTTAACACCCAGTATCGATTCCATGTATCAAAATCTCAGAAGTCTCAGTTCCTCTATGAAAAGATTGAGGTAGTTTTTTCAATAATTCACTGGGCAGTGGTGACTACTAGAGAATATTCTACATCACGGTAAATGTGGTTTTACGTTTAAAATTCCAATAATATGTTGATGCTAACAATTTCTAGCCTGCTCCGATTGCAGATGATCAAAAAGAAAACAATTCACAATAATGTTGTCTTATCTAGCTTTGCAGCTGAAATGTGGTTTATCTGTTAGTTTGCAAATCCAAAAAATTCCGTTGTATGTTGGAAATATTCCAGTTTAAGTGCTGTTGTAAAATTCATTCCAGACAGTCCTCGCAAACTTGGAATGAAGAGTTTTGCAGAGTCCGGCGGTTGTTGGCAATCGGAAACTTGTATGTAGAAAACTGGCCGTAGGCAATAAACTGGTCAGCTAAGGGGCTCTTCGTAGTCCGGATTCAGTTTTGTATCTCCCTAATCAGATTGAAACTTATTCTACTAAACTTTCCACTTTGCAACACATGCCATTGCAGTGTTCTATGTTTAGGTAATGCCGCACCACCTGCCCAACTAGACTGAAGGTATATAATTTTTTCTAACGCATTGCGGCACATTTCCATAAAAACGCTAATAAAGGGCATTTAATCTAATTGATGTAATGCTTACGTGACTGGCACTTGGACAAATTTAATTAATATGTAAATTAATTGTATTAAAACTTTGGATATGTTTTCCGCGAAATTAGCATAGCAAACATCACGTTTTTTAATCAGGGCGAAAGTCTGGATTTGGCGCTCCGCAATCTATTTAATTTCGTCAGAAAATAGTCGGCTAGTTGTTTAGTTTCTAGGCTTTTAATTAACATCATTCCACAGAACCAGCATATGTAAAGCAGCAGGGTAAATAACCATTAGCGTTTCGTAGTCAAGTTCTCGCTTGATTATTTTTTAAGTCTGGCTCTAGTGCACTTAAACATATTTATTTTGTGACCTAAACGGTTGTTCTTATCTGGAAACGCAGTACGGAGTAAAACATTTTAGAAATTGTGTTTGCTCCTGCTTTATTTTATGCAATTATGCATATTACATATTTATGAATCTGATCCATTTGAGTCAATATACTTTAAGCAAAGGATGTTCTTTTATATTCTTCCACTGTCCGTAGGAACCTATTTTTTGGTGAAATTATCAAACCTTTAATGCACGGACAGCTTCAATACTCTCCGAAATCGTTTAACTTCATCTTCTAATATGTATCAACTGCATTATCAGGCTTCAATTTAGTGTAAGCATGAGGAAGCAAGTGACTCAAAATATTACACGTAATGTATTTCCCACGGTGGCTTGCACGCTCAAAAAACTCTCTAGCTTTCGTTGATTTTTAGACGATTTCCATCCAGAGACGCGCAGGTTTACAGGATTTTAACACAAGTCATAAAATCGTGCTTTTGATTTTTGAGAATAGTTTTTCCATTCAGCGATGATCATTCGGGTGTCGACTAGATTCACTATGCTTTCAAATGTCGAAATCATCCACTCTCCATTAAAGCAATCAATATCTTCAGTGCTCGCTGCTCCATTATCCAATGTACATATTTGCTTGACCTGATATTTCAATACAGAACTATTGTTTCCATTACAGTTGTTGACGTCAAATAAGTGCAAATATTTTTTTCCAGGGAGCTTCTGCTGGAGTAATAATGGGACACATTATCATCCTCTGGATCACATTCGGAGGTCTAACTGTCGACAAACCTCCAGCAAAGAGCCTGCCGTTGAATATTGATGGATGTTCAAACTCGTCATTCAACGATCATATTTTGAAAGTAGAACATCGGGCACTTTCTTGGACACCCACTACGACACCATCACCTTTTACCATCTACAACGATCCACTTGCTCCTTTGAACACAACCAGAGCTGAAAAACTGTAAGTATTAAAATATGTTTAATAGATGAAGGTGACCAGAAAGCCGCTTTCTGAAAATGTCGCTATTTTCCTTGGCTTTTCTCGGGCGAACCTTTTGAGGCTTTTTTGCCAAAGCTCATCTCAAGCCTAACGTGAATGAACTTTTCTAAATGTAATAATTAAATGTGTCTTTGCAAATAAAAAAAAGAATTATTGCCGACGTTTCGCCACCTAAAGTATCATAAATTATTCGGCATAAAACGAAACTAAATTAATTAGAGCCCTTATCTTTTTTACTTTTTCTCTGGGGAAAAATGAAATTAATTTATTTTCGCGCAGCCAAAAGGCCAGCCGGCCATAAATAACCATATCCATGTGTTGGTTTCTCATTTTTCTTCATACTTCTTATTAGGCTGAGATAATCGCTGACCCATTTAGCTTTTTCTTTGCCCTTCTTTTACACAAATGTTAACAGTTTATAGCTCTTTTCACTTTATTCCCCAAATTAATCGTGGCTCCAATGTTTTCAACTCGTAATGGTCAACATGCCCCCAATCACGGAAAAACTTTTTCTTTAACACAAATAATGTCATTACATTCAAGGAATTTACAAGCGTGCATTAGGAGGAACAGTTTGCAATATTTGGACTCAAAAAGTAGGAGCGCATCCAGACCCAATGTTTCGCTACCAATGCTACCCTCTTTTACAGAGACCCTCTAACAGCTCTATACTCAATAACCTACATGTACTACTCCTTCCTTGGATGCATCATTACCGTCTTGGTTGGATGGACGGTGTCCTACTTTACGGCCAGCGAGAGCGATCTATATGACGAAGAACTGATTCACCCTTGGGCCCGGAAGATGGCAGACTATTTCCCTGGCAAGAAGCGTCAATATGTGAGCAAACGTGAGGACTCCACGAGGAAAATGAAGCGAAGTGGATCCACTGCCGCCAATTTAGCCACAAGTTCCAATAGTTCGCAATTGGCCAATAGTACGAAGCAAGACGAGGACAATGTTAAAAGTGGAACTGTTAATGCGGGATATTCGCCTGATATGCCAATGGAAGAAGTTAATGGTACTTACAAAACTAAGTTATGATTTCGGCTAGAGGGATGGTGATTCTGAAAAGCTAATTTTGTCGTTCTTGATAAAAGAATTGACAAAATGGTACCGGCTTTTCATGCAATCACTTTTGCAGACACGCTAGGTGCCTTAACAAGTCTGTGATCTCTAGCTGTATTACATATACTAAATAAAAGACCTACAGGATTATTAGTTAGAATTTTCATTGTTCTCTGCCCTCTATGTACTTTGTTACTTATTTAGTTCTTAAATATTTTTAAACTATTTATAGCAGCTCATAGTCACTAAGTATTTGTATGTCACTTTATTTATTTTTATTGTTTACTTACTGCAGGTATTATTTTTAAATCGACACACCGCTAGTTTAGGGGAATGTGGGCTAGTGTACAATAAGCTCATATATTGCGAACTGATAAGCTTTTCGCTTTTTGTTAGTATTAGTTTTATAGGAAATGGTAGTTAAATGATATAAATTGCCTTCCGTTTACAGTTCTCTTAGTACAAGGGAGCAAATACATGAGGTGTTGTGGTTTTCAATGCATTTTAGCAATGTTTAATTATCGGTTCAAGTGGCTGAAAGCACTTGTGGTTTGCTCTCCTAAATTGGCCGTCCTTTGTAAAATTCGTGTACGCCACTTACTGATACAACATAGAAGATGGGGAAGAAAATTCTTTTGTATTGAAATTATAGTGTTTAGCCGTTGTAGGTCCATTAATTTCATACACATTGTCTTCAGGAAAGTAATATACTTAATACATATATTTTTTTCAACAGCCGTTTTATTTCCATTACTTCTATTTCCAGTTTTTCAATAGTTTAACAAGTCAATTGATGCGTTTGCAAGTGTTGGTGAAAAGTACTGCTACTAAAAATATAAATAGCTGTGTTATTTCACGATCTACCATCAGTTATGCAGATTATGCTAATAAGAATCCTTCGAAAGAATGTGTTAAATATTCAGTTGCCATTGAAAGTAAACAATCGCCTATTTTTAAATTCAATAAACAAACCGTGCAAAGAAATGTGCGTGGACACCAGCAATGAATTCATCACATAATAAAATTTTTCAACGCTTCAAATCGATAAAGCGTAAACAATAGGAACTCCACCTAATCATATTGAAGGAGCGCCTCTCAATCAAGGTTGATACTCATGGAGCAATAGGTAATTAGTGTGTGTTAAATCATGAGGAACAGTCCGTCCTGGAATGTCGAATCTGGAGATCAAGAAATTGATGAACATTTTATATAATACCTACCTGATATGCAATAATATTTGATCCATATATTGTTAAATGTAGTATTTAAATAAGCAACTTGAGCTGGAAATTCGAAAGAAGGACACTTAAGTGAAATTAAAAATTTTAATCAGAGTTCATAAGTTTTCCCAAAAATTATTATTTGAGTATTGATGAGTGTTATTTTTCTTATAAAAAACGGCGTTTTAGCAAAAGTTGATATGTAAGGTTACTGACTACTAGAGAAAATATCGAACAATGAGTAAAATTAATTAAAAACATGTACTTTTTCAAAAGGCAGATCTCTAAAAACCATGTGTTCCAGATAAGTGCTATTTTCCATACCTCGAAATGTTTAGAAAACCGTTCGATCAATTTTTGAGTCCTCGCAAAATTGAGAAAATTATGGCCAAATCATTTAAAAAGCTAAATTTTACATTTATAATGTTGCAAACTGAGTTAAAATTTACATGATATGAAACCATCATTTGTGGGATGGTAGAGCTAGTGAAAGGAGCCTTAAAAGCAGGATTAAATTACTTTTTAACAGAAAATGGGATCAAAGTAAACACTCCATAAATAATATTTGTATAATTCAATAAATGATAATTTTAAGTAAAAATACCCTGCAGATTCTTGCAGCAAAGCTTTATTTCAAACAGAATTATGTGCTATGACCAGTGGCTTAGAAATAAAAAAAATTCTTAAACTTTTTTGCCTAATTCTGGCATATGCTTTTTAAGAGATTTTTACTTTGACAGTAGTGCTTTGCCAATTAAGCTTCACAGATTTCAACAATTTTCTCTAATATAGTTTAAAGATTATTCAGAATTCTATAATATTTTTAAACAATTTCCCATCCTTGTACAAATTTCCTGTTTTTCAGAGTTTATTTTTCTACTATAATTTTCAATTTTGATAAAGGTTCATTCCAATCCAGTAGTGTTCTAGCATGCGTAAAATCCTCCAGTGAATGTCAATCTAATAGTTTACTCGTATTTTGTTGGCTTTTTTTGTTTATTTGATTAATTTTGTTGCTTAGTATTTTTGTATGTTAGTAAATAAAGTGTTGACGAACGCTGACTAAAAAATAACTTACAATTTAAGTGAGTGTTTCAGGGTTACAATTATTAATAATTATTTTTTGTTCCGAAAACTTTGATTTTAAATTATTTGGTTTCCCACTGATAAATCTACGCTTTCAATCTGGAAGTATTTGAAGTGTTTGAGTTTGTTTAAAAAAAAAATATTTTCACATGCAAAACACTTGTTCCATTAGTCCAGTTTTTATAAATTAAGTTTATATACAGATTTAGTCTATAAAATAGGAACGCTTTTAATGTATAGTTTTGCTTATTTAGATCTCAAATTTAGTATGCATTTGCTACTTTCAAAGACAATTTTTTCACGTACTCTCTAGTTCTTCTCATGTAAATCTGGCTTGCACAAATTGAGTGTTTTGCTTTACAAAAATTACTTCTTATTTTTACACCATCCACAGTATCATGTCAAACATGGTATAAAAATGACAGGATGTACGTTCGGTTGTTGTAAGATGCATATTCCTAGACCAATTTATAAACAATTTAATTAATAAAAAATGAGTGTAGGATGTACGAGAAAAGCAACTACATCTACTAGTTGAGCAGATGAGAGTTTCAAAATATTAGCACATTTTTCGAAACTATATTAACAAAACTAAAGAAGGCAAATAAAAGAATTTAAAAAATATTCCTTACCATTTTACTTCCGCTACTTATCAGAGACAGTTAAAGCGACTTTTGGCATTACATCGCACCTTCTCTCCAGCAATCCATAAGTACCATATGATCAAGTTAATTTTTTGCTGTTAGACATTGAGATTAATATTTAAAATTATGTACATACTCTTTACAATAAAGGCACACAGATGAGGTACTGTTAGATTTAGCCTTGCAATAATTAATAATAGTCCTACAAAGTTTAATAGGCTTTTATGAATACAATGAAACTAGTTCCTGAATATGAAGCGAATATTTATCAAATTTATATTATACTTGTTGCGTAAGACCAGATCCGTAAAGAAGTTGAGCGTGACATAATCGGAATAACTACAATATAAGGTACGAGTTCAGTTGGATGAGCTAAATGCCAATAAGTTAAGTACTTCAAGTATTCAAATGTTACCAGGTAGTACTGACATATTTACTTTTATTTCAGTCTGATGAATTACAGATTGATAAATGCATATAAATATCCTGGTGTTTCTGGACGCACCCAGTGCATTGCTGCATTTTTCGAACCATAAGCCATTGGTTAATTTCGCCATAAACTAATACACAAATACACCCTATAATTTTACGACCATTTGAATTAATATGTCTTATCGATGGTAGGTGTTTACGGGTAGATAGCAATAAATTCCAGTCAGTAATAATAACTATCTCAAGCTTACTGAACTTTGATGTGGAGCTTTACTTAACGAAATGTTAAGCGCTTGTAGAAATTATGCAGAACGAGTGGGATATTGGCTAGTAACCTATGGGACTTTTTTGGTTTCGTTTTTAATTAAGACACAAAGAAAAATGTCCAGCCTCAAGGGCAAAACGGGAATTTTTAATTATCTAATTAATTTTACAGATACATATTTGCATTATACAAAATTAGCAAAAATTCCAAACAAAGGCCTTCGCTTAATTGATTTATCATGATATTGAATGGAAATGACCGGCAGGATTTTATAAATACCTTTTTTACCTTCCTTTAGGTTTGTCCTTTCATTATTTTACACGGGCCTATTGATTGGGCATTCAGCTCTAAGCCTATGAGCTTTCTTTAAATGTTAAATGTGTTCAACCTGGAGCCCAATGAGGGTTCTCAAGCTACACTTAGTGTATATTTTTCTGGCTTAAATAGCATCAGAAACATCTGACGCATATCTAGGAGAAATGTTTCAAGCCAATTACTATAGATAGATTAAGCAATGCAATTTTATTATTAAATTAATTTCATAATGTCAAAGTTTACTCTGTCGTTAACAATGTTTATGATCTTCGTGACAAGGTTCGAAGAATAGGTTGGCACTCGATGTCGCAAGCAAATACCTACCTTATCTGGAGCAGCGCCCAGTGAATAAACTTTTTAATTCCCCGCACTTTTACGGTTAAAGATCAGCAATATCCCTAAAGAAAAAAATGCAGTGCAATAAAAACAAGTTGCTTGTCAGTCAAAGCCAGTTAACGCACAAAATGACTGGATAATTTTTAATAAACCTTTAGAAAGGCATTATTAGCCATTTCTAGTTTCATTAACAATATGTCCCATGTCATGGGCTAGTATCTCAGCCATAATGGGCTCAAATGGGCGATATGCCAATACCTAGATTAATTACTCAATACAACATCCACTGGCCTTCTCACGGTTTATTTAAAAGTTTCAATAAGCGTAAAGCACCATTCGATCAAGCCTATGAAACAGTCATTATGAGAAAATTTGCGGCTTCTTTCAATCATTTGATGGGCGTTGTCCAGAAGGCATAGACGTGGAAAGTGTTCATTTAAAACTTTTTCAGAAAATTGCACTTAATTCTCTTTTGCAAACTGCAAGTTTTGAATTGACTCCGAGAGCTCGACCGAATTCATTAAATAAATAATTTCGATAATTATTTAGCAACACTATCTTCTTTTACAATCGGAAAATACTCAATGTTTAACTCTTAAATAATTATTGATTGAGTTGTCGCCAACTGGTGCAACACTGCACATAAAGGGCGTAGAAGCCGCCACCCATTGAAGTAATTTCATGCAAATCTCCATTGAATCAGATCTAAATAGCAAAAATAATAAGAGGAAAAATGAGAACAAAGTGCAGCACTTGTTTGGCTATCACGTATTTGGGTCACGATACGTAAAATCGTGGCGCAACACGACCTGACACAACAATGCAATATCAACAACGATATATCTAAATAAATACAATTTCGATTGTGAAAAATTGCGGCTAAAATTGTCAAATATTAGTGGCAGTTTTGCTTTTGTTTGTCGCTTGAAAGCTGGGTATTTTTCTGGAAAAGTTGATGCTAATTGAATTTAACGCTCCAATTCCGCATTGTTTTGCATACTGTAGTGCATTAAGACATATCGAATATCAGGCGTTTGCAGAAAAACTCAAAGCTTACGTTTGTTGTAGTCAGGTTGCAACAGAAACAGTGAAAAATGCAAAAAAAACTGAAAGTTGATTCAAAAAATGTCCCGCACTTATTGACTATCGGGCTATATAGAAACTGTAAAAGATGTTTGACTTTTCAGTTTATTATTCTTTGCCTCATTTTTATTGTTGTATACAGAGATATACAGGATATTACGAACCAATCTGAAAAGAAGTGAACTTCTTGCGGAAAACTTTCGTGTGCCATTGGAAGTATCTTCAAAGGCTAATAATTAGCGAATTAACCCTAATAAAAATTAATCTATTAATTCCTTAATTAATAGGTTGTCTGCCACTTATATTTAGGATTTCTATGTTTTGCCCAGAAATCAGCTGTATCATAAAAACAACACGAAAGCGAGTATGTATATGACTCTTGATCATAAAATTTAATCTAAAATACACTAAAGCATGCTTTTATTCAAAATCTTTTTATTTGGAAAATTAAAAAGTACATTTAGAGAAACGTGAGGATGAAAAAAGGCTCGGTTATAGAAAAATATCTGAAAATTCTAATAAATCTTGGGAAATGTATGAAACAGCACATTTTGTTTAATACACAACTACAAGAATAAAACAGCATTTTTGTTCAAAACATCATAAACGCCAAGGAAGAACAAAAATTTTCACCCTCAATGGTTATTTGAGATTATCGACAGAAATATTTCAGATCATTATTCACAGTATTTTTCCTAGTCGTTATTAATCCTTTCAAGGTTTCTCGGGGATTTTTTCGAGTTTCGAGCTAAGGCCGTTTTCGAAATACGTCGAAAATACGAATGGACGGTTACAAAAGCACCAGTCCAACACACAAGAGATATAGAAAAAACACTTGAACGTTTTGTTCATTTTTGCTATAATTCGTAAAAGGAGTGTAAAAGATCTATCTAGAGCAGCATGTTGTGACGATGAAAAAATCATATTCTAGTCCTATGTTTACTAGTACATTACAGCTTACGAAGGTTTACAAATTACAAATGCGAAAATGGTCTGAATGTAATTAAGCTCTTGAGCATATCCGGAAGCAACCAGAAAAAAATTTGGAGAATAAATGCTTCTTATATTCTAAAACAGTCTCAAAAGTCAAATAATATCAGAAAATAAATATTTAATGAATCAATGCAAAGTTAAAACATTCGCAACTTATCCCATAAGAGCAGCTATTGGCGCGGTCTTAAACATAATGATCAAGATTGAAATTATTGCTAAAAACGCTCTAAACTTGAGTCCAATGCGAGACATAGAAAACCAGACTGGAATTCAGAAGGCACAAGACTAAGCAAGAACAGGAAAAATAAAAACGGGAAATAATCAGTTGACAAGATTATAAAAACGTAGACTCAACCATCGATCAGTAGCAGAAATTAGCGCTGACAACATAAAAAATGCAAGAATTCGAATAATTGCATTAAAAACCTTGTCTAGTAAACAAATTGTGTTATTAACGGTATTACGAACGACATGTCGCACGGTGTGAACAGAGTAGATGTAAATGTGCTTTATTAAATCGGTTTAAGATCGGCAAAACATCATTTACCTAAGGTGTGGTTGTCCTACCAGTTTTATTGAAGATATCATTTTCAAAGCCAATTTGTAGAATAGCTGCAATTTAATATCATTTACACATACCGGCATAGATACCGAATGAGTCTTAAATGTTAATCTGCACTGACAAATTTCCAATCCTCAAGACTATGGGCTTTGAGATTATCAGAAAAGTTCAATAATCAATACGTTACACAGATAAGATTAATCTTGATTGCTTTTAATATGTATGGGCGTGTTTCTATAATTGCTCTTAAAATACATACGGCGCCAACATAAAGTGCTCAAAGTTGAATTTAAATTTCAATGGCTTTGAGAAAATCGAAGGATTTTATAAGGTGAAAACCTGGCACATTTTGAATTGAAAATAGTTTGCATTGTGGCAATTTTACAAAGTCCAGGTTTGTTTCCTGGTTTGAACTTTTCATATCTTCCTTGGCTGGCTTTCCTTTTAAATTCTTTGTATATTGCTTAGACTTTTCATTTATTATTTCAATTAAGATTCTAACTAATCTAATCAGTTATGTGACTATGAAAATGTAAAAAAACCCGGTTTTTGAAAAAGCGCCGATGCATACACATTAAAAAGAAGTTAAAAAACTGCTCTATAAATATTTTTAACGCAGTGCTTAATCTACTCTATCTATCTTCAATATAGCTTTATGTTTCCTGCTGCTCTAGAGAAAATATACGCATGTCTATATAAAATATACATTTACTTTATGCACTTGTCTAGCCAGTTCTCTAAGTAACTAAATTTATTTTTTTACAAACTTCTTTTTGGGTATTTCGCCTCA
>NW_026018715.1:8780664-8918792 GCF_020466585.1 Dendroctonus ponderosae
CGTGAGGAAATTCTGTCTTTTCTAAACACAAAAATTTTTGAGGCGAAATACCCAAAAAGAAGTTTGTAAAAAAAATGAATCCGCCTCAACAATATAGAACTTATTTATAACTAAATTTCGTTAAAGTTGTATATTGCTTTTATTTTTTCAAAGATTTGAATTTATTTATTGACATATTTTTTTTAAATTTTACAAATTCATGGTTTATTAAATTTTCTGAACAATAGTACTTAATAATGCAGCTAACTCATCTCGTAGAAAATTTCAAAATTCAAGTCTGGTTCAGATTTAAATCAAAAGCTCACTTAACTTTGGGAGCATTAGAAATCAGTCCTTTTTTCCATTTGAAAAGACTAAAAACACAATTCGGTATCGATGGCTTCAGATTTGAATCGAACCGCACGTTTTTGAGCCTTGACAAAGCTCACATGGTACCGCATATTTCCAATTTCAGATATGCGGAACCTTGTCAATACAAAGTAGTATTTATGGGTTCTCGCTGTGATCGCACTCCAATGAAAAATTGCTAAATAACTAATAACTGTTACTTAAGTAATTATTTTGTCGAGCTCTAAGGCAAACTGGATCATTTTTCATTTGTTTTTGGATTGTTTCAAATCGGTGGCATGGCCTAGCTGGAAAAGTTCGACGAGTTCTTGAGTCAAATTTCTAAGTCCTCAAGCCTTGGTTGAACAATGATTTACTGTAGCTGTTTTTTATTCGATAAGAGGTGATAAAACGCAAGTTGATGTGTGTGGTATAAATTAAACCGTTCAATACACTGCGGAATGCAGTAACTGACTAGACATATCCTGCTTGTAGAGTAGAAACAATAAAGTAGACGCACCAGTGACGTTTTTTGGAAAAATGTATTTGTAGTTTTCCGATCCCGATCAAGATGGTCACAATTCTAAATTGCCCTAAGCGTAGAATAACTTTTCTCTTATTTTTCAATGCTTTATATTTCAAATCGTACATTCATGGTCATAGACCATAGTAAAACCTGCAACTGAAATGGGCAAATAAATTACCAAGCTAAATAGCTACGGATACTTATTAGTTAATAATATCTTAGGTATTTCGATATTATCTTAATGACCAGAAGTAAAAACCTCATCGAGCAAACGAGCACAAATTAATTTTTTCAATGCAAATTAAATTCCTCAAATGCAGACAGTCAATTTTAGCAATCCGGATCTACGAGTCCATATTAGGAACGTATTTGCATGTTTGTTTAAGAAAATTGCACACAACATTAAGCGACTCTTAATGCGAATTATTTTTGCAATAACTTTGACATACTGATTACGCAACCGGCAAGAATCGATTTGCATTTTTAATAAACATTTAAATAAAACCGTCTACACTTCATCCGACTTTGATCGAGCCGGATCCAATTTCTATGAAATCTGCTACTTTAGGGCTCGCTTACATTACCTAAAATTATTTTCCGCATGGCCAGCAACCGCAATGTGTATTATACTTTTTACTGGACTTGCTTCAGTAAATACTCATATTGGTAGCATGTTGGAATACGCAATCTACATTGTATTTGTTGACAATCATTTCTCAATTTCCAAAATGTTTTTTATTTAATTCTAAGACACAAAACTCTATGAAAAGATTCAATAAAGAGAGTTCAGTTTGCGATTGCAAAAGTAAAATTTCCTGTGTGGGATTCAACTGAGTTCGAATGAACCATCAATATCGTGGATAAGTTTCAGCAGGGTATCTCGGATAATTTAAAATGCCACATTGTCAAACCTAACGTAAAATTGCAAATACCAGAATAATTCTTGTCATGCTCTAATTGGTCCTAAGCCTGCCGAGCGATAAAACACAAAAAACAATAACATACGAAACCCAGCTAATGAGAGTTTGGAACGTGCTGCCGATATTTTCACTTGACTGGACTGCAAAAAAATTCTATTTTCACTGAAGGAAATTTCCGATTGGATTAAGATAAATTTACCAAATATCTACATCTTGGCAAAAAAGTTAAACTAAATTTTTAAATAAACCCAACCAACCTCTCGATGGAACTGATAAGACTAGTCTATTTCCTGCAGAAAACGATTTTTTTTTAGCTCAATGAAAGGTCACTAATTCATCACAGTTTTATTAATTAGAGCAACTAAAATCAGGATTTTGAACAGGATTTTTAACATTAATTAATTGGAAGCACTTCTCTTTACCTGTTTTGTGGGTTTTATCTGTTGAATTAATTACATCTTCGTATTTAACCTTGCATTAGTTAAAGCAGTCAACTGATATCATTCAAGGAATACTTACTTTATTTATTGGCAAAAATTTATCATCGAGCTAAACAATTATTTCCCGCACTGCGCTATTTGTAGTTTTATTACTTAAAGTAATTGTCCTCGTTTTATCCATTGAGATTCATAAATTTTATCAAGACTTTATATTAAAATTAACATAAATTTACAAACATTACTATGCTTCTGACAGGGTCATTTCGTACCAATCGATTAATTCCAATTGTTAATATCGCTCTAATAAATAAATCATTGATTGCGGATGGTAAAAATGATGAACTGCAACAAGAAAAGTGTTAAGTCAGTCGGTTAAGACTTGCATTGAAGACCATGAAACAAATATTTGCCTTGCATTGAAGAAAAAGTCTGCTTTATTCGCAGGCATTTGATTTTATATTTTTGTCCATGTAATGGATAATGCATTGTGTAAATAACTGAATTCTTGCCATACTAAACAGCAGCATTATTATTCAATAATTTCTATAAACAGGTAAACAAATGGCTAATAAATTTACTGGAAACATTAAAAAGTTTGAACGGTTTACAACTTGGCTACCGGTTACTGTTGTTCTGAAATTTATTAATCAGGTTGTCTAAACAGTTTTCCTTGATCAGTAGTTTTATGTAGGTACTAACTTTTACTTATTTTGCGCAAAAATTGCCAATTTTTTAATAAAGACTGACAAATTCTGGGACAAAATGACATCTGATATAGTGGAAATTTTTAATTTAGAGTATTTTAGAGGCATCAATTTCTTAAACAAACTATTTCCGGCAATGAAAATCGACAAATTTACATGAATTTTTTGCCAATTTTATGGAAATTGTGGATTTGGGAAGTGAGCGTTATCTGAGCCTTCTAAAGCTTAAACTCGTCTGCATCAATAATCGTAAAGCTTTCTAGCAGCATTAATCTGAACAAATTGGGCATCTGGTTCAAAATAATAAATATAATCAAGACCCTCAATCAAAATAGAATCCCACGTGAATGCTAAAGGACAATTTTTCCAAATTTCCATTTTTCATTGTTATCCGATATCCTAGTGAAAGGGACCTTGCTCTTCAGATGGTGCTACAGATTGGGGGGCTTTATATATACCAGGCGTGGCTGCATTATCAGCCAACAGTACCAACTCAACAGTCCTATAGTGAATAGGAGGTAGAGTTTATCTAGTGCAATCATGAAATTTTTGGTAAGTAAATAGTGCAATTAATGTGGGGTGTCTAGAGTAGATTATTGTGCTTTATTGTGAATAGTGAAACAATTTGTTGAGTGGCTTTAGTGGCTGATTTTCCTCTAAATTTGCGAACAGAATAGCCAGATTATTGTTAGTTGAAACAAAAATTTTGAGAAGAAACAGTGAAAAACTATCGTTGGAATATTTTCAGTTATAACTAAGTGTCCCAAGCAAAATGATATATTGAACGTTTTGGGGGTTTAAGCACAAATTAGCCCTGTCACTTCGAAAAAACTACTTTTAAAATTGGGAGTAATATTTTTTTGTCTGAAACTGGGTTCTAGATTAAATCAGTTCTCTGAAAGGTAATATTTCTTTCATTTCTTCAGCTGTTTCTTTCATACTGAAACTATTTATCAGTGTCCACACTATTTTCCACAAATGATTGCTTCTTTAGATCAATTCGTCCGAACCGAAACTGTTAATTAAGGACTGCAGTTAACAGATCATTAACGACAATATATATTTTTTCATTTTGGTACTGCATAAATTTCAGATAATTTATTTTACAAGCAACATTTTTAAGAAAATGTGTGAAAACATTCTTAAACGCGCAATATTTTACATAGAAAATTACATTCATTGACGGACTCTCTCAACGGTTGCAAATGTCCAATAACAACGGTTTTCCGAGCAAATCTCCAATTGATCTTCAATGTTGCATTCATGAACTATTACGCGAACATTGTTTATCATTTAACGGTTGATTTACTATTAGGTATTCTAATGCCGAGGAAACTATAATCGAAACACTCAGCCATGAATTACTTCATAAGGTGTGAGCAGCAGAAATTAGCAAGTAGAACATTTAGTCAGCCTAAAAATTAGTGGATTTCTTGAAAAATAATAAAAGCTTATCTTGGCGGTTTATGCGCAGAATTTCCAAACTAGAACGAGATTTTTAGGGGTTTTATGCCAGTTTAAAGGAGTCGGTATCATAGAAGCGAATACAAAAAATAAAAATCAAAAGCCATACGAAAAATTATTTCTTCAACCGCAATTTACTGCATTTTTGCAATACTGCATTCATAAATGTCGTTTATTATTTATAATAATCCTCGTGTCCATAAGCCGTACTGGTTAACTCCTACGCAAAAATTTGAATTCACAAACTTTTGGTGTTTAATTTATTCCTCTCACTATACGTAGTTTTAAATGCAAATATAATGTGGCAACATGTAGTAAACCCTAATAATTTTCTTCAAAACCAAACAGTTTCAATGCAATAAATCATAATTTAAATTAATACAGACCAATTAATTAGTAAGTTATATGCAATTAATTCAGTAAGTCAATCAAAAGGCTTAAAGAAAAATTAATGTTAAAAGGGTGTCTATATTCACGCATTGAAATATGTCTCTCGATACATGTTTCCATTGACTTATTTTGCAGCAATTGATTGATTTATTTTGCTGCAAATACGCGATTATTGCCCTAAAAAACACGGGTACTAGAAATGTAACTGATATAATCAGTTGAGAAAAGCTAAATTTGAAAAATTTAGTTTTTTAACTGACTGAGCTGCACAGTTTATTACCGAAAACAGCTCTGCTCCTCTTTATAATCTCACTTGACAACATTTGTTTGCAAGAATTTTATCACGCTTTAATCACAGATAGATCTCTGGGTAAGACGCTGAGAAAATAGAGAATATTTTTGCTATTTTTCAGTGGTTTTTAATTATGGTTTCTATCCAACTCCGAACATCCAAATAAATTTAATGATGAAACGGGTATCTACATTCACACATTCATCAAAACCTGTATCTCTCAATACATGTTTCCATTCATTGATTGATTTCGTTCGAGGTAAATACGCAATTATGGGCTCATAAATATGGGTACTAGAAATGTAACTTCTATAATGAGTTGAGAATAGTTCATTTTTTTTAATTTAGTTCTTGACTTTCGAAAGCAATGGAACGGATAGTTGCATCCATTGCCTCTGTTGGTTGCCTGAGATTTATTACAGAAGTGCACAATTTATCACAGGAAACAGCTCAGTTTCAGTTTATCATCTTACTTCACAACATCAATTGTTGTTGTTTGCAAGGACGTGGAACCTTATATTGCAGCTTGATGTTAACAAAAAGCTCTCTGGAGAAAAAAGGAGAAAAAAGCTGATCAAATAAATAGAAGATTCTAAAGATTCGTTAAAATATTTGTTTTATTGCTTCTATTCAATTCAACACATTTTTAATCTGTGCTATTAGTTCTGGCTTCAGTATGACTTTCGCTTCTTCCCAGAAATTCATTTGTTTGCAAACGAAGAAGATTCTGTGGATTGAACGTATTTCGATTATCTTCAAGGAAAATAAACTTCATGCATGTGTTGCATTGTAATACATTTCAGGTTTTTGGATACAATTTATCGACAAACTTTCACATTTTCCATAACAATTTATATACTATATATATAGAAAAAGGCTATAGACCCAATCGGTCTTCCTGCCTAACAATTTATATATTTTTAGTTTTTCCATACAGGAACTTAATTGCTACAAGTTTTGCAATACTCTTCAAATGATTATCTTCTTCTTCTTCTTCTTCTTGTGCCTTGTGCTTAGCCGCACGTTGGCGATTGTCTGTACTCTTCATACAATGTGCAGAGTGCCGTTCTCAAAATGATCATCAACCTGCTTTAAAACACTGCTGCCCCGCAATCTCTTAAAATCAATGTTACTCTGTATGTATGATAAACTGCAGCTGCAGTCATATTTATGATTTAACGCTTCACTTGTCGGCAGGTATTAAGAGCCCGCAAAAAGTTGTAATTATCGTGGGCTGTATTAATTTGCCTAATCAGGTGTTAATAGATTATAAGCGTATCTTAGCACAGCTAGTTTCAGCCTTGTAGTTGGATCTTTGATTCGTGGGGAAGGTTGAAATTAATGTTTCCAGTCGATCACAATGTAAAAAATGTTGAACTTCCTCTAGAAAATTCAGAAATAAGTGCCAACTGAAGCTTGCTAACTCCAGCTTTCTGATTTAGGTGTTTTTGTCCAGTGCCTTAGCTGTGGCATCAGCTGTGTATTTAGGACCACAACACATTCCAGTCATCGGGCCAAATGGGGTTCCCATAGAACCGCAGGAAGTTCAAGCTGCACGTGCCCAACACTTGGCAGCTTTGGTTTCTGCCCATGGAGGACTATCCTCAGCCGGAGCTTACTATGCCCCCTCAGTGCCGTTTACCGCCTTCTCCGTACCAAATCTGGGTAAATTCCTTCCTCAGGATGGTGGAGAGTACAGTTTTTTCAAAACTCCCGAACTTTCAGGTCAGAACGCTCTGCCTCAGGACACTCCTGAAGTGGCTAACGCCAAATTGCAACACTTCCAAAACTTTGCCATTGCTGCTCAAAGAAATGGGGTGCAAGTTCCTCTGATTTCATCTCCCCTGATATCCCTCGGCGGCCTAAATCCTATGGAAACTCCAGAGGTACAGAGAGGAAGTTAGCCGAAAAAACCCAAGAAATTGATTAATTGTTTGCCCAGGTGCAACTGGCCAAAGCTGCCCATTTCCAAGCCCATGCTGAAGCTGCTGCTCGAGCTGGTCAAGCCTCACTTTACGGCCATTCTCGAAAACGTCGTGCCATTTACGGAGGTTTTCATATTCCAGTGATTGGACCCAATGGAGTTCCAGTGGAAACTCCGGAAGTTCAAGCAGCTAAAGCTAATCATTTGGCCGCTCTAACTGCCGCTAGTTCCAGGGGTGGATATTCCGGATATAATGACGGTAATGTCGGAAAAATCAGATGCTTTACTTTAATACTCTCATACCTTTGGGACGCAGTAATAAAATAGCGATTAATTAGAATGGATGATTAATGGAAGGTCGCGAACTGTGCTGCCAACGTGATAAAGGTTGTGATTGGCTTAATTGCAAATTAACATTAGTAAGTAGTTGGCGATATCTGGGCCAGAATGTTTGTTTATAATTGTAAATCAGAAGCGAATTACAGAATATCTGCAATAATTACTTTGACCTCAATAATAGCGCTTGGAGCCCAAAAATTCGAGTTTTTTCTTGCTAATTTTGCTGCGTCCTGCTAATACTTGGGAGTCCTTTTGACTACATATAGATTATTTTCCAGGCTCCTATTCTGGTGCTTTCAATCCCGCTGCTTTTGCTGAGCCCAACCGTCGCTACTTCGGACCACAAGCCACTATTGGACCTAATGGACAACCAGTGGAGACTCCTGAAGTACAAGCAGCGACAGCTTTCCACCTTGCTGCTCATGCTGCGGTAAGATCAGGAGCCCACCTTGGTCTTCCAGGACATTACTATTAGAGTGCTTAATGGATTTGATTCGTAAAAAGTTTTTTGGAATGATAATTAAATTGTATTTACTATTGTAAAGCAAAATTGCTGTTGTGTAAATATGCTTTCAATGGGCTAAATTTACGCTGCAATTTAGTAGAAATATGTTTTAGATATTTTTGAAGCTTCGCGTGGAAAATGAGGCCACCGAAATAGTTTAGTCACCAGACTAGACGTGGTTCTCATTATTTGTGTTACCTTTGTATATTTTTGTAATTAGTTGTAATTAAAACTAAGTAGCTCAATGGATATCGTGCAATAAATGTACATCAGAAATGAATGTGTTTTATTCAACATTCAATTGTCAAGTTTTTTTTTTATAAGGTGGAATTTCTGCTCCATTGGGTATTAAGAGCTCATAAATTAATGCAGAAATATTCATACCGTGTATGATAAATATTCCAATAAACATGCTAAACATGTGGCGTTTTTAACACCAGAGCTGAAAAAGACACATTTATGCTAAACAGTTTGCTCTATTTAGCAGGGGCTTAGTTAATAATTTAAGTGTAGTGGGAGCACTCTCCAATTACACTACAGTTTAACTAAGCAAATTTGCAAAAAAAATAATTTTTGTACTACTCTGCTGCTAATTAGAACTAATAAATTCATCTGACTGAATGAGTACGAAAATTTTTAAACCATCAGCGAATAGTTTTCCTCTAGTTAAGGTCATTTTTCATTGTTGATAAGATTAAACTGAATTAATTATATTATCCTAATTGAAATGATAACAACCGCTAGTTAAAACTAAGATTAGCAGTTTATTGAAGCAGAGCGAATCAACACGCGTTGATTATTAAATATGCCGACTAAGTCAACAATTGTAATTCCAACAGGTCAAACTTTCAGAACAAATACAAAACTTCTGAGCAATTGGAGAAAGATACAAAGTTGCAAATTTGAAACTCGCATTATGTGATCATGTAAAACAGCTGCAATTTTGGAAAATTGAAAAATTAAGTCAAGTTGTCTAAAGTTCTGTATAGCATCTTTTCGGTTTCAGAAATTTTAAACATTTTGTTTTTGAGTGGTTGAAAGGAAATAGAAAAGTTGTAGATGGTTTCAGGTTTAAAAATTAATTCAAGCCTTCAAAAGTTGATTCAAATTGCATGAAATGCTGAAATGAGCTAATGCTTCTTGTATTGAATACGGGCATTCCATATCTAAAACGGGCTAAAACGGTTCTCTAGCAAAAAGCGTCAGATGAGCATAATATAAAAATACTAAGTCGCCCAAAATATTAAATAAAGATTAACTACGAAATAACCCGGGGTAAAGTAATGCTAAACTTACCGAAAGCTGCGTAGTGCCACCTGGATATCAAGAAGAAAATTTGTTTACTACAACAGGAAATCTGTTCAATATTATTTGAAATCAGCAAAGCAATAGAGAGAAATATGAAGAATTCATTAAACTTCAGGTGCTTGTCGGAAAACTAAACTCTGTTCATGCTAACGATTTATAGATTAGATCATTCTTACCAGCTTTCTGCAAGCTGGCGCTCCATCCTCATTTTCTATCACAACCCACCGCATTTGCCAAAAGTCCACAATCGTTCGATGTTTCCCATTAAAGGCGTATTCCTGAATTGATTTCATGAGACAAATTCAATTTAAATATGCGGTCAGAAGTATTTCGTCGAAATATGGCTTTTATTTCTTAATCTCCAAATTAAAAATTATAGTTTTTGGTTTAATTATGGAATTCATCCCAATATTCTAGCCTTATTTGATGATTTGCTCTTATTACGGGCAATTAAAAGCCAAAATTTGAACTTAGGTAATCAGTCAGTGGCGGAAATGTACCTAACGAGTAACAGTATTTTTTAAATACAGACCAGATGGTCCTGCAAAAAAATATTTTGAGCATTTATTAAACGTAGAATTTAACTTTTAATGAGAGTTAACAATTAACAACTCTCTTACAATTTTCGAAGCATGCCTCCGTTTAGTAACGAATTGCGATTGTTGTTATACTCTTAGATTGATAAAATTTCGAAGACAAGTGGATAAAAACATATCTGCCATTAAATGGTGAGAATAACGAAATAAATGCAAAACCTACACTGTAGGAATGGTTAGAACTGAGCACCCGCTGTCAAAAGACAAGATTCAGCTTTTACTGGGAAATTCTCCCGGAAAAACTTTAACATCCTGTAGACCGGAAACGAATAATTTTTGACCCCATATTTTTATTGACTTATTCTCATAAAATCAGCTCAGGAATACGCCCTTAAAATATTTTAATGATTAACTTTTTCTTGGTACTTTACACCAATTTATATTTTTATCAGAATTATTTAGTATACCTAATTTATACAGACTGGTCCTAATGCTTCGCTATCATCTTCAGAGATGATTTTGCTTTGCCTGTTCACGATCTCTGTGAACGGCAAGAAATTTTGAGCTTTAATCTTTTCATTGTGATTAATTTACACAAACGGCGTTTTGTGCATTTAAGACAAAAATGAGAAAATTAAGGACAATAATACCTTCCCGAGACTATCAATCAATAGACTTCCCGAGAACCAAGAACAAGTTTTCATAAAGTTTCTTCAAGAATCTCATTACTGTCTACATACTCTGAAGCTGACACTCCGAAGCTGAGGATTTCCCATTTCAACTGATAGGGCTTTCAATGTTCAATTGGCACCCAAGTATAAATATTTGCAATGGTTACTGTAATCGAAATTTTTCGTCCATTAATGAGCTTTTTTAATGCAACGAAATAATCGAAATGAAATACAATCCCTTACTTACAATTAATTGAATTATGTCATGGTTATATTGGAGCTAGTGACGAAATTAATTTAGCATCATAGATCATCAGAAAAATCATATATGGGGCATTCATTACCGAGAAATAAAAGCAAATTTAACTATAGATTATATTCTAAGAATACCCAGCATGCAGAGAAAGCAATTACAAAAACAGAAACCATCAGCTTTTCGGATACAAAATAAAAAATTGAATATAATTTGCAACTTAAGATATACAGACCGTTTAGCCAAGGCTGTGCTCTTTCGACCTTTTTATACGAAAACCATTGAAATTCGTGACAATTAGAATCAAATACTTAGCTCGATTTGCATTAGATTCGTGCACTTGGCTTCACCTGTTGATAAGAGGGGGGCACTAATGCTGTATAAAATACCAAGTGCAAGTCCTGCTCTTGTACAAGCACGAAAAACAGCGCAGTAAAACAACTTTTTTTCTTTTGTTGTTCTTCAGCGTTCGCACCGAGGACGAACACGAATTCCCTGTAATCTTGAACCGCACCCAGGCCAGCAGGAAGTGTCTTCGTCTTCTGCCTGAAATCCTTTGCATAACATCATAAACACGTAACTCATGATAATGTCGAACCTTGAATTGATTAGTTTTTTGCTGTCTGTTAATTTTTATGAAATTCAAAAATGTTTAGGCTCACATTCTATACGTGGAAGCTTATGAAAATCTTTCTCCATGGGCGGGGCACCATATAAAAGGTGTTAAGGTCATGCTTCTATTAAGTAGTGGTTGTACTTCAGTACGTGAATATTGAGAGAAAATATGCGGTATTTGGTAAGATTATTTATCGTGCTTGCAAGAACACAATTGTTTATTAGATTAGAAAGCTGCGAATGATTGGAACCTTATGCTTCTCGAAAGATTTAGGATTTGCCGGTTGATACCAGCTGTTTGCCTATCTGGTGCTTTAGATTGTGTCGTTTAAGACAGTTGCGCATTAATAAGTCGCTGATTACCGCAAATTAATTGAAATTCAAAAATTATTTCAACCAGCGTTTTCCATTTTATCTGCAATATGGTGGCATTTGAATAAATTTATTCTTGATTCTGAAAATCCAAATTTCTGGGAAATGGCCGAATCCAAAAACCAAAGTTGCATATTGGGGGGTTCCTATCAATTTGAATAGTTTTTTTGAATTTCAACTGGCTTTAGATTTATTTATAAAAATCAGGTTTCAGTTTAAACAGTTCGACTAGACTAAACTTTAAGTATGTTCAATATTTAAATTCATGATAAAGCGAAACAGGTGCAAGTTGAATTTGCATATAATGGGGGACTTTTTCACTTCAATGCGAATGTATGCGGTAATCGATATGCATTGACAATATTGAAACAATTGTAATGTGCCCAGATTGGCCTTGGTCGTTAGACAGGTTGAAGAGAATTTATCATAAGCCTTACTTGTATTAAACAAAACTTCTTAGTGGGTGCTTTGACCAAAATTCTGAACAAGAAGTGTGTTTATTACTGAAGGAAACACTCACCACACAAAATGTCGTTACAGATAGCAAATCTTCAGCTTAAACGCAAAATAATCGTAAGAAAACACCATTAGTGTAATCACGTGAAACATTTTTATCATCAACTTTCCAAGATTTGAAAAATTAATTTTTTGACTTCTCATTTTAAGACAACTGCGATAAAGGCACATTTATTTTGACTACACTTATCTTCCATTTTGCGACTACACGGATTTATCGCCGCACAAGTCGTTAGCATGATTAAAACTAATTGCCCAAATAGCTGCGTTAAGTCAACATAGAAGATTGCATTTTTTATTTGTCGTTTACAGCCCGTTTTAATCAGTGGAAAGTTAGTTGACCTTAATTGTTCTAGCAATGTCACGGCTCAACTAGCTTTTTCTAGAATAAGTCAATGCTAACTTGAATTTTTTAGACAATTTTCGTCGCCTTGCTCTACGAGATTACGGCAGCTCCAAGTGGGCCAAATGTTCGCCTATCTCCGGAATATTTCCACCCAATAGAATCTCTGTATCATTCCCAAGATCAAGGCGGCCAATACGTTTATGGATATGCCACGCCGGCAATTACCAAAAGCGAAACAAAATCTGCTGATGGAGTTACTAGAGGAGGATATTCTTATATTGGTAAACTCCTGGTGGCCACGAAGGGATCAGCAGTTTCACTAACTTTCTTTTTGGGTAGATGCTGATGGTCGTTTGCAAACAGTTCAATACATTGCCGATCCAATTCATGGATTCAGAGTGGCTGCTTCAAACCTACCAGTAGAAGCTGCTGATGTAGCTCATGCCAGAGCCAGCCATTTGGCCGAATTTGAAGCCATCAAAGCTGAGCGAGCTAATGCTGCAGCTGCAGCTGTTTCAGTGCCATATTTCAATCCGGTTGCAGTTCCTCACGGTCAAGTGCCTCAAGTGCCAGAAAACCAACAGGTGGGCGTCTTAATTACATATGTACATATTATCAAAATGTAATATTTTCATTAGCTTCCTCAGCCGGTAACTGATCTGCCTGAAGTGGTCAAAGCTCGTGCCGAACATTTAGCAGCTCTTAATGAAGCCTACCGAACAGCGCAAGCTGCACATCTAGGATATGGGTTGCCGCAAGCTCCACAGCCTGTGCAAGACTTGCCAGAGGTAATCATCACTTTTCCTCTGTGGGTTTCAATTAAGTCATATTTGTGTGCAACTAGGTGGTGAGAGCAAGAGCTGAACATTTGGCAGCTGTTGAAAAGGAATTATCACTTCATGCCCAGTTGAGAGCAGATATTTCCATTAGCCCCATTCCTGATAACTTAAGTGGGCACGTGGTGCCCATCCAGACTAATGCTGGAAGCTCCGATTCTTTACCAGTAGCACCATCAGCACAACTTTCCTATGCCCCAGCGCAAAATGGATATTCTCCATATTCCTATGGGTGAGTCAATTTTCTGCAAAATTTCCAAGTGTCTAAATTATATTAATATTTCCAGATACATCGGACCGCATAGTGCAAAATCTGAAACCCAATCTGCAGATGGTGTGGTCCAGGGAGGATATTCCTACATCGATGCCTTTGGAATAGTGCAAACAGTCAACTATATTGCCGACAAGGGAGGGTTTAGAGTGGCAGCTACCAACATTCCAGTCGATAAAAACCATTTGGCTGCAGGTGCAGCATTATCCCATAATGCAGCAATTGCAGCTCCTGCGCCAGCAATTCCCGTTGCAGAAAAGAAAATCGTCGTGCCTGCTTTGTACACAACGAATGTGCAATACTAGATTTAGTTTCGTGTTTGTCTTATGTGCTTCAATACTTCTTCTTGGGTTCTGTATTAAAATTTCAATTAAATTTACATTGTGTGTTTTAGAGTTACGATTATAAAATAATTTATTAATTTTAGAAGTCACTAGAAACCCGAATTAGCTACTGAAAAATTTTAGTTGCAGTTGAAAATCCCGAATTAGCAATTAAAAAATTTTAGAAATTTAAATCTAGATTAAGTTACTGGAAAACTTTAGAAGCAGTTAAAAATCCTAATTTAGCTAGTGAAAAATTTTAGAAGCACTTAAAAGTCCCGAATTGACCACTGGAAAAATTTCGGAAGCAGTTAAAATGATTATCGGTGGTTTATGTTAATGCTTAAATGGGCTGATTGAATTGAAAAAAATTAAAAATAGTTAAAAATCCCGAATCAGCTATCAAAAATGTTTGATGTTGAATGTGCTTTTTTTACAGAATTAAATTTTTTGTTAACAGAATCCAGAATTAGCTACTGTAAAATTTGAGTCTGTAAAAAGTTACTAAAAGTCCCAATTTAGCTATAGAAAAGTTTAGAAATAATAAAAAATTTCGAATTAACAGTTGAAAATTTTTAGATGGAGTTAAAACCACCGAATTAATTACTGAAAAATTTGAGAAGCATTTGAAAAGCAGAGTTAGCTATTGAAAAACTTTAGAAGTTATCTACTAGTAAAATCTCGATTTAATTACTGACAAATTTTAAAAGCAGTTAAAAATCCCGAATTAAGCAAAATTCTAAATTAAACAAATGCATTTTTCCATTTTTTATGACTTATTAAAGTTTCTGCTTAAATAGAAGTTCAGTTCAATCAAGTGTTGAACTGTGGTGTTGCGGTCATTTGAATTGAAATTTTTGAGATTTTTTCTTTTGCTTCTTTGTTAGCGATTTATTATTGAATTATATTGAAGCGAATTTTCAACGCCTTTTTTTCCTTGATATTCTTCAACTATTGCGCTTGATTGGTTAATTTTAGGTAGTTCGGGTTTGCACTTTCTTGAGTAAATCTTCTCAATCTTTGCTAAACGTTTTAATCGCTGCTCTAGAGATATTGAGAGTATTTTTATTAGGCGCCAAATGGGGAGGAGAAACTTAATTCCACACCACCAAATGCAACTTATTGAAAAACCGAACAAAATAATTATTACAAAAATACACTTTTTATAAAACAACATTATTGATCATTGCAATTACAGAACTAGATAATATGGAAATATCGGAAGTTCTCAGAAAGTTTATATATTATTTAAGTGTTGATAATGTTGATCTGTTCTATGGGAAAATGAAGGTCCAAGTTTGCCTTAAGTGAATAAATATGGTTATCAATGATTATGATATACAAGACCTATTAATCTTTGATCTGAAAATGATTGATTAGAAAATTGAATATAACCATGATCTAACCGGGAATTTCAATGTTTCTATCATACAAGATGCTTTTACGTCTGCTTGCTCTTCATAAAAATCTGTCGGGCACAATTACAATAAATTTTTAAAAATATTTGAAATTGAAACATCTGCGTTGTCCTCATACAACGTCACAAACCCAACAATTCCATGTTCCAATAAAAGTTCCTACAAAATGAAAACAATCCAAAGTCCTTTTCTTGTACCGGCCAAAACCGTAAATTATACGTTTTTAATGGAAGAAAAGGGGGCTCGACTCGAACAGATTTTAAATCGTTTATCTCATTTAACCTTTAGCCTAAGAAATCATATAAAAGACTCAAGATGGTTCAATGTAATGCAGATGATCGCGGAATTTTAGTGTGGCAAGTGGGCATTTTCCGTGAGTGAGTGATCAAAAAAACCAAACATGACGCGACCAGTGCTTTTGAGTGAACACTCGCGAATTGCCCTCATGCACGAATCTGGATTGACTCCACCTAGAAAAGCACCTCAGTTTATCGCAGCTTTTGTCAGTAAGTAAACTCAACTAGCAAGTTTAAAATTTATACCCACAAACACACATCGATGTAAAGGAAAATCCGTAACCGTTCTCTAAAACAAATCAATAAGAAACAACAAAAACAAGACCATAATTACAAAAATTTAGTAATAAATAATTTTTCTTCTATTCATAAGCATATTGTGATGTGCAGCTAAACTATAGCACAAATGGCGTGACATACATGTTGCAACGAATATATCTGCAGATAATGCATAGTAATGATGTACTTTTTGTATTAATGTAATTATGAATGTCGATACAATTTTTTTTATATTTTATGCTTAATATCATGCGTATATAATGTGTGACCTTTGAGTGAAACTGCAGATAGTGCAAAAATAATGCAAATGCACTGATAGTTCAACTACAACTTATTTCTTCCTGCAATGAAAGAAATAAGATAAGCAATAAAGATACCTCTAAGCTTGAATTAGATTCGTTTTATTATTATCCGAATGAATCTACAATAAAGACAGTTTCCGATAAAAAAAGATAAGGAAAGCTAAGGAAAATTATCTTTGCTTGAGTAGCTAGACAGTTTTGAGCCGCTTTTACTAATAACAAATTTTATTTTGATGAAAACGTTCATCTTGGATATTTGGTTTGTAAAGTTTAAAAACACTTATATCCACAAGTTAATTTGTTTATATTAACTCGGCAAAGGAAACATTTATCTTAAAGACTTTGTTATTTAGAATAAATTGTATTTTTAAACGTAAGATACGAATTGATTAATAGGCTGAGCATTACTGTGACAATAATAAGTTAATAAATGCGACGTACATTACGGCCGACCTTTAAATATATATTTTATATAATCCTAAGTCACACATTATGATTATTCAGAATAGATTAACACAAAAAAATTAAACAACATCAAAATCTAAAATGTGAAGCCGTTGAGGGATTATTATGGCAACATTTTTATCAACTTTTTACTTGTACTTTGATGTTTCTTTTTAATTATCGTCGATTTTGTTTCTTCAAGCTTAGAAAAACTTTGTGGCCTTTTTAGGTACACTATCCGCAGTATGCCTGGGAATGGTATTTTCTTGGTCATCATCAGCCATTCCAATACTTGAGAAAGAGTTTGCAATTACCACCGCTCAAGGCGCCTGGGTTGGTTCTTTAGTTACTTTAGGGGCCTTTGTAGGCGCCATTCCTGCAGGCCCAATGGCCCAACTAACTGGACGAAAGCGAGCCTTACAGATACTGATTATACCGCTACTCTCATCTTGGATTTTAATAGCATTTTTTTGGTCAGTACATAAAATAAATTTGTTATTCAACATTATAATGTTTCGTTTGTGCTTTCAGTAAATACATTTGGGTTTTGTATATTGCCCGATTTCTGGCAGGAATTTCCTCAGGAGGTATCAGTGTCGCCGCCCCCATGTATGTTACCGAACTTGCCCATGTTTCGATCCGGGGAACGTTGGGCACCTTCTTCCAAGTGCAAATTACCATTGGAATTCTCTTCGAATATTTATTGGGTAAAAACAACTTTATTGACTGAGTCTAAAGGACTGTAAGTTATGGCTGTGAGATGGCGGGCACGTTTCAAATGGAACTTGTTAATGAAGCTACTGCAGACATTCAGACTGTCTGATCAGTATAAATTGTTTGAAACTTTTCTGCAACTAAATTTAATTATGGCTTAAGTTTTATTTTGCTGATTACTTAAAGCATCCAAAAACATCAATGAATTAAAGCACCCTTTTGCATAAAAACTTCTTGATTATTTTAGAATTAATATTCTTCACGGTAATTTAGCTGTCGCTCATCTGTTCAAAGAAATGCGCGGATTCGACAGCTGAATCAGTATGCATTACACGCAAATAGAAAACCTAGCTCTTTCACACTTTTCCTTTTGTATTCGTTTTGGATGGATTTGTGATAAATCCGAAAGTTATGTAGGAGCGGGCGCATATTTTCCTATTCTATAGGAGGAAATCTAAACGAAAATTGGTGTTTATTCAGGAAGCAAAAGCCTACATGTGTGCGTTGCATATGTGACTTTTTTTCTCAATTTTGCTTGTATCCACTGGTGCAATTAGAAATTTCTCACTGATTTCGCTCCAAATATCATTAAAAGCAAAGACTAGAAAATAGCGTTTCATGGGAATTTAATGGGCATGCGAAACTCGTGGTTTAATTTCTTCGCTAACAATCACGTCGCCGATTTTATTGCATTACATTGCCCCCAGCATTTATAAAAGCTCAACGTTCCATATCACGTCTTTATCCAGCACGTTCGAGACAACGAAAAAACCAACAATACACCTTTTAGAGAAAATTTAATAACTGTCTTTAAATAGAAAAGGCATTGTCGGAAAACTCACAGCTTTTTACGTATTCTTCAGCATGAATAAGTTAAATATAAACTGTGAAAAAATCACTAATATACAGTAAATTTTTAATGGTTTCAGGTGACATAATTAGCGATATTAGAACACTGTCTCTGATATCGGCGGTTCTTCCAGTTGTCTTCCTGCTAAGTTTCGCTTTTATCCCCGAGTCCCCAGTTTATCTGTGCGAAAAAGCCAAACTGCAAGATGCCCAGAGGAGCCTGTTATGGTTCAGAGGTAAGATCAGAAATTTCAAAGCGTTTCATTCTGATAATGATTTTTCTTGAGTGCCTGGAATAGACAATTAGCTCATTGAATAATGAAATACAATCGATCACTGCTTTCCATTTGCTATCACCTGCTCCTGCCGGATTATTCGTATTCCAGGCATTTTTTCGCCGCAAAACACTGAAATATTACCTTCATTTTAAGTCATAAATCATAGAGAAAATTATACGATTAGGGATCACATACACAATGAACTATAAAAAGGATGGGAAAATCATTTTAACCCAAATAATTTTACAGATTGATTACTCCTCTTAAATCTCCTCGGGCTGGTTTATTGCTCTTACAATTGTCGACTTTGGAGTGAAAATCGATCTCAGCTCGGATATTTTTTATTTGCCTTCAGCATTTTTTGGAAACCGCTGTTTGATGGAAGGTTTTAAAACTGATGCCTTATTATATTTAGCTTCAAATGAGACAATTTATTTTTCATACTTGTAATGGGCAATTATTCCTACGCTTTTCCATTAATTAGTAATAAAATTCTCTAGCAGCGCCAGAAAAGAAGTTTCCAATTAGTCCCAAAGGTTTGTGAAATTTTGTTTCACCCTGCCAGTGTAGGCTTGAAATATTGCCTCCTTTTATTTTCCGGTATTAATCATTACAAGAGCTTTTAAGCACCGTGCACACAATGAAGCTTTTATAAAAGAGCGAAAATCTCGTTGCTGCGGATATATTATCAAAGCCTTGCGGAAATTTCGAATTCAGAATATACCACCTACCTCACTAGTTTGATGGAGCAAAGCGATTAAATAAATTATCATTTTTTAGGGAAAGACTATGAAATTGATGACGAATTAGTGAAGATAACTGAAGATATAGAAGAATCTAAGAGAAACAAGACTAAGCTTTTCGAGATCTTCAAATGCAAAGCTACTTACAAAGGGCTGATAATCTCCTTTGGATTGATGGCCTTTCAGCAGCTAAGCGGAGTCAACGCGGTGCTTTTTTATACCAACAAAATATTCCAGCAAAGTGGAGGTTCTCTTTCACCTGGCCAATGCAGCATACTGGTTGGAGCAGTCCAAGTAAGTAAAACCACAAAACGTAGCGGAATATCAAATCGGGAGAAAAGAGCTTTAGTCAGATCGCATATGGAATAGTTTGAGCCAAATATGTTCAATTCATAAATAATTCATAGGAGAACAGTGCCCAAATTCGGCCGTGAATTTAATCAGCTTGGAAATAAAGGCCTGAAACAGTCAGTTTGCGAAACAAGGCCCGAAAATGGTTTTTTTATAGGTCGCAAACGATTATTTACTATTAATAGTGCAATAGCAAAACAGATTAAAAGCTGGCGTTAGCATAATTTAAGTGTGAGGGACGGTATCTTTTGAGCGGTATTCGCTGCGAATTAGCTTGGTTTGCTCATCTTTTGTAACTATGCCAAAATATCGATAGAAAGCACGGACTCCAAAAATCCTTGCTCTTTTATATGAGCTGAACATGGTAAATGTGAAGTAGCAATTACTACTTTTTTTAAAACTAGAAACTATTACTAAACTAAAGCGAAAAGAATAGTTTTTTTTTAAACTATTGTTGCCACTTTTCGCATTTTTTTTAACTAACTGTACTTATTCTTGATTGCTCATATTCATGTATGTGCTTCGATTAAAAATATTGCGTCTTATTTTAATCCATTTGGCTAATGTGATATTTTCAACTGGAACATAAAATATGATTTGCAGATAAGTCTATTTAACCAAAAAGAACTTAATTTGTGACGTTTTTTCGTGTTTGGAAGGGAAACTTTCGATTGGGGTTAAACTGCTTTCTCAGTCTTTCTTCTATTAGCCTTCCAAACTTTTGTACCTCTTCGTAATAAAATAAAATAATAATTATACTCACAAGATAATTTTACAAATAATATTTAGTGGTTGTAATATGAGTTGGTTATTCTGTAATATACCTTCTACTGGACGACCGAATTAATATTATAAGAACTTTATTAAATCTTGCAATGATTTAACTCCGCCGTTTCAAGTGTTGAGAAAAGACGAGGATCAGTGTAAATTTATACGAGAAATGTACGTATTACTCTCTGGCAGTTTTATACGATGAACTAAATCTACAATAATTTAAAACTCTTTAACCAAATTAAAATTTAAGAAAGCGAGGACAATATTCGACAGGCGTTTTAAAGGAAATCAGAATATTTTAGGTTTATATATTGCATATGTTAATGTTAGTACATTAAGCCAATAAAGCCCATGATAGAAAACCATTAAAGTTTTTAGTAGCAAAATCAAAAATGCAAGTATAGCGCTTAATTCAAAAATACAATCCAACATCAAATTATCCGTTGCCCTGAGAGGCTAAATTCAATCATTTTGCCGATATTTTTTAAATTAGAACTGGAATCGAAATCCCTTGACTAATGCCTGAACTGACAATATTACGCGGAAATACGTGTCATTGTACAGCTGAATTCTCTGGAGATTTGTGGCTTAATTTATCCGTTAGAGATTCCGCAAAACCACTTTGGGTTAACCCGTCATGTGACAGAAAATGTGCAGATCTGTTAACAAGCAAACTAGTCCAGGCATGTGGGATAACATTTCCGTATTTTATCGAGAGATTGTTGGTTTCAGGTTTTTGCTACTCTGGGATCCACGCTACTCATCGATAGAGCCGGGCGGAAGATCCTGCTGGTTCTCTCCGACTTAGTCATGTGCATATCTCTAGCAGGTCTTGGACTCTACTTTTACCTTAGCGAGTTTATGGATCTGGCAGCCTATTCTTTCATACCTCTGATGAGTGTGGCTCTTTTCATAGTATTTTTCTCCATCGGCTTGGGACCGATTCCTTGGATGATAGTGAGCGAGATCTTTTCTCCAAAGACCAGAGGTGTGGCCAGTTCGATTTCAGCATCTCTGAACTGGTTTTTGGCGTTTCTAATCACAAACCAATTTGCCAACATGATCAGTGCTATTGGAATTGGCCCAACGTTCATGGGCTTTAGTGTATTATGCGGTTTGGGCACTGGCTTCATCGTAATATTAGTACCAGAAACCAAAGGACTTAGCACAGAAGAAGTAGCAAATATTTTAGTGGGGCGCAAAGCGCCGTCTCCTGCTGGTGAAAAGTGCAATAAAATGACTACTTTGGTTTAAGTTGATTGTATGAAGCAAAACCCTGATTACCAAAATAGGGACTTAGTAGAAATACTAGCTCCAAAGCAATGAAGCAACCTGTGAAAGCCCAAAGAGAACTTTTCTGATGCAAAACTTAAAAGATTGATTAACTAAATAGCTCCGAGACGTGTAGTAATAAATAGCGTTAAGGTACTGCTTAAGCTCTCGGTGACAAGTGTTGTAAATAATACGTAGTATTATGTTGTACATATTAGTAACCAATTTTTGTTGAATAAAATATTTAAGAAAAAAAACTTAAGATAAGCTCAGTTTTTCAGCCCCAAGACACCAGACTTTATAGAGTTCATTTTCATTTCCAGGTGATTGCAAGCCTGATAACGACAGTTCTCATAGACAGAGCAGGGCGAAAAATTCTGCTAACTGTCTCTAGCTTAGCCATGTCCATATGTTTGGCCGCTCTTGGACTCTACTTTTATTTCAGCAACTTTATGAATCTAAGGGCGCTCTCATTTGTGCCTTTAGTAAGTGTTACTGGATTTATGGCTTCGTTTTCCATCGGGTTTGGGCCGATTCCATGGATGATCATGGGAGAAATATTATCGCCAAAGTCGAGAACCTTTCTCAGTTCGCTTGCAGCTTCTATTAACTGGCTGCTGGCCTTTCTCATCACCAACCAGTTTGCTAATCTGGTCAACTTCGTCGGGATCGGCCCAACGTTTTTAGGCTTCAGCGTAATCTGTGGCTTAAGTACGATCTTCGTTCTGAGCCTAGTGGAGGAAACTAAAGGCCGAAGCCAAAAGGAAGTAGCACATATTCTAGCTGGGAACTACCAATCAGCCCTATATAGTGAAACTTTGATAATTATATGCCCAGATATCGAGAACTAGCCAACAATGTTCTAAAACAAATTTATTATCAGGCTGTGGTTGTAACTGAATAAGGTTCAAATAAAAATCGGGAAAAACGTCAACATCCATTCAAAAGCTTTTTGCTGATAAAAATGCAGCCCCTGATGCAATTACAGCCCATTGTTTGTCGCTAATTACATGTTCCTCCCTTTGGCTGATTTCCCAACAAATCCGCTTGCAGATAAAAATAAGGTGAACGTAAATGTACCAACCTGGTTGCTGATAAATACAGCTTCAGCACTCATTTAATTAAAGTCATAATTGATCAGTCATAGTGGAGAGCGAGTTTGTAGCGGCGATGTTTGCTTAGTTCGTGTAAATGAAGCTGTTAGGGAGCAAATAAAAAAATCATAAATATAGTTCATCAACTGCTAGAAACACAATGTGAACAAACGCTGTTCCAGGTATTTCAAAATGATCAGTTTACTTACCTTCTGCAGTAAGGAAAACCATTTGCAAACTTTCTTTAAAATTCACTTGCAAGACGAGGCATTTGAGCATAGCTTCTTTTAGGACGCTCATTAAAAACCCATTTAACTTGCTGAAATCAATTTCCATGTCGACAGGCTTTAGTTTCACTTTCCGATTTGCTGCAGAGTGTCAAACACTGCAGCAACAGTTAGATAAAGTTGTTTTCATTCTCAACACCTGTTGCCGAATTCTTCCTAAGAGTCTATCGAAAACACTGTTCGCAAGCAAGCGTTGGTTGGTTAATTTCATGTTGCCTCATTATCTGTGTAGTACGAAACAGCAATTTATTTTATGAAGGATTCAAGCTTTATGTCTTAAGAAATCGAAAAAATCTTTGTCCTAAGATAGGATTGTGCAATACTTCTAAATTCTGTTGGGCCGAAAAAAATGGTGACTCGTCCCTAATCAATCCTAATTAACCATCAAAGTCCTGGAAAATTGGCCAGCTCCATGGAACAAAGGAGTATTGTATGGAAATTTAATAACAGTGCAAGTAGCGAGCAAGATAATTAATGCAATTTAGGGCTGTGCTAATAAAAGGCCAATTTTGTTTTATTAAAAGTGATAAGCAACACTTGTTTCAGTTGATTTGCATATCATTTTAACACTGTATTATGGCCATTTGAAGTCAAAATGTTCTTCAATCAAAAGCGCAAAAAGAAAAAAAACCACCAATTTATGCTGCATGTTTACTTGAACATTTATCCTATGAAATACGAGTACATTGTTACAGTTTCCATTGAGAACATTCATATAGAATTAATACTAAAAAATGAATCAATGTAAATTTAAATTAAAAAAGAGAGATTGTTGTGTAATTAGTTCAGTCGTTAATGAAAACGTGTGGCAAAAGTTGAGTTTTGCAGGTAATTGTTTAATGCATGATATTTAAAGTAAATAGATTACAAAGTTGTGTTGCTTGGCTAGATAAACTATCATACAAAAAAACTTTTAAACAATAAAAACAGTCATGCTTCATTTGGTTCAACGATAAATAAAAGTATGCTAGTTTTTATAATATTTGTGTGCTAATAATATAATATGTACAGTTTTAGCGTTGTATTTACAAGATTAGTTTTATATTTGGCTACGACACAGCCGGATTTTTTACCTAGTTAATACCTTAAAAACAATAACAATAGAGAACAAATGTGAATGCTAATCTTGTTCAGTGTTAACATTTTATATTCATGTGTTCCTTAACTTTAACGCTTAGGGCACAGCTCTGTAGTACGAAAATTGTTCGCATTAGGCAAAAACTAATATAAAACTCTCACTTTATACAGTCAACAGTTGATTTTATAAAATTTCCAATGCCAGAGTAAATACATTGTAACTATTTGTAGACCCTGCTAGAATAACAATTAAATTACAGCTATTGACTGTGCGTTGTTTTAGATGACATCATAGTTTGGATAATATCTGAGTCTTAAATCCTAAAGTATACATGAAATTTACACGTTTATTCTATCTACAAATATAGTTAAGTCGTTTAATCTTTCCCTCTCCGAAATGAGTAATGCAATAATACTTCAAACAAAAGCTTTAGGGAACCGAAAATATGGTGTATAATGTCGGGCAGTTGCCACTTAAAAACAGATAAATTTGAATAAATCAACATCGGAGATACCCTATTAAAATAAATATTTCATATCTCATGTATGCGGCAAAAGAAATGTTTCTTCTTGTTACCATAAATCGAATTCCTTGGCAAATTGTGCATCGCACAAACCGAGAATCTTTTATATGGGTAACAAATACTGGCAAATAAAAGGAAGTGTATCTAAAAATAAAGCTTTTATGTGAGATGATCCGTGGAAATCTACTCTTGAACATGAAGAATTATGAATTATGAGCTTAAGGTTTGCTCGGGAAAATATGTCGGTTAGGGACGTGGAAACCACTGTAAATGTGCCAGACATTTCTACATCAGCAAGCAAACGTGTTTTATTGTTTTTGCCATTACCATTGTTGCTAATGGCCCCATTTATATAACTCCTCCCCTTCGGGAATATGGTTAATTCACATTTTCATTTCTATAGTGTGATTTCCTACTTCTAATGCGGTTTCAAGAGGGTCGAATTGCGCAAACTTACATTATCCTGCGGGCACTTTGTGACCCTGGCTTTTGCTCATATTAACCCCCTTAAGCTATTTTAAATATTTGAAATTTATGTGCCAGAGATAATGCTATGTAGCTGTTGTTGCCATTGTTGCGTAGGCCTTAGAATTGTTGTAAATGACTCTGTAAATTTAATTTCTTTTAGATGGTTTTTGGTTGACAAAAACAAGTTTTCTTCGCTCATATGAGCGAACCTTTAAACCAAACACATTCCAGAGTAAATTTCCCAATAAGAACCCCTGACAAAATTTTCGAGATTTCCAATTAAATTCAAACTTTATTTAACTTGGCTCTGAAAGCAATTCAAACATTCCACAACTCGGATCTGTTATTCTTCAGTTCACAATAGTCGGAGCCGGGCGTTTGATAGGAAAAGATCGAGAATACTTAGAGAAAGCCCATTCAGTTGCTCTTTGTGATCTCGAATAAAGATCAAATGGAACTTTAAGCCGTTGCGGTTTGGCTTGGCAAATGCATCTTTTAATTCGGGTCGTAGAACAGATTATTTCAAACAAAAATCTTGAGAATGACTATCATGCACCATATTTTGTTTGATTGACCTAAACGTATTCTATCCCTCTGACCTTATGATCTAATTGAGGAGCTCCCAGGAAGTTGGACGTTTCAGCTAACTGATTTCCACTCAGTTTGCGAAAATGGAATCCACACTTCGGAAACCCCCGGAAAATGCTATAAACTAAGTCAAAGTGTAAAGTGATTGCCAATGCCAGCCGCGCTCACTCATGGCATGATAAGTCTCTTCATATGTTTATAAAAAAGAAAAATAATTATTTTACTTAAGACATTATGAAGTATTCATTTTTCATTCCTGAACCACTTTGCGTTTTGCAGTTAAAAATAGTATTTTAGTCTAAATGATTCAATTGGTTCAATAGGGTAATTGCATGGCATAGTTTCCCTTGAATTAGTCGGAGTATTTACTAATTGTTCCGTTAACTTACCTTCGCTTCCACTTAGGCAGTAATTGAATACTGAGGTTTCTCATTGGGGCAATTTCAGTAGATGATGAACGTTAAGTAATTTACTTGTAAAACTCCTATCGCTAAAGAGACAAGAATAGTGGAAGGATTCCAATCACTTTACACCAAGATGCTCTAAGTCTGACTGCACATTAACGTTTGAATTTCCTTTGCGTTTCAAGCAAATATAACAAATAACGCTGATTTTTAGCAACACAAAGCGACTTTCATCCTTTACTATAACTCAGCGCTGTCTCCTACAATGTTACCTCCAAGGCTATCTATTTGTCACCCCATCACCATACTCATGGCCAATCGAAACACATTTCCTGTATCCATATCAAAGATGCGTCACCTGGAATCAGACTGATCTCGAACGGCATCGCTTTCTTCTCCAAGCGAATTGGTTTGAACTTGAACATTGTAACTTGGAGATCTGTTCTGACGACCCTGGAACAAGAAGAAGTAATGAAATAATCAAATGGAGGAAAATCAGCAAGTCAACATCGGTGTTGTAGTTTATGTCTGATGTAAATACCAATCGAACAAGTGGATATATTGCGGTTTTCAGAAGCAGTCAATTTTCATTGTATTTGAATGTTTCGAGAACGTAAAGAAACACACGGTTTTTCTGCAACATTAATTTTAAGCTCAAGTACATACAGAAGGAGTGAGCCTGGACAGCTAAGCGTTTTATCATATAAAAGTGCAAATATTCTCTGGTGCCGTTAACTGAAGAATATGAGGTCTGTATATCTTTAATCGTGTAAACAGTTCCCAAAATCAACTTTGGATAAATGAGGAGGAAGAAATAAAACTCGAATTTACGTCGCTTTAAGTTAAACCATCGACAATAATCCAATAAGATTGCCCTCTTTATCCGGCAATTAGACATAATCTAATTACTAAAATTATTTTGAAAAAAAACCCATATATTTAAATATTTCTGCACATATTGTGATATTTTTATAGTATTTCAAAATACCTAAAGATGTTCGGCTATGAAGCTTATTGAAGCTGTATTATCCAATCATTGATGTTCAATAATCTGCTCACTTACATATTTGGAAATCCGAGGAAAATTTAAATCACTCAAAGCATCCCGTATCGGATTTCTTATAAAGAATCGCTTTTGTGCTTTTCGTTGTGAAATTTAATTTATCACAATAAATTGTCTTTGTCGCTAGGTTAGTAGGGAAAGGATCAAAACATTTACCAAATAGATATTCTAATTAAAATAAATTTAGTTACCTTTAAAAAATTAAAACTCTTAAAAGCGGCAAATCAATACATACAAATCTAAGTTCAAATTGTAAGTAAAATTAACTAATAATGATCAAAATTGTTAAAAAATTGAGCTACAATTAATTGTAATGGGTTTAAACAGAAAGGAAATAATCATTGGTTTGCAAAGGTAGAGTTACTAATAAAATACTAAGAATCATGCTTTATTGATAAATGGTTTAGAACTTAACAGCAATTTAGACAAAATCAAAATTTAATTTTTTTCTTGCATTCTTCAAAAATTTTTCCAAATACGTAAAATAAGAATTACATTTAAACACGCGAAAACAAAACATGGGGATGAAGCTGAAATGATAAAAATGTTGTTTCTTATAGTTCTTTGGACTTTAGTCAGTGACAACAATCATACAGCAAAGACGATGCAATAGTTTACGCATGATTTAGGAAGCATTTGAAAAATTAAAAAGATATTCTAATTAAATCAAATATAAGTATCCGAAAATTATTGATAAAAAGCGAAACATATTAAGAGAACTAAACAACAAGCAAACATTTGTAATCGACAAATTATACATATTTTAAAATTCGAGTTAGCATTTATTATAAAGGAAATATAGTAAAACTTTTTACTATAACAATAAAAATAATAATAAAAAGGAAAAGTTCGAAAAAGAACAATTAAAATGATTCAATTAAAACTACCCAGACTAATTCAATTCAATAATTCAACACCAATATTCATAAACTTAGAGTTTGATAAGTGGGAATAATTACTTTTTTAAGCAAAATAATTACCTGTAATTGAGATCCATCGGATCCGCGTCTAGAATTATGAGATCCTTTGTCGGTGCAGAAGCACCTGCATATAATCCTCTTGAAGGCGAACCGAAAGTCCTTCGAGAATAGAGCGTAGATAAGAGGATTAATGGCACTGTTGCAATATCCCAACCAGAAGAGGATCGAAAACATCAAGGGATTGATGCAATTTTTACAGAAGGCTCTCACCAAGTACATGGTGAAGAAGGGCAGCCAGCAGCAAATAAATCCTCCGACTATTATGCCCAGAGTTTTGGCAGCTTTCGTTTCCATACGGAAACGTTTCACCTGGAAAATGGAAACGGTCTCGTTGAAGCTCAGCTAGATGAATAAAATCGTGGAACAAGTGGACGTTTCGGCTTAATGGAGCAACTCCGAAAATAGACTTGTTTTAGTCGGATTGATTCTGCAAACATCCGATTAAAAGTCAACGTCCTTCAAAATTTAAAACTCTGTTAAAAGGTTTTAAGATTTAAATCAGTTTAGTCTGAGAACGCCGTTAAAATCTCCTATTTCTGTTGTGACGTAAAGTGTTGGGCTTGGTTAAATCTAGTTCATATCGCAACAATGGGTGTTAGATCGGGGCATTTTGCGGGCCAATAAACAATTATCCCTTCTAACAGTAAATTTGGAACCACACCTACTTCCGAATTAATTGGCTAGGAGGGAATGATCAAAAGGCAGGGAACTTTTTTAAAGAAACTGCGAAACTTATTTTATATAATTGCTATATTTTGAAAAGTCCTGAAAATTTGAGAGCTCCAAATGACTTCAGTTCTTATCAAGATTGAATCTTCCACATTGCCAAAAAAAAACTGCGCCTCTAATTTCCAAATTCACTTTTTTGATTCTGCCAGCTGTTACCGCTTCATACCAATTACGATTTCACTAAACTTTAGCCCTGCAGATCTTACAATGCTTAAGAAATGATAATAGAATTGACCAGTTGAACCATTCAATTTCCTTTTGCCAATGAAATGTTTACCAAATCTGAACTTATGGCCTTCGAAAACGTCAAATATACATAATTTAATTTAGCGCCGTCTGAATATGCCGGTCGACGCAAATAAAGTAAAACAATCCCGTCCGAATCCCTTAATAAAATACTCGAAGACTCTTTTGTAGAAGGTAAAGTGAATAATTTGTATTGACTCAATTGAGACGGTTTATCAGCCGGATTTTTAAAGTAGGAATTGTACAGGAATACTCAAGTAGATATACAAATTAATTAAGAAAGAATGGCTATACTATTAAGAAAATTAATACTGAAAATGTTTAATAATATTAATATAACGGAACAAGTTAATGCTTTTGAAAGTTTGGATAATTAATTAGCCGACTTTAAAGAAGTTTCTAATGAAAACTTTAAATCTAATGAACACTGCACCGATGTGAAAACAGACGTAAAACAGAAAACCCAAACTACAACTATTTACTTTTCAAGGTAGTGAATCTTTTGGCGTTTTCGAACAAGTAAATTGTAGTGAATGTAGGAAAGTTTTTCAGATTTCCACACGACTTGCGAAGAAGTTGTCCTTCTGGCGTTTCGTATTTTGTTTTTGTTCGACTATAACGCCCAGAATTGTGTTTTTGTTCGCATGAAATTTGTGGCGAGTTCGAAAAAGTTTGGCAAGCGAGCGTTCTTTCTCTGGCCAATAAAGCTTTCCTTTCCACACGCTTAATGGCTTTTGCTGTAGTCTTTTATTCGGTTAAAGAACCACTTAGATAAAGCACGATCTTTGCCAACTTGTTTATGAATTAAATAAAAACTTGTGTCTTAGAAAGATTTTTATTAGGCGATAAGCTGTTTAACAACACTGATAATTGAGCTGTTCTTACCTGAGCTTTAATATTTCTTTTCCCCATTCTTCGGGTGGTCAGCTTGGATTTTCCACCCAATCCGATTTCATCGCCAGCACTTGGACTAGGACTAGGAGCCCTTTCCCTACCACTATCCACACTACTGGATCGTCTTTTATTCACTGATCTATTCGAACTACATCTATTCACCCTCAGGTGGTTCCCACTCTCGTTGTTCTGCGAAAATTTGTTGCACAATACCGAGTTTGCTGAGTCTTTACCATTCACAGAGTAGTGGACTACATATGAAGGATGACCGGATGGAGATGTTGGGGTGACCTGAAACAAATGACACTAAGAAACACTAAGAATTTTTTTATGCTCAAACCCTTAGTAGCTTTGCTCAGTATTTGTTACAACAGATGTCTTTAACAGAGCCAAAATTGCGTTATTGAGCACGATCAGCTCGTGCCCAGGGAGTGAATTATGTGATATATAAAACTGCAGCTTTTCCTCAATTTCTTCGCAAACGCAGTGGTAATATTGTTCTAAAGACGTGAAACATGTTATTTCCAAGCTGGGTGCATCTGCGGCAACATTGCTATAAAGTTTTATTAAACCCTAAGGAAAATCGAACAGACTGACACAAATCAATTGAATAAATTGAAAGTTTGCTTCATGGAACGTTCCAAATATAATGACTGAGTATATTTTCTTTACTAATTTTGCGTCAGCTGATTTGGGTCACAGTTAATGAACAGGTGAAATATTAAAATAACAACAGTCCATCTCCAAGAAGAAAACGTTTATTATTTCAATCCAGTTTCCTGCGCCGATTTCATTTTAAATTCTAAAAAATGTGTTGATTTTGAGCAGTCGACTTGTTCGGGTTGCTGTTTTGTTCAAGTTCAGATTTAAGAAGCAATCGGTCCATTTGATTTAAGCGTCTATTTTATTACGGTACGAATTTGAAGTAGTAACTGTGGTCAGTTTGGATCATGCTGTTGGACATGCGGTTTCAAAACGATCAAACATTTTTTTAAATGTCGTTATTCTTCTGAAACTCAAGAATCCAAATTATTGTTGTATGACTTTGAAACTCCCTGAAATTGTCTACTCGTTCAAATTTGAAGCTTTCTGATTGATAACTGGGAGCTTTAGCGCTATTTGAATTTGCCTTATTTTCGATTTTCAACTGAATTAAAAAAGCTAGAACAAGGACTGGATTTGAAACCTTATGCTCCAGCTTTGCCGTTTTGAAATTTGAAGCTGCTGCAGGCTCGGCCTTTGAAGCTTCGGTTCATTTGGATGACTATTTGGAAGAGCCAGTAATTGCCTTATCCAAATTCAAGGCTAGTATTTCAAAAAAATCAATATTAAACAATGTATAAACTCATTTTCTAGCTATTGTTATTTTTCGCAAGAAAGTAAAGCTTCGAAAATTATTGGCAATTGGCAATTGGCAAGCTTATTTTCCGTTCATATCTCAAGGACGCTATTGAGCTTCGAAACATTCATAAGCACGACCAAACAAAGCACATGTATCMTATTTGTAAAAGATCAGGAAATCCGGCTGGATTGAGCATGTAAAACACAGTGAACATAATAAATCGACTTGRAAGTTCTTCCAAAAAACAATCGCGARSGMCTYGATTARGGGCAAACTCCAACGTTTTGGCTCATTTCCATGTCTGAGTGAACCAAGGACATCCCTTTTATTTAAATTGAACTCTCTTTCAACATTTAGAAAAAAGTTGACGTGTATTTTGAAGAGCTATTTCATCTAAGCAAGCAATGACAAAAGTAATATTCAATAARCAAAGCTGCTTACGAAAAAATTCCTAGCAAACCAAAGAAACAATATATGAAAAGCAATCCGCAACTTCCCAAGTTGTAAACGGTCTCATAAATCATGTAACTTACAGCAATAAGTTGAGGAGATGAAGCGGCCGAAGACAGGTTTTCATTCGACGGATAACTGACACTAATTTTAACTCTCTCGTGTTTTCTTTCGTGACTCCTTCGGGGGCTTGGAGATGCACTGCTTGTAGTCGTAGCTGTGTAGCTGCTTCCATTTGGAGAGCCGTAGGAGGCTTTAGTGGAATTGCCCCGGCCGCGATGAATCCTTAATGTTAAACGTTGCTGCTCGAACCGATTACCTGGAGAACCTGAAATTAGGAAAAGTTCTTTTATTGTACCGGTAGATGAATTTTAAAATTTTAAAGTAATTCTCGCGTAAAACATTCTGGGCCTAAACGTGTAAAGGATATGGTAAAAGTTGCATAGCAGAGTCACCAGGAATTTAACATATTTATAATAACTTCATCCCTTTTATAATTATGTCGTTGCAGAGATAAATCTCCCGTAAACAGCACCCCTAGTGAACCTTTTCCAAGTCGTGACAAGCAGAGCAATTAGCCGGATCAGTGTATTAAATACGATAAGAAACGCTAAACGAGACTGAAAACCCAAAATATTTTGTATGCTTTTCCAAAATGTGCAGAAGCAAAATGAGTAGGCAAATGTGGACTTACGCTTTCTTATAACATAGGTAATATGGGGCAAGCAGGGACACTTCGAATAAGTAACGACATCAAATTACATCATTTTCAGAAAACTGAAAGGAAATTAGTGGCTACACGCAAACTTTCTATTTCGAATAAGGTGGACTAATAGTGCCCTGTTTTTGATATCCTATCAGTTTGCATGCGGGTAGATTTTTATTCAAAGGCCGATAACTAAGGAAATTACCATATTTTGCTCAAAACGTAACTATTAATGCTGGTTGTGGAAATGATTATATCTGTTGCCTTTCTTTCTAGACAATTTCAGCACATAAACTGTCTAGCTGTAGTTTTTATTACATTTATAAATGTTCTGTCTCGTTTGAGTTATTTCCTTGACTTCCATGTTCTTTAATAAAAAGAACAAGTAAACCTAAATTCAAGAGTTTGGCTTGACCTGCTGAATGGTGTAAACAACTTAAGTAAGCGAAATATAACATTCAAAAATTATTCAAATGTAGCCTCTTTTAAGTTTTGTTAACTGTGTGTTCAATCTGTCAGTTCATACAAATATAAATCTCCAAAACCAAACGAATAAAAGTATCACAAAAGCTGTCTTTTCCAGTTCTTTGCTTTAATTCAATTAAGGCTTGTTTCAAAAACAAGTATTCATCGTGTTATCAAGCTGCGAGCTTTTCAATAAAACGTGTACTATTTTATTTCGAATAACCGAAACAAATAATGCGAAAATGCCATAAATTTATTCATATTTCAACGCTTATATAATTTCGATATTTTTGCATTATAAATAATAACGTGGCTTGGTCTGAATAGATTGGCCCACGTGTCTGGCCACACAGCTTGAGGCTGTAGAATTCAGGTTTTATTTTATTATCAGACGACTGGATCCTGTCAACTTTTATAACACTTCTATAAAACTTCCCGAAAACTGAGCTTATCGTTATTGTGCTCCAAATATACGCCCTATAAATATGTTTAAATGTTCCCCGCAAATTAATTTTGTAGACGTTAGAACTGGACATTAATGGGAATCAGTTGCCAGTAAGAAATGAACTGGGAAAACCACGAAAGTTTGCAAAGTTTTACAACGTGTTTTACGGTCTGCAGCGCGATATTTGACTCAGCTAATGACGACTATTTCTCAGAAATAAATGTAGATTATACAGGCACCAGAATAAAATAAAGCTTATTTTATTATTGATAGAAAGGGATTAAAATAGAAAGACTTGTGAATCAGGTTTGTGTGTTTAATCGCTATCCAGTCGATAAAATTACCAGAGTAGTGAACGCTCTAGAAGGTCCAAAATTAAGAATCAACATAAATGGCACACTAACGAAACATTCAAAATATGCCGAAGATACGATCCTTCCGGCAAAAAATGGAGCAAATCTGCAAATTCTGCAGAATTACACCATATAAATAACCGAAAAGTGTTCCATTTTGTGTGCTAATGAGAATATCGATAGCCCATAGAAAGAATGAAGTAAGCGCTTTACGGAAACGATGTAAGTTAGAAAAGAAGAAAGGACGATCACAACTATTCATGGTCATAATTGAAGGAAACACAAAGGACAAGAATAGTACAAAAAAAATAAATACCCTTGATAAATCGACATCCTTCAGAAAAAAGATTAGACTTAAAGAAACATATTTGCATTAGTTTTTATTTGCAGACAGTTCTCAGTAAATCCATTGCCGCCAATGATGTCAACAGATAAATTTAGATATCGAACAGGACCAACTAGATACACAATTAGCAATTCGGTTAGACCCCTAAATAAATAAGAACAGTTAAGCCATACAGTTCGTACTAATTGATAGCTGGAAAGTAGCGGCACATCTATTAACCGAAGCTTCCGGAATGGACTACGAATATATCCAGGCAAGAAAAAGCTGGAAGACACAAATTTAAACATTATGCAATGCAAATTAATGCAAAGTTTGTAGAAAGCCGAGCCGAAGATGTAGAAAGGGGTAGAATTGAATAATACAATTTCAATCCCAATTCAGAAACATGTCCAAACTTTTATCGGGACAAACAGAAGCCCGTTGAAAACTTTGCCGGAAAAATTAAGGCAAATTGTAATTGGATCCCAAACCTGTCTCTGCCAAGCACAGGGCACTTTGACAGAAATTCCAGAAAAATTGATTAACCAGCTGTAATTGATGAGGCGACATTGCTCCAATTAATTAACCTTGAAACCGAAATGAGATTTTTCCAGAAAAATAATCTTGTATTCTCCGAACCATTTAGCAACTATTGCCTGTACTCACCTGTAATTTTAAAGCCCTGATTAATCGCCTGGGTAGTTCGAATGGCGGCCCTATATATTCTCCAGTAGAAAAATAACATTACAAACATTGGAATGTAGAAGGAGCCGAGCGCTGAGTACACTACGTATCCAGACTCGTTAATCAGCTCGCATTTCCAAGGACAGTGTGGATTGTCTTCCGGAAGGGTTGCGTTCGACTCGTTGTCGCTGGACTGGAACGAAAGGGTTTGATTAGCTTTGGAATGCCTGGATCCTTCGGCCTATTTGCTTTGCATACGGATTGTCTTGGCGGGAACTTACCGAAGTACTGTTTGAGCTATAACATGTTAGTTTTTCTGATGGAAACATTTTCAATTTTTGCTTGCAAAAGTGCTTGGTATTTTCTAGAGCTTAATTAACTGGCTACACAATCGTTTCTAGTCAAAGCGCGATTTTAGTTTAAAAAAGCTTAATCTGGAAAAAATGCCATCCTCCAGAAAGTATTGTGAGGAACCCCCATTCTAGAGCTGTTTTGAGCTTAGAGCAAAGTAGCTGAGTTTGCTCCCAGCGTTGCTGCCGAACAACGTGTTTAACCAACCGGGGTGTTAATTTTGCAACGTTTTACCTCAACACAAAGCTTCAAGATTCTTTGACTAACCACATAAAGTGTGTGATAAGTACTGAAAAATTCCTCTGGAAACAGTCTTTGAAAGGATCAGCACGCCCTCTTGAAAAATTGCCGTACTTCACATTCTTTGTCGAATATTTATAGATATAGAAAAAAGTTCAATGGAGGAATTCGTATAACAAAATATCAATTTAAATATAATAAATAATGGACAAATCCACAATTCACCCTCTTTAAGAGCCCAATACAATTGCATAGTAAGCAGGAAATGAGAAAGTCTGGGTCTTGTAACTGCTTGTAACTGATGGGCTTCACTCTGGCTTGATAAAGACGTAACACCTTCCGCAGTTAACCCTTAGTTGGGGTCTTTAGCTTATCAGGCCTTTTCAGGTTTTGAAGGGTCATTACCCCGTAAGCCTTATCTAGCAAATGGGATTTGCGATAATTTCGACAAATTTTCGCAGTTTTTAAAAATCTATATGGAGTAGTGAACTACAACTGAACCTTGAAGTAATTGATTAATTAGAAACTTTGCCAGTCTGTACATTTTTTGCTCAGATCTATTGAAATTAAGTGATCCACCATTTAATTGGGATTTACTGGAAAGCCATTCGTTCATTAGACTGTATAGTCTATAACGATTAAGCAGGTAGTTTAAGAAAATGTGGCCGGAATTTGCCAGCAATCCAACACGATCTACAAAAGTTGTATGCATTAATTTAACAGCCAACAATATTTTCTTACTGCCGCATATATGCTGCAAGATCACCATCCTTTTTATAGTTTTTTTTTCATTTCTCCCGGCTCCAAGTAAATTTGATACCTCCTGTACAAGTTGAAGCTGCTAAAGAAATTGGGGTTTTATAGCCCGAAGCAGCGAAATTCCTGCCATAGATCAGCAAAAAATATAAATGTAACAAGAAATAAGAATCATTTCTCAAGAGAGCATTCGCAAACCGCAAGATCTATCGCCTCAATGTCACAAATAAAAATTTGTGGACTTGTGATTTTGATTAAGGGAACGTTTGTAAGATTAATCTTATCACTTTCAACCACATTTTTGAAATTATTTTATGAATTGGCAGAATCTTTGAAATCTGTGAATGTACAACAGTGTTGCACATGCATATAGTTTAACTTCCTTAAGACCTATGCAAAACTATTAGAGTTTTTTAAATTTTCATAAATCACACATTTGTCAACATGCATTTGATAATTGCCATAAAATTAAATGGAATAATTCCACAATTTTAACAAAAGAACTATCGACAAAAAAACGTAAAATTAAAGAATGCACTAATTTTACTAGATCAAAATAATTGTGTTGCTTCATGTTCATTTAATTTAAGTCATACATGGTTACCTATGCTAAAATCTGAAGTAGACCAGAGAAACATACACCTAAATTAAATTTACATCAAAATTATTAATTAACATTACCTTTATTAATTTAAACAATGAGATTAAGTCAAAGTCACATAACTGACAATTTGCACAGACGAATTATCAGAGCGAATTTTCATATATTGTATTATCCTTCTATTGTTACACAATTTATTAACATACTCTTTTTTAGGTTCATTTAGGTTCTTCTGATAACGATAGCAGAAAATAGCTAGAAATAGACAAAAATTTTTGAGGCGAAATACCCAAAAATAAGTTTGTAAAAAAATGAATCCGCCTCAACAATATAGAACTTATCTACATATTAGAGTTTTTTTACGAAACTTCAAAAAACTTCGGATAATCCTTCTACCAACTAATACGTTGAAGAAGTACTGCTTTAAAATTGACTGCAGGAACTGTCTTTTGACACTCTTAATAATTTGAATTGATTAATCGAATCCCATCAGTAAAATGATGCTTTTCTGTAAGGGAAAAACACAACATTGAGGAAGGAAATCAACTTACTTTTATTGCTCAATCTGGCCAAATTTATTATCACAGAACGTTGAACTTTCATTGAGCAACATCAGCTACTTTTCTCATTTACACAACTCCAGCAAAAGCAGAACTAAAATCATATTTTCAAACTTACCTTTGAGTCCTTCCACCCAACCAAAGGTGGAAAACATATCACAAAGCTTAGCACCCACAAGCCTGCCACCAACATTTTGGCCCTGGATTTCGACATTATGCTTGGATAAGTGATGGGTCTGGTAACAGCCACGTATCGATCCAGGGAAATGGCACATAAGTTCAAAATTGAGGCTGTACACATCCACACGTCCACGGCCAGCCAGATCCGACACCAAATATCACCAAAGGTCCAAACCTGAAATATCACATTTTTTTATTTCCCCCCTTGAGTTGAATAAAAATATTATTAAACGTGTCATTGACCGATTATTTGTTTTTGTTTCGCCCAAGTAAAGTTAAGTTATTGAATATTTGATTACTGTTCCGAAGCGAAGCAACGTTAAGCACATTTAATGGAATTAAATGTAATGAATTAGTTGTGGCCGTTCTCTGGCATTAATTCGCAAATGGAACTAAAACAAAAATAATACATAGCAATGCAATTAAACCGTCAAAGCAAATCAAAACACTGATTTGTCTGGTCTTCCATTCAATGATAAACATCTATGATTGATGGTTCTTCGGATACAGCAAAAATATTCCCATTTTCCCATTACATCTCGGTATGTATATTTGCTTGCTTTACTTTACTCACGACCTAATCAATGGAAAAATCTCAATCATAAATGCAAAACGATATTTCTTTATGGCAAGTCACCGCTTTAAGGCCAATATTCATTTATTATTGAATATATTTGAAATGTTTCATATGAAAATTCAATCCATTTACCAACGTAGAAATGGCTCTGAGCATATTGCACGCTCTTTCCTACATTTCCTGATATACCGACAATAAATCTAGATACATAATAAAACCCTACATACTGGCCGTACTTAGTGTGCATTCACAGCGGAAACGGTCTAATTTATATTTTGCAGCTCGTAATTAAGGTTTTTCTGTGCATTTTCGAGCACCACCTTTGTTCTAATTTATACCGTTTAAAATCGAGCCGAAAGCAAAAAGAGCACTCGTAATAAATAACTTAAATGGCGCTCATTTTGGGACAGAATTAACCGCTTCAATGTCCCTTTCCGGCTAATTTATAATTTGCTGAATATTTTTGCTCGGCCGAAATAATATTATCGCGGGGCCCAAATAATTTTAGAGTTGGTCATTAGTTGTATGAATTCCCGCGAGCATTGAAGACAACAAATTTGTCAGAAATTAGACTGATTGTTTATGTCCAGAATTTTATTTATTCAATAAAGCTCAGCTGGAAATAAAGATAATTTTTAACTGTCTGCAACTGGAAAGTTGAAAATTTAATGAAACTTTAAGATGTTCCGACTGTCTCTGAGCAGGATTATTTCGCTAATCAGCAACTCCTAGAGGAGTTTGCTTTTACCATATTAGTAGGAATTGATTAACATGGTTATAAATTACTTTTAGGTGCAATCTCTAAGTACGTTGCCCCAATTCGCAGATTATCTCAAACACGATTCTGCTAATACTATTTTAAGCTCCCGCTCTACACAGCTTTAGGCCAATATAAATGCTTAATTCTCTTAAATCCGAAGATGCCTATCCGACACCTGAAAGGTAGGTAGACTCATTTTATCAGTTCAACTGAGTGTGGGTTTCAGGTAAATATTTAAAAGTGTTTTCCATTTTGCCAGAAAAAAATTGCCTACTTTTTTTAAATGTACCCTGCATTAATTTTTATTAGCCGAGGTTGCAAAATGAAATTTTCAATAGCAGAGAAAACGCAGAGAAATATCTGCACTCCTTTAGAGTGAGAGTATTTTGAAAATCTAGTCACATTAATTAAATTGAAGACCAGTTTCACACTACACAGGTAATAATTGTCAGCAAAGCACATAAACAGAATCTCTCAAAGGCGTTATTTTATTATTTTTTTAATTTGAACTTGAAGATTTCCATTCAGGTAAAAATTCGTTGCAACCAACAACCGATGTTAATATACTACTCAATAACGCGGTCTTAACCAGTTCAAATATCCGTTTAAATCATGGTGTTTTAGTGCACATTAAATAGTGATTCAATGGTAGCGTAAGTGAGTAGTTTATTCTACTGGTCGGTTTTATTTCTGTGGCTCGCACTTCGCTTATTCCATTGCGAAAGACAAGTAGTTAGTATAATGTTTTTTTCTTAAATAAACATGTTTGGATTTCAAACTGTATATTTTAGTACACAATATTGTTGTCTACGGAAGTCGCGCTATTTTCTGACGCTTTTAGTATCATTTGGCTATTTTCGAGTCCTTTTTTGACAAAATTTTTCCTGCACATATAACAATACTGGCTTTCAAAAAAAATAATTAAAGGTAGTCAATTTTTCAGTTATGAATTGATATTAGGTGCATGCAAGTTAAAAAAACAAAAATATATCCAACTATTACGTCACATAATTTATCCAAGTTCCGTTAACTATTAAGCAATCATTAAATCAAAGGTCTAACTATACCTCCAGTTCGCAGAACCGTTATGAAAACACCAACTAGATTCTTGTTTCATAACTCCGCTCGAAACAGCGGTAATTGAGATTTCTGAGAATGCCTAATAACTAGCTTAATCTTACTAATTTAATAGCAGTTCTATCATTTGTAGTGAATGACGCACTGATTTGTGGACATTCATTTGGGATCTAATTCAGTCAGTTCATAAAGCTAAACATAGACTGAGTAATAATTTTGAACTGTAATTGCCGGAATATAATTAATACTGACTTGGACTGAAGCGGTTTACGCAAATTTGGTTGATTTGACCATTTTGAAACATGAATCGGAGTACTTTGATTACATCGTTCTTTACGAAAATGCGGTAGTAGTTCTTGTAAATATGCACAGGTTTTCAAATCTTAACCCTGATACAAAAAACTCGTCAAACCTTACATTTTTTTCTGTAACAATATATCCGAAAACTTCGATTTTGTGGGAGTTCAAATTTGTTTATTTTGATTATTTATTTAATTTTAATTTTGTTGATTTAACTACATTTGAGAATTTTTCATCTACGAAGTTCACTTGTTGCTTCGTATATAAATTCGCAATGCCAGCAGGTGAAAACAGCCAGCAAGTGAAAGAAGATATTCAAATCTTACAGTTCTTAATTGCATGGATCAATATATATGTATATGAATACATATATTACATTGCCAGCTTTTATTGAATAAGGATTCTCCATCTTCTTCCATAATTTCTCATAGGAATATTGTAGGAAATTAATTGTCTCTTGTAAAGTAAATTTGCAATTGGATTGGAACAACTTTTTGAGTATTGCTAGCCATGCAAAGAATCTAAATGTTCAACAATGCAGAATTGTCGAATAATGAATTGCTTTTGATGAATATTTCTTTAAAAAGTAGGTTTTCCCGGTAGAGAAGCTAAGAAAATAAGCATCAACTAGAACCATGGCGCTAATTGTAAATTTTTCGGTACCGTTGTATTTGTGATTATATTCAGTTGGATCAGTTCTGAACAGAAAAATGTTAAAAAAAAACGTTTTTAAAGCAAACAGAACGTGATAGATTTACTGTCTTTGCCTTCTTGTAACTTAAAACATTTGCGCTCGAATTTTCCTCATCTTATTATTTCAGCTTGATGGGCTTCATGCACCAAATTTATTAGAGTTTGTGCTTTTCATTTACAAGTTATAACACTTAGCTATAAATAACTCTTTAATATCTAGCTGATATTTACTGAACTCCACGTGCAAAAACTTGAAGAAAAAGAAGCTCATAACTCATTGAACTTTATTTGCATTCAATGGAAACTTACTCAAACTAAAGGAGATTTAGTACTTTGAGAATGGAAGTAATCAATAAGCTTTCGGGCCCTTCGATCTAAAATGAACTTTTCCATCAGATATTCTGAATCAAATCGCCCAAAGTTTATAGTTGGACTAGCATGGTGGTTTCTTTGATATTGCGCCATAATGAGCAATTCATCTATTCAATATTCGAGTCTGACGGTGAAAATTAATTCTGCTAAGGAAAAACGCGGTTTTTAGAGTTGCTTGTCTATTTCCGATATTCCTGGGCACGATTTATGCAAAATTTTCCTGATAAAATAGCTCAATAATCCGGTTAAATGATAGAGAATGTGACACAAGGGCTTTTTGTCAAAGCACATATGGAACTGGAAACTTAATTAAAATTCCGCCCACAAATTCGAGCAAGTTGAATAGACACCGCCAGGTAATAGAGAGTTATTAACATCAAACAAAAATTCGGTATCATTTTTCATGATTTGCTTATCAAATCTGTTGACGGCTTGGTTTGTAAATTATTCCAACTGCATGTTCAAGAGAGTTAAATTTTAAACATGCTTAATACTGATCTTTAGCATATATTATATAATAATATTATTATAATAATCCTAATGTTTTGTATATTTATTTTCGAAAGTTTATAAAATGATTCATTAGAAGCAGTCAGCGGCACTTTCATCTAGAACCCTTTAAAATTATTCAGATTCTTCGAGTTCAAGTGCTATCAAAAAGGCAATTAAATTGCCAATCCCAAATTAAATCGGACGAAGTGAATGGTAGCGGATTCAGAAAAATCAATACTGCCATTGGAGCGTTGAATACAAAATAAGATTGAACTCAGAAAAAAACATCAAAGTTCATAAGTTTGTTCAACAATTTGCTCATTATCATCTGCTTGCAGGAGATTTATGGCTGGTGTATGGAGCGTGGATAAAAACGTGTAAATATTCCCAGAAAAACTAGCAACGGAAGAAGATTGATGGACATCGAATGTGCTTTATAAAAACTGAGGTAATACATTTCAGACCATTAGTTTCAATTTTTTTACCCCACACAGTTCACTGGAGCTGATGAGGCTGGCGCATTTCACCCTTGAAGCTACTTAATTTCGAAAATTTTAAATATTTTCCACAATATCGTAGAGGATATATTGCATGATCCTTCTTCCTAGACAAATGAATATTCAATGCGCTTTACTTGGTATGATGGGTCATCAGTTTGCCCAAATAATGCAAATATTGTTTAGCCACTTGAATATTCATTTGGTTCAAAACATTTTAGGTCTCGGTATCACCAAGTTCTCTCTCAATGCTATAATTAGTTTAGATAAACGATACTCTGCATATTAATGCTTTCATTCTAGCTTATCAGACATTTACGCTGGCTTAATTTAGTTTTTCTAAATTGCTTTTAACTTCCACCAGTTCAATTCTATTATTCGCCATTCATGATGGAAGTCGAGTTCGAATGTTCAAGTTCGGATGCACTGTGGCAAATTTCTGGAATAGTAAAAGTTATAAATTCATAATTACCGCAGCCGCTTCCGAGCTTTGAATAATTAATAAGTCTCTTTGAGGTGTTTTAAATTAATTTTGCCTTCACCCAAAATCACAGCAGTCCTTTTCGGTAATAAATTAGCAATTTATTTGACTTGGAATTAACTGAACGTTTTAAAACCTAGTAAAGAACATAGGGCGGTTGGCTTATGATAAATGTGCAAATGTTTAAGCGGACGACGAAATGCTTCCAAAAATATATTGTTATGAGTATATAACCGCCCAGACTGAAGTCTGCTTCCAGAAAATAGCGTAATGGTTTTAGTTTAGATGAGGATTTTGCCGAATGGTAAAAATTAGTAAGAGTTATTTCAAGAGAAATTATGAAGAGAGAGAGTTACTTGTAAATAACTGTAAATAACGGTGTTATTATTATTCCATTATTATATTCTGTAAATCTGTACGCATATGGCAAAATTATGTAGTTTATAGGAATAGTGTTGATTTGAAACAGATTTTACAGGACCGGCAACATATAAAGTAAATATCAACATGTTCAGCCGCATGACAACAATTTCAGCATACAATTATTCAGAAACTGCCTTTGCTATTAAATAAATTATTGTCTTGGACATTGGAGAAATCCAGCTCGATGTAGTAATATGGTAGGCAAAAATGCGGACTTCGATGAAAATAATAAGTAAAAAGTTATTTTTTACCATTTTCAAGTTTTTAGAAACAGAATTAAAGCAAAACAAATTTTAAATTGAATTTCGTATTTAGACATGAGACGTAGTATGAATTGTTCAATGTTTTTCAACTATTGCAACCGATGTTCACGACATTTGCAGATTTAAACTCAAATTTTTTTATGAACCTTAAAATAGTCTTCTACACTTCTTTAGTGTGAGTCAACTCTAGAAGGTCTGATTGTTAAAATTGGAACTGTAATATAGGTCGAAATTTTGTGAAGCTTAGAGAAATTTTGGAAACACTTAAAAAATTACATATAAAATACATAATAAAATAAAAATAAAAAACGAGGTAAAGCAAATTTTAGAAAAACACTGTTTCGTTTTTTCTTGCAGCTTCTTTTCCGTTTTTTTTTTATTGCACAAGGTCTTTTACATTGATAACTTCGTTTATAAACAAGTTAATCTGTTTGCATTTTTGTGCACCTTATTTTTAATTCTCTGGTCCGAATTAATATAATAGATGAATCCAAGAGCAGAATAAAATAAACGTGAAATTTACCATCGTTGAGCAACTTTTACTCGCAACTAAATCCTACGTAAATCCTCCGTGACAAATCGCTGGCTGAAGAAAGTTTAGGCCGGCCTAAAGCCCGAAGACAGATAGAGGATTAAATAATGCAGATGCTGTATATATTTTTGCGTCAGTACAAACAAACGGTTTTCAGATATAATTAAAATTAACTGACCAAAGGTTTAATAAGCCAGTGCGCTTAATTTATGCCTGCTATATTCTGATAGCAGTTATTTTCAAATGAAGTGGTTGCTTAAGGGTTTATCCGAGTTTAATTAGAAATTCTATTAAGAAGGTTTAAATGAAATTGCTTGAACTGGTTGAAAAATTTATTGAGCATAAACGTCCGGTTTTAAGCTCCTATTCAATTAGCTTATGGCTGTTTGTAAAGAAAATTGAATATGTCTAGAATTGTGTGTGTAGGAATACATGTCTCCAGTACATTAACCCCTGGTAATTACCTGTTGTCTGTTTCAATATGCTGCAATTACTAACCTGCCATCATTTATGGAACACCAATAGATAGGGCATAACGTTTCTCGTTTTACATGGAAACGTATAATAGCGAAAACAAGGTTTTATTTGTATTGTAATTAAATGCATCATTTTACGTTAATGAAGCTACACTTCCCACGGACATTAATCAAGTTTAAAGCGACAATGAACTTCTCAGTATTCCATCATCAATTTAATTACTCATTCAAGTAGAACTAAAAAGCAAGCATTATCTTATTTTCCTTCCTTTATCATGCTGAACCTTTGCCGTTATTTATTACTCTGTCTCGAAATAAGGGAAGGCGTTTGGTGTAAAAATTGTTGGAATCTTTGAAGATTGTGCGGTTTAAAACAAAGAAAAACTATTTCAGTGGTATCTAATGTTGTCCCTGATTGTGTCAAATTGTGTGATAAACTTCCAGAAAAATTTTATAGTTCACAAGTCTTATCTTTATGCATATAATGAATTAACATAGCCACTCTGTTAAAGCAATAATTAATACACGGCTCTGGCTTCGGCTGAGAAATGACTTCATTATTAAATGAATAGGAGGAGATCTGAAACTCTTAGCTTGGATGAAGAAGATTTAATATTGTATATATGCAGCATTACAGCAGTCGGTTAATGCGAAATCAGCAATTATTCTAATGAACGCGCAGCTTAGAGAAAACCCTCCTGGGTGCACCAGACCTGCTAAATAACTTTTTAACGCATAGCTCTAATTCCAGGTTGTCATCCCCATTCTTTGCACCATTTTATACGAGCCATAAATGCAAAATTTTATCGTCCATGTCAACTCGTATATCTTCTATGGAATAAAATGGATTATTTACTAGCAGCTTAGAGGATGTCAACGGTCAAATAAAAGTTTTGATATGTTTTAGGGTTTACGACTTTCAAACACTTCATTCGCTTGAAATGTTTCTTTGAACTTTGAAGGCTGGCTGCAGACTGATTTGCTCTATACCATTCAAAATTCAAGCTTTTGAAAATTTCCAACAATACTGGAAATAATAAGGTGGTTTTTTTCTGTTAAAAAATTCCAATTCTGCAGTTCGGTTGTGGACACTTTCATCTTCTTAAGCAACTTCAGTTTGCTTTTCATTTCTCGATCGAAAAGCGACCAAATTGCTTCGATTTCTTATATAGCAGGTGAAACATATTCAGAATCTCCTCAAGGGAGGTGACCTTTGAGGAGCATAAGAAAATGACTAACAAACTGCGTCTTCTGGAACTAAAATCTTCGAGAAATGAACTTCAAACATTTTTCCAGTGTTGTCCAAGTTAAGCAAGACGCCAATTTAAAATAATCTTTTTATGGCTGGTTTTACGGCGAAATATATTTTGCAATGTTTATAAGTATAAAGAGCCACGATTACATAGCGCTTTGAAACAATATGGTTCTTTAACCCTTTACAATATTCCATGAGTCACATCTGTTGGAAAAGCCTCTCCCCGTTTAAAGTGCATTAAAAAATTCCATGTGTTGTGTTTGAAAAATGTATTGTAATGCGACAATTTTGTTGGCAGACGACAAGTGCATAAGCTAATTCGCGCTTTTGTGTAGGGTTTATTGTAAAAAAGCGGTTTATGCTGCGGTAGGTTCCCTGTGATAATGGGGAACATTGAATCCGGTAACTAAAAATATTAATTAATAACTGGCTTAATTTCAGCCGGCAAAATGAGATGAGTGTTGATTCTGTAGGATTAAACTGCAAAAGCAATTTTGGATTGCACTTTGATATTGCAGCCAAAATTTGTAAATTCGGTTTTTTTGTAGTGAACAGAATACCAAATTTGAACGGCAATTTTATGGTTAAATACATAAATCATGTTGCCTTACTTGGTAGTTTTCCCACTAAATATTACACTCTCCTACACGTGCTTTCAAATTTACTCGGAAATAACCTGTGCTATTTATTCTAGTATTCCTTTTATAAGTAAGTGGTTACATTAAACGACTATTTCTACTGTTAATGCTAAAAATGCTTTTAACAAAAATATCTAATATAATATTTATATTGATAACACGCCCATAATTTCCAAATGATTGACAATCATTGTGGACAAAACATATGAACCCAAGAACATATTTCCTTGCTTTATGGATTTTCCTTAATCGGTAAAAATAAAACGTCGGCGGTGAATCTACTATCAAGTCCTGTAAACAATGAAGCTTCATGTCCATTCATGCAAATACAGAATAATAAAATTCAATTTCAATTCGGTGCTTCGGCTGTGTGCCTCGTTATTGTGAAAATCGGTGTTCATTTCGAGCTAACGTATTTACTGGCTCGGCTAAGCAATTTAATGTAATATGCAATTAGCTATATTTGCCCTTGTTAATTGACATACGGGTTGAATATTGAACAGCTTAGTTCTACTGAGGATCAATTGGAAATATAGAAATATAAAACAGTTGTTGTCATTGTCATTGTGCGCATTTATGCGAGATTTAAATGGAATTTATTGCTGAAAGTCGAACTGTTAACCATTGGAATCAGGTTAAAAATTTTATTTAAAAAATCACCGGATTTATAACGTGTTGTACATTTCACTTCAAATACTACTGGTACTCAAGTTAGTGTTTTATATCCCAGTTTACATTTCAAATTTGAGTTAATGTTTTCATTTACATTTATATTTTGATGACTACAACCATACTTCAGAAAAAATAGTCTTAAAGGCATTAAATTCATAATTCCTAAACCAGAAGAACTTCCCAAAAACGCTGCTTCCTACCGACTTATTTAGCTTCTTATTCTACTGTTCACAACTTTTGCAATGATCTTGCTTAGATGGCGACCAAAAAATTCTGATTCTAAACCCCCAATGGCAGCTTGGACTATCGGATTTTCTTCCACGGCTACCAATTTTTATACCGTTTCTGGCCTTCATGACTCTTATCCAATATAAAAAACTGATTTACCCCCATTTTGCATACTTTTCAAATCATTCTTTCCATTCTAACCCGCTCCTTGCTTTGGAGGAGATTCAAGCTTCCACCGTGCCAGACCAGATGCCTATCAGTTTCTTCCTACTGCTTATTTTCGTCGTATTTTATTTAATTGGGTAATTTTCCTCTAACATCAAATTTACTCAAAGTTTATGCCGATTATTCTGACCTTCTTAGACAAAAGAAACCCTACTGTTTCAGTTTGCTGCCTTTTGCCTTAACTGTTACAATGAGTAAAATAACAGGCAATTGCATATAGTGAGATGGCTTTAATCTGACATTCCACATATCTGCATGTGGATTCTGCAAATTTTAAGGGCAGCTTGAAACAAGTTTATTAAAGTACAGACTCAAGACTCAGCTTACGTTAGTGCTGTTTCAATGAGTTCTATTAAACCACAGACAATTACGGAAATCGCTTTGTGGTTGTTCCTTTCCATACAATCGGCAGTGTTATAGAGAATTGTAGCTGCACAATTAACAATTACAACGAACGTATCCAGGAAATTTGCATTACCCGAACAAAGTTTTGATTATTAGGCACTGTTTGAAGTTACGTGAGTTTCGTGCTGGCAAAACCATTAGTTTAAACAATTTTGCACAAAGCTAAGCTGCAAAAATTGGACAACAAAAGATCAAGGAACAGGAAGTAATTTGCCAGGATTACACTGTAAGCAACTCCATAGCCGTGGATGTTATTTACTGATTCTATCAGCTCAACAAAAGTTGCACTTCAATATTACCGAGAGTTTAAATACCTCGTCATGCATCAATTTACATTTTGTATTCGATATTACAGAAAACGCCCGAGAAAGAAGCGGTTATGAATAAATCCTCGTTTTATTCGCTTTAGGCTCTGGTGTGTACGAGCTTGAGGAAATTCCTAAAAGCCTGATGCTTTATGTTTAAAGCTTTTGAGAGAAAAAGCTTGATAAATGAAAGCTTGGATGCGTTGCTCGAGCGGAAATTCTAAAAGAAATTCAAGTGTTGCTTATTACTCGAGTAGTGATAATGTACTATATGGGAAATTAATAGTGAAACGTGTAATAAATCAAGCAAGGCTATAATTGCTCGCTAAACACTTAAGATCGGTCGTCAATTGATGGATGTAATATGGAGGCTTGATCGAGCTTTTGAAATGTACACACACCTATTAATACCACTCAAACAAAGACCAACGAGGAAGCCCAATGCGAACATTTGTATTTATACGTTTTGCTGACGCTTTTTAGAATAAAAATGTGATGAAGCCATTTCAGAAAACGATCGTTATTGTGAAGCACAAAACCGAATAGTAATTCTAGAGTCGCATAGAATAAATCTAGAGTTCGCTGTTTTAATTATCATACAATTGCACAAGAAACAATGCGGAAATCAGGGGCATTGTTAAGGATCCGCAATGGTTTATGAGGTGTTTTAAAGACAACGGGATTTTAAATTTAGACATTGAAAATGTCGTTATTTATTTGTTGAAAATAATTATTTTACATCTTTCGTGATAGATACACAAACATTTCACATTTTAATTTAATTTGTTAGCATCCAGTATTCTAAAATTAGCAGGTGATTTTGAAACCTTTATTTCATTATCCATCATCTGTTAAGCTTTAAAAAAATATTTCAGTGCTTGTTTTAACTCCAACTAGAACATTTCAATTGTAGCTGTTATTTGATTTTTTACACGAACTTCGATAGCTAATAAAAACGTTGTTTACGACCGAAGTCCATGTGCTGTTTACCGGCTTCCACTCTAAATATGTTATGAAAATTAGTCAACAAGAGTTGGAAATGAGTAAAATATTTTATCCGCAATCAATTCAAGTGATTTATCTAAAAATTGATTAAAAATTGTTGGAAAAAATCGAGTTTGGTGGTCGAAATATAATCGCTTACTTCCTGACTGTTTCTAGGTTCGATATTCCTGTATGTTTTGTTAATTGACACGAAACCTTCTGATTAGTTGCTTTATTACATGCGTTTTGGTTAGTGCATAAAAGGTCATTAGAAAATCACCAAAAAAAAAATTTATGCTTGAACTTTTCAAATTTTGGCCGATTTTGGATTTAAATATTTTCACTCTCAACACCCCATTTTTAATTGGGCTGCCAGAAAACTAAAATATGAATATATAGCATACCTGCTACGTTGACTATATAGAGCGCTTTTTACCCTTTTGGGGATGGACATTGGGGATTCAGTAGCGTTTTTGCCTACTTTTTGGCAGATTTTAAAACTTCTGATGGTCAACGGTGCTATACTCTCTATTGGCAGTTTTATTTTCTCAGAAGCTAGAACATTCGGAATGTTTGCAATTACTCGCCTAAATAGAAGAAGTGTCATTCTCCTAAGTCCAAAACTGGCCGTTTCGAAGTACATTTGGCAGAGTTTAAGCAATTTTTGAAATTCTGTTGTTCCATTTTTCAGCTTACTCGGTTCATTTGAATAATCTTTTTTTACTTAACTGTCTAAAAATTTGTTTCCCACTCGATTGGAAAGTAGATACTTCATTCTCGTTCCGCCAAATTTTTCAATTTTGGAACGCTTTTGGTTAGTTTTTGGCAATATTTTGGAATTCTATGAATCCAGAGTACGCAGAGTATTGTCTATCAGTCCACTTGGTAAACTCCATAGAAATACATTACAAGATATTTTGGTTATTTGTGGATTTTTTTGTTCAAATTTGCTTGTCATTTTTATTTTGCAATTTTTATTACATTCTAGTTTGTTTAACTTTCAAATCTTAAATTGCCTAAAAACAGCATATTTAGAAAACGGCCTATTATTCGGTTGTATGGGGAAAATTTTATTCTATGGAAGTGGGAAGTAATTCATTTCATCTCCATTTTCCGCACCTTTCGGAGATTTTTTATCCCAACTTACCTAACTGGATTAGTCACTTTACGCTCTGGTTCTCTATTAATTATACAGAAAAGGCAATCGGCCGAAAATAATTTATTATTCTGTTGTAAACCATAAAAAAACAATTTCTACACCAAAAATACTTTGACTAAAGTTCAAAGTAAAAATACTTTCTCAAGATTGTTGACAAATAAGCCGACACGTATATAATCAAGCAACGTATAAACGGAGTGATAAATAAATGCCAGGAAAAAGCCAAGCAATTATAAATAACATAAAACTATTTTTGCCGTTTATACTGCGGTTATCTGGTCTTTAAATCTAAAGGTCGCAGCAATGTGCATAATTAAACGTACACCCTACTTCCAAGTTCCATTCATAAATGTATTTTAAGACCAATATAAAACGAATCGAAACGTACGTGTTAGTAAGTCTATATTTACCTGAATATCGCTAATCGATCCAAGTCGAGCTCCATTAATAAATGATTCCTTGTTAATTAATGTTAAGAAATGTTATTTTATTTATTGACTGCACATCGCTGCCAGCCTAAACAGCAAAAATTTCGGCAATTTTTTTTGAGGAGAATATTTCTATTATGTGTTGGATATATGAATAAATTCTCACGCCACTGTCGCTTTTCTCGCCGTGAAGGAATATACATTATTGATCAAAACAAGCACCCGAGCCTTCAAGCGAGAAAAATACGCACGAATGTTTGGGTTACGTTTATTTCAAACCATCACGAATTTTTTTCTGGATTACGTGATGTATTTCAATGACGAGACTCCAGACGTAAATCTCAACAAGCCTGGTCTTCTACACAAAAAAAAATATTTAATTCATGGATTTTTTGAAATTTTCAAAAGCGTTTTATAAAAAAAAACTGCTTTATATGAATGGCAAAAAGCCTTTGCATTATAACTGTCATGTATGTCAGAGCGTTTCTAAAGCGATTTTCCATAAAAGCATATTTTTAACGCTGATACACTTTTGTGGTTCATGAATAAACTAAACTGCAAAACCTCGACGTTTCGTTCAAAGTAACATTTCAATCACTTTTAAAGCCGAGTGTAAAAGGATTTCAAAGATTCATCGCGATTTATTGAAAGCTTTTCAGACCAGACAAATGCAAAGTGATTGCACACGTTCATAAACGTGAATAGCCTGAATACATATGAAAGACCTTACATTGCTAATGAGTACATATCAGTTAATGGGTTTAGAAGTTTTTGCAAGAATACGAGTGGAAACTCGTAACCAAAAAATATATTGGTAAATATAGAGATCAAATCAACCCAGACTTATTTACTGTTAATGAAGTCGCAGCTTGTGGTTGATTTCTGGCATTGTCGATTTGCTGAATTTTCCCATTACGGACAAGGATATTTTTGGGCCATAACACAAAACTTAATTACGAGCCTAATAAATTTCCCGGCACCATACGGGGCCCAGATTAATATTTATCTTCTATCCTGCACGGCAATAAATATTTCCCCGGATTACGCTCTTTTATAACATGATAATATTTGTCATTTATCACTTGGAGATGATTGATCTGCGTACATTTGGAAACCTATTAAAATGAGTTCTAGAAGACTTGACCTGTCTCAACTTAGCCGGATATTTTCGCCTACAGGGTATTCGGTAACAACCTACCTAGTTCTGGAAAATTTGTTACAGCTTAGTAAAGTAGCCGCTTGAATGCACTTAATTACAATTTTCTGATTGGGAGCTTCTTTTGCTACCTTTAAAAAATTGCACTTCTCAAGTGTATTAAATAGATGTAATGAGCTTCAATTCGCTATTTAGTTTTGGACATCAAATGATTGGACCCATTTCGTGACCAATTTTATTTCTGATCACATTTTTTTACATTGTTTTCATCACACTTAAGTGGGGAGCGCAAGGCACTCATTTCAAAATACACTAGCAGTTTTAAGTTGGAAATAATTGATTTTTTTGGTTTAGTTTAAGCGATTTTTGAGCCACTTTGATTCTTAACCAACCACATCATCGTTATTAGAAACGCACACATCTTGCATATGTATATTAAGGATAATCTTATTATTAAGCAGCAAGAGGAATTAAGCTAAAAACAACTCACCAGTGAAATTTTCATTTTTGACTCAAAATTTCACAGGCAGCCGATTTTTTTATATTTAAATCTCTCAAAATGCTATAAATTCTACATCATTTTCATCTCAATGAAGAGAGGAATATAAGGTGTTCATTGAAAACCATGCTGAAAGCTTCATATTCGACCTAATTAACATTTTTAGTTCGTTATGGCGGTTTTGGAGGGACTTTAATTCTTAATCGACGGAATCTTCTTTATTATCACATCAAACGCTTTCAATATGCGTAATGAGGAACCGCTTATACCAAAAGCAATTCAGTGAATTAAAAAACACGCATGTGAAGTTTTTATTTTTTATTCAAAATTTTGGGTAGAGGTCGATTTTGTCCAAAAATATCAAATCGCTCACACATCCGCAAATTTCACTTCATTGGTATCTCCAGGCATCGAAGAATGCAGAGTGATTACTAAAAAACATGCTAGAAGCCTCAAATTCCAAATAATTGACATGATTTGATAATTTTAAGCGGTTTTTGATGGACTTGGATTTGAAACCGACAATTCCATCTTTCGTAAAGCCTCCAAAAACTTGAATATCCATATTGAAAAGCTTCTTAGCTCCGCAACGATCCATTGAACTCAAAAAACTCGCGTGAGAAATTTATGTTTCAGACTCAAAACTATATAAGAGGTGGAGGTCGATTTTGTCCAATAGTATCAAATTTGTATCTGAAAAAATCGCGAATTCGACCTCATGTTGTTTTTAGGCGGCTTTTAAGGAATCATTGGTTCTTATGGACTCGTTCTTATGGACGGTTCTCTTGGACTGAAACATCTTGAATATGAATAGTAGAAAGCTGTTTACGTCCGCATGAACCAATTAAGCTAAATAACGTAGGTACATTTTTTTAGTCAGAATTTCATAAGGGGCTAATTTTTTTTTTTTTTAAGTATAAACTTTTTGCTCAATAAATTGAGGAACGTAAGTCGCCCTTTGAACAACAAGCCTCAAATTCAAAACAATTAACATTTTTGAGCGATATTGTGGTGAGTGAAGTGAATCTAAAGCCACAAATGTTTTAAAATTCGTATAGTGTGATATGATTTCTTGAAGAGCTTGGTTTAACCAGCACCTACAATTCTGATTATTATTGCGCCGTTCCAGGAAAAATTAGCTCGTCAATCGTTAGAAAATAGTGCATTTTTGTCTTAACCTAGATTTGCGCCATTTAGTGTTTGTAGGGATAACATTTTAAGAATTCGATGCAAACTCCCTTCTCCCAGAAGAACTGTCTGTTAGCATATCTTGTGGGATTTCTTATAAACACAATTCTGTACAGCTCAATAATTTGGGAGAGAAGATTATGGATTGTCCTCAGTCTATCAAGTTTTTTCAAAATTTCCCCAAAGTCAACAGTTTAACGGTTTGGAGCATAACTCGTAATATTGTTTCTAAAGTGGCGACGGTGTACAGCTCCTTTTGAGTAACGTTTTCAAAAGATTTATACGCAAACACTTTTTCCTGAACTGATTTGCATAATCTATGAGGGTGAACAAAATTTAACTGACTTCAAATATCTCATATGAAAGTTATGCTATTATCAACATAGGTAGTTTATTATGGAAAACACTGCGGTCCTGCAAAACACCTAAATCGAAACCTATTTATTTAATACTTGATTTAACCAGTCTAGGTTAAAGTCCTAGCACCTAAATGATTAATTTTAACTTCTCAAATCCGCATACTAAAGCTACTTTAATCTTCCTAGGCAACTCAACAAAATATTTAGTCACTAATCCATACTAACTTTGAATATTTCTTACAACTTACTTCTACTTAGTAGTTCCTCGAGTACTGGCTTGGAAAAAATAATTTAAAGAAATTATCATGTCTGCTCCCGCATCTTAACACAATTAAGATATTCAACAGACTGAGCAAACAAAAATGTTCAACACGGCAGCAATATTAATGCAATTACTCTTGCAAGCTGGATGACATTCATTAAGAATTATACACGCTTCGAGTGCTTCTTGGAATCACTTTAGCTTAAAGTGATAGCAGAAAATTGAATGAAAATGCAGAACTGTTTATCATATTAGCGTTATTTATCTTTCCCGTCTGGCACCTGTGAGATTCGCCTCGCTTATAAAGAAATGCGGAAAATCCTAGTCTCGTTATATTCGCCAGGGTGGAAAACTACATAAAACAGATGGCTTGATATTTTTCCCCAATGATTAATGTGTGGCGGAATTATCTAAATAAGCTATTCTTCATGTGGCAATTTTGAGGAAGCAACATGCAGTAAAAATATGTGTGTATCATATCCAGATAAATTGTGAAAAACATATTAATTTAGATAAAAGCTAATTTTTCTTTGCTTTCGTTGGAGTTTCACAGCTTTCAAGTTAAATCCTTTCAAAACACAACTATGGAAAAACACTGATAGAAAAAACAAAACTTGTCCCTAAAGATCGCTTTGGACCCGGTCCGTGTTCTCCCATTTCTAACTGAATAGTCCGAAATTAAGATAGACAAGTTTCAGCCGGGTTTCCAGATAATTTGAAGTTTGAGTAAACTTTGAAACTGGCTACTGAATTAAAGCTGGGTAAAATATAAACGAAGTCCTGGTTTCTATTATCAATTGGCACAGAAACTAGGCCGATAGCGCAATTCGAGGTAAGTCTCGATAAGTAGACGCGCTTACCGTTAAAGAATTTTATTTGAATAGATCCTTTTGGGGAACCTGAAATTATGTTCCTCTAAATGACAAGGAAGGGCCGATCGATAGCACTTAGGAGTGAATCTAATTATCAGCAAATTTATACGAAAATAACTGGATAAATCGTGCCATTAAACATGATTGTAAAGTGGGTTAAGTTGAATGATTTGCGGGCAGCAATAAAAATTTCCTATTCTTGGTGACCTGATAATTTGAATTGCTTTTGCGGTTACTCAGTTCATATTTGGTTCATTTCACAATAATTTATTCAAATGGGTTTTGGATTCGGTTGGAAGCCAAACATTTCGTCAAAAGTATGTGGACGAAAGTTTGAAACTATTACTAAAGTTAATGTCTGCCATAATTTTTAACTGCATTAGACCAACTGTTCCGGTGGAAACATAGCGCTACTGTGCAGCTTAGCCGGGTGTTCATTCACTAAGTGCATGTAGCAATTTGAGCTATGTTTAATATTTCAGGAAAACTTCCGGCAAGAAAGTGACTGTGCCTAAAAACGCAAAAACGGCACAGCTATTTCGAAGTTAATAATTCTATTATCCTTTCACAGTAACCACATGAACGTTTACCAAAATAATGATGGGTTAAGGGGTCAAATCGAATGGAAAAGTCCATACAGAATCTTGTTATATATTTACAATGGAATTAACTGAAGTACGGAAATAAGCCTGTAGTTGGTTAGTTGTGGGGCATTAATACAGTATTAATGATTTAAAACTTGCAGATTTTCGTGGCTTCCTACTAAGACAAAATCAATGTTAGTATGATAATGCACGAAATTTAAATTAGAAATTAGCTTAATTTTTCTCCAAATTGCAGCTTTGCGAAACTCATTCATGGTAAAAGCATTAAATTAAATAACGAGGCGTTTTTTTTATAGAGAACTTAATTTAATGAAATAAACCAGGCTGCAAATTCGGTGCAATTTATACTAAAATGAAAAATGTGATTAAATGAACCTTTGTCTTTGAAGCATTTGAAGAATGCACGGAGTGAAACGTTTTCCAGTGGATGGACTTGACTCATGAATTAAATTGTTGCTGTAAATTGTAAATAGTAATTTTTATTGTTTGAGCAATAAAACACTGATTGGGTAAAATTTGAAATCGGTTCCCGAGTGAAACTGAATAATCATAATCATTATGCAGATTATCCCATCAATTGCGGGACCTTTCGTGACTCTTAAGCCATTTTCTTCAGCCCTGGACATCTTGGCTTGACGGCATTATGGCTCATTTCTGCTTGAAGATATTTTCGTTAGAATTCCTTAATATGTGTGTTTCGTCGTTGGAAAGCCATTGTAATATTATCTTTGTCCATTGACTATTAATTACCATAGCCCAGTTTCTTTTCAAGTCACTCTTTCTATTGCATCCGTAACTTTTGTTCTTCTATGTAGCTCTTCTTTTCCATTTTTTAACTGTTAGTTTTCTGTTTTGACGTTAGTTTTACCTACTGGAGATGCAGGTCGAAGGCTTTTTGTTTGAGAAAAATAGGTATATTCCAAAAGTTTCGTAACTTAGTCGGGTTTTTTGCTTAGTTCACAGGTCTAACGTTTAGCAGCATTATGACGATTTGGCGATGGTCCATTTTAGCTCTAAGTTCATTATCATCAACATTTTAGTTCTAAGGGCTTGTTGTTTTCTATACCTGCTTCGGAATTATTATTTTATGGGCTGCAGACGGTTTCTTGTTCAATATCCCGCTACTAAACCTTGTTCACTTAGTTGATACCGGTGAGGAATTATTCAATAGTAAGCCTCACGGGAATGATTTAAGGAAATGATTTATATAAGTGTATCAACTGACTTTTCAGTTCACTACTGGCAACGACTTTAGGCCCACTCCTCTATCATATTTTCAGCTATTTCTGCTTGACTCTGGTTTTAATAGGGTTTGGTGTAAACGTCTTAGAAAATCTTCAATATCTCTACTAAATTGCGTGTGTTGTCTTTGATTTTCCAGTTGACCTGCTTTGTCTTTACGTAGTTTATGCCGCTGCCCCCTCACGTTTTCATTCCCTTTCGGTCCTAACAACGTTTGCTGTAGGTTTATCCAGTTGTCTTGACTCCTTTTTCAGCTGCAGATGTTTTCTATTAATCTTCGTTTCTTTTTCATCAAATTGTTAGTCCTATATCTAGGACATTTTTTGTTTGTTTCAAGTATTGTTTGGGGGATTTATGATGAACGTTGATCGACTACACAATATTTTTTATTACATGCTCGCTCACTGCTTCAACGTCTTTAAGTTGCAATTGTCGACGTTCCTCTGTTTTCCCTATTGTCAGCGTTTATTTGGTTCTGTCTTCAAATTTTTCGATATCTTTGCACTCGCCGATTAAATAGTGCATTATCATATACGATTATTTGTTCATCTTCTTTCGCTTCGTGGACACACTTTTTCTGCTCGTAATCGAGAAAGTTGTGTTTCCTTAATAAAACTTTAAATTGATGTACTCGATCAGCACGCTATCAAGCTCATCTTAATCCACTGTCGTTGCTTTTCGAAAAATCCATATTTAAAGCAGTTTCAGAGAGATAAAAGGCCATTTTATCAACTTAGTGCCTAATCCTACTTATTTGCTGTCATGCGACTCCTCGTTTGAGCAAATTTATTTAAATTGGACACGGAAAGTAAAATTTTCTCAAACATTACCTATAGGTATATTTCGCACAGTGTAATGGTTGGCTCTTTAATAAGCTGAAAACCTCTTTAGCCAGCTTTGTTATTTATGGTGAAGTGGATAATCAATTTACATGGAAAGGCAATGTACTCTGTGATTGTATCGGCTAAACAATTTACATGAAATTCTCCGGATTTCTTGATCTAGTTTTACGAATTTATTGTCATGCAACTGCCATAAAAATATGCGGGCGTTATTTGTTAGAGTAGCAGTTCTTGAGAATTTATCCATTAAATTAATTAGCTGAACCTACTGGGCTTTGGTTATAATATTTTAGCTAATTGGACAGTGAGCTAAGAATTAAAATTTTCATCAGCCAACATATTTGTTTAATGTGGTTTCGCTGTCTATACCTAATATAAACAATTTAGAAATGATTTATTATCGTGCCTACTAATTACTACCACATGCCACTTTTTGTTAATGAAAATATTTAGGTTCTTGTGAACTTTGACTCAACTTTGACATTATCACATAATTGGCTGTAGATGGAAATTGGGCTCATTGACAAAATTTACCATGATATGCGTTGGATTTGGTCCAAAATAACAATGTACAATTTCAGGAACACGCACAGGTAAAGCGGCTTATCATTTTCCAGTATTACTTGTTTATGACAAAATGCTACAAAACTGAAGCCAGTTTCAAAAAGCTTCACGCTCAGAGCTTTGTGTCAGCTAACAAGCATTTAAATTCAAAAGTGGGCATTTTTCGCTCTATACTGCCATACTGGTATTTGCATCAGTTTTTCATTTCTCATTGCACTTGTTACGGCTAAGTTGTAAACTGAAATCTGCTAGCAACTTTGAAACACGAACACGTTCTTATGAAACCAAGTGCATTATTACTTGGAAATATCAAAGTTCCCCAACTTAAAGTACTTTCCATCAAGCTTTCGTTCAATGTTAAAAGAGAATGAAGTTTCGCACCAACAACCAACAAAATTCAAAAGCGTTACTATTGAAAAACGTTCAGCAATATCCGCAAATAGAATTAACAGACTGAACGTAGGTATAAAATCAATGCGATGTAGACAAAGGCAACAGGAATGGCCTAATGAATTAATTTTTTGTGTCAAAATAGCGAACATTTCGTCCGCTATCAGTGAGCGGATTTACATTTTAATAAAAAAATAGAGCTATTTTATTGTTGATACATTTTCGGAAATTTGCAAAAGATATATGTTTAATTATCGAGGCGCAATTTGTGTTTAACACAAATTGTATTCACTTGCATTAGTTTGAATAAAATTGCCTCACCTTGAAAACTTCCCAGACTGAAGAAAATGGCAAAACAGCAACGCCAACCATCAAATCAGCTACAGCTAGAGACGCAATAAAGATGTTGGTTACAGCTAACTGAAGCTTGGAGGAGCAGAGAACAGCAGCGATTACTAGGCAGTTACCAACCACCACCATGATGTCAATCATAAGAAGAATGCTCAGTTTCAATAAGGCGGCTGCATCAAACCAGACTACGTTTTCCAATAAGGCCGCACATGCGGTCTCGTTTAGTGTATTTCGCATTACATTGGCAAATTGTTTATTCACTGATAATGTTTCTGATTAGAGCTTATCCAAGTCCAGTTTCAAAGCTCTGGTTCTACTCACTGCGGCTGGGGAAAGCGACACTAAATTCCTGCCCATTTTCTAGATTTGTCTGAAAAAAAAGAAATATTTCTTGAAATTTGCTACCCTTTAATAGTTGGCATGGGTTTTGTTAAGATATCTCCCAGTCTACTGGTTGGTTAGTATGTCATCCAAACGTTTTGCATGGATTTTCTGCCAGAAATCTCCACGTCATGAAAATTGAGTTGATACGATGTGGAATTAAAAACTGCTAGTTTCAGTTGCTTGAAAATACAAAGAGGAAAAGTTTATTGAATTTTTATAGTTTATTGACATTACATATTGTTTGCCCCACATGCAAGCGAAACGTTGCATGTTTTATATGTACTTGTTCAGCTGTTTGGACTTCCGATTGCTCTCCCCTTTTAAACGGTTAATAACCAGTTTTAATCAAAAGAGCTCTACGCTTTTGTAAAATATTTTCTTTTTATAATATATAATATAATATATCTACTTTTAGAAACATATAAAGGGAATTTATGAAGTATTATATTATACCTAGACTTTATAATGGAATTATCTCTGAACTAATTGCTATTTTCACTAAACCTCTCAGCGGATTATTCGAAGCCAGTGGAAGGTTTCGTAGATAATTTCGATCCCACTACAGTTAAAATTTCGCATTTTCTCGCACGATTAAAGAAGTTCATAAAATTCTCCATTTATCGCCTTAAATTTGTGTAGAAGCAAGCCGTAAATGTGACGCAAAAACAAAATAAGACGCATGAAAAGTCCACTATTTGTATAAAGTCTATCGAAACTATTACAGTTTCGTATAATATTTTTTTAAACTTTTTAATGCAAATAAACGTGGAACTTATGGTGCATAATATAAAACTTATAATTTCTAAGTTCCCTGCTGTGATTATCACTAAACCTTCCAAGTGATTATCAGAAGCCAGTGGTTTCCTAGATAATTTGAATCCCACTACATTTAAAATTTCGCATTTTTTCGCACAATTAAAGCAGTTCATGAAATCCTTCATTTCTCGACGTAAATTTGTGTAAAACCAAAGCGCTAAATGTGGCGCAAAAAATAAAATGAGACACATCAAACGTCCAGTATTTGCATGAAGCCTGTTTAAACTTTCTTTACGCTCGTTGACTATTTTACTAAAATCGGCATTAACCGCATTTATTTTGTGCAGTTTGCATTTAATAATTATATTTCATGTTTTATCGCTTTTCTGTGGCATGAATTTAAATAACTAGTTCACATTTGCATCGTAAAATAAGATTGAACAATCGCAAATATTAATACAAAATTAATTGGTACATTGCGTTTTTCATTTTTAGGCTTTCGACTGGATATGTAATACATTTTTCGTGGAAACAGCACTTTCGTTGTTTTGCTATACTCAAATGTTGTTTAATTGCAAAGTCTCGAAAATCAAAACGAGCATTAATAGAAAAATGTTAGTTAACCTTTCCATTACAACTATTGTTTAGATTGAACTTTGAAAATCCTACATGCGCTAAAAGTCCAAACTATTTATCCAAACCTTTACAAGCAATTTTAACTTGTAAGTATTTGGGATTAGATTCGGAAAATAGGTAGGAAAAGGCACAATATTACCCATATAAAATCTGGATTACTACCTGAATCGAAGAAACTCTTTTTCCAATTGGACTTTTATTTAGAGACTCATAAGTATCGAGCTGCTTGGGAGCTAGTTGCTGTACTATTTCGGGATTACGGCAAATTGATTTTGAACTGGTGGCTGGCAGTTTGACATCAGCAAGAGTGCTTACCGGTAATTGCCTGCATCAGAACTATCTAATGGTTTGATTGAACAAATTTTAATCGAAAGCTTATGAAATATGACAAAATATCGAAAATTTAGTGAGTTTCCAATGTAATCAGCTCATTCAATTTTTCTCCATTCTTATGCATAAGGCTTCCATTGTGCAAACAAGTCATTTTCCATTCGATATTTGAATGTTTTGATAAATATTTTAAATAGAACTTTAACTGATTAATAAATCGTCCAACGTAGTAATTGCATTATGCCAACCAAACGCTTTTAATTTTAAGCAATATTATACACAATTTTATTTCAACTGGAACAGTTCATTTTATTGTATCCGCTGCAAACCATCTAGGAATTTACTAGCTAATTTTAACACCAACAATAAACCCGAGCAGACTCATTAAGAATCTTCTGCAGAACACATGAGTATATATCTCAACTGCAGCAGGGTAGAATGAGCAACAAATAAACTGCGCTGTTTGAGTTGATTCATACTTTCGATTTGAACTTGGTTGTATTTATTGCCACACATACTAAATAACACTTTTACAAACTGTTGGCAGATTGCCTTTCTATTTAATAAATTTTATGTAACTTCCGCCTAGATTAGGGATAATTGCTGAAAATAGCTGCAAGAAGTAAGAAGTTGGTGCTCTGTTTTATATGTTCGTAATTTCTTTAAATCTCTAAATTAACCAAGAAAGTATTCTGTGTTTCCGCTAAAGCAACTGCTCATATCAAACATTCCAAATTTAAATTTAGAGATAGATTTATTCATCTAGTCAAAGTAATATGGCAAAATTCGAAATTTGACATCACAACAAAATATTCCAAAAATACCAAATTTACATAATAGCAGCGTATTGCACTTTTGCCTTTATAGTGAACTGCAAATATTAGAGCGCATTATTAACATTAATTTTCAGAGAGTCGAGACTTGAAGCACCAACATGCATAAGCCAGTTGCACTATTACAGAGCAATATTGCGATTTTTCCACACTATGGATAAAGCAAAGCCAGCCAAGAGGCTTTACTGTAGACAATAGAAAAAAAAACAAAATTGGAGCGCAAACCAAAAAAACTGTATAAAATTGGGGCTATGTTCTCATGTTATATGTAAATGGAGTTTCGTTATAGATTAAGCTGAGCTCTACAATTTACCACGCGACCTTGTTTGCACTTTTAAAAATCGATTCAAGAAGTGACGCTGCTTTATAATTGATGCCCTTACAGGACAGATTCAACCTTGATTTTATTCACATGCAATGAAAAGAGACATTGCTGCTCGAGATATCTTCGAAAGCCTATTATAGTCCTCTTGGACTATCTCGCAAAATTAATCGCATCACGGAAGTTTCATTTTGATAATGGCAGCGTAATTAATTAACTTTGAGCTAATATTGCAGCAGGAAACACCAAAAATTATATTAGCAGTAATTTAGTTTATTGTCGGTCATTTAATTGGAGGCAAAATATAAACTGTTTCTTCGCCAAAATAAAATGTTAAAGAATTTGACCCCTCATCAACAGATAATTGTACAAATCGGGGATGTCTAAACGAGGGTTGAAAAAGCACTAGCAGAGTCGGATGAGTACAAATAATATTAATTAAAACATTGAAACTTTATTGACAAACGGTTATACATTCAAAACATTGCGATGTGTAACAGAGATGTAAATCAATCCACTAACTAAAGGTAAAGAGAAATTTTTAAAAATTCTGAATGTTTCGGTCAAGACGACAAAAAAACCATTGCAGAACAATCTAAATGCCTTTCAAATGCAGAAGCAAGGGGCAAAATAATTTGAGGACAAAAATCTTATTCAAAATGGGCACGCAAAATATTTCCTGGAAAGGAGCCTGTTCCTTCAGAAAAATAGTTATCTAAAAATATTCAAGTCAAGTTATAATTTCTGCATGTGTTATTGCCCCAGTGTGCTTTTCTACTTCAAGAACAGCGAAACCAAGTAATTTCATAAACAATTCAAACAATTAGCATTGTTCGCGATTAATCATGTTCGGATAGTGATTGGGTTCGAAAAAAACGCCAATGTATTGTTCTGGCCTGGTTTGCAAACAACAATCCGATAATCTATAAATATTAATAGTTACATGGATTTTCCTTTTCGGAACTGATCGCCTTGGCTTGCAGCCAGCCAATCTATAAAAAGTGACTGATGGATACTTGCAAATATAAATAAGCTGTTATGTACTTGCAAGTTTAAATATGACACTTTTGCTCGGCGAATCGGATTAATTGCCACCTTGCTTATTTTAAGATTAAGGTTGGTCCAAATTTCCCACATTAAATCGGTTTTATCAACTTGAAAATATCAGCAAATCTGATGCGTTTTCCGCGACTTTTTCTATAATGGGAAGCTATTGCGAAACTCCAAATGAAAAGCTTGTGCATTTTTTAATAAAATTATTAACGATGAGAAACTGTGGAAGACTGCGGATCAACAGAGTTGGCCAATTATTGTCTTATGCTCTGCTACCATAAAAATTTCTGGTTACAAGGAAAATAAAGCAAAATGATCACTGAAATCTTTAATAATAAGATGAGGAAATACTGGAATTGAAAGCTGCTATGTTGTTATTAATTTGGATAAACTATGTTAAGCTAGAGCGAAATTAGCAGCAACCAGACTCAAAAGAGCTCACTTTTAGCGCGTTCTCTAATCTAAATATGCTTACATAAATTTGCATCAGCCGTAAATCAATGGCTGTTCATACAAAAAGCTTAAACTGAGTTGAAAAATAACTTTTGAAATAAATTGAGGGCTGAAACTTGACAAATGCGTATCTAATCATGGACAATAATAATAATAATAATAATAATAATAAAAATAAAGCAACAAAAAAAATTTTTTGACGACAAAACGATTTGAAGCTGCGAGAAATTAGAATTATTAAGACGTAAAAGATCTGGAAGTCTGCAAATAAAAAATTACATACAGTTCAAGAATAATCAAATGTTCAAACAACAGCAACAATATACTGAAAAATTTTGCCATTTTGTCTGAAACTGAAACCGACGCTACCAAAATTTATTAAAAAACATAAAACATTCTATTCGAAACAAGCTCACAAAGCTTTAGTTTAAACGACAAATGTGAAAATTATTAATTGACCAAATAGGCCATAGGTACCCTTTTAGAAGATTTTTGCAAACACGTTTTTTAAGAACCAAAACGAAGAAGCAAAAGGGCAACTAAAAATTGTGTTCAGAAAAGGTGGTTTAGCAAACCAGATATTTCTGATGAGAAAAGACAACATCCACTTACACAGTATCCAAACATTTTCAGTAAATCGATAGTACAGAGGAAGACAGCAAATGCAAGAAAAATAATAATAAAAAACTTTTACAGAAGACGGTTTTATGGTCAACTTTCTTCAACAACAACCTCAACATTTAACAGCAGCTACAGAGCACATGCGACATTTCCTTCAAAGAAACGAACAAATTGAAAAATAAAAAATGAACAAACTTATACCGTACAAAGAAGCAGAATATTTTAGCGAGCTGCCAGTTGTTGGCAAACTGATGCACTAACAATATTCCAATGCTTATTGAAGCATCCGATTATTAAATGAAAATTTAACAAAATGAGCAAATACATACAAAAAATTACATACATGTATTTTGTAAATTTAATTCGACATCACCCTAGTAGGGATTCATAGCATAGTAATAATAACTAGTAAAAAAAACAAAACAGGTCGAGTAACTTTATCCCGCATTATCTGCCTCAGAAACCACTAATGGTTCTTGGAATTGAAACCAATAGTTCTCAGCTTCTGGATAAAGTTACCCGAAAGTGAAGATGCATTATGGGCAGATAAACGCTAAAACCGTATTCCTCCCATTTAAACTAAGTTACGCTATAAGTGATCGATCCATATCTAAATAATTACGGGTGCTATTGATTTCACCTTTTGTGGGGGCTGCTGCATTTGAAACGTGTACATTAAACAACATTAGAACAAACAATAACGGCAATTACGTGTTTACTATAGAACATGTGCCCAGGCACTAACCAGAACAATTTTTACTCATTTATCGCTGGATTGTTGCGTAGCGTGTCGCTTAACAAACGAGCAACAATAATTAACCGGCATGTAATAAATTAATCCGGCAGCCGTAACAGATTCCGAAATTAAACACTGCAGGGCCGAAAAAATCCTTTATTGGATGACATCTTTTGTGTTCTTGCTTTGTTCATCTTTTTTTCCATGTTTTTACTCATTTTGTCACTTGGCTATTAGATACTTAAAGAATCGACCGAGACCCATTCATCAGTGTTCTTTTCCAATGTTCAGAATTTTTCAGAAGAAATTACAAAGCTTAAACTGCCCAATTACGGCATCAAATTTCAATTGATTGTTCATATAAGTTGAAAAATGTACTTTTACAATAAGTGAGCGTTATATAATCTCAATTGCTTCCCCAAGGAAACCTCTTTATCTTCCTAAGCAAAAATACAACGTTCTCTAATATCCTCGATCGGATATCCCAGCTGCCTACACATCACCATTAACCAACGGAAAACACATGTCGTATTTCTTCGCCTTCATTTTCCATTCCTTAATTTCCCGTCATGATTAATGGTTTTCCTGCATTCGCGACACGGAACAAAAATATCGAATGTTTTGGAAAATGAGGACTGTAAGCGATAAATTGTTTTGGCAGTTAGCTCGAAACCCACTCGGGTAACTTTGGGGATTATTATGATTTCAACTCTTGTCTGAGCGAAATGTTTACTGTTTCTGATATTGGCCGGAATTTCAAATGTGTCCAACTGGGAAAATCTGTAAACTACCTTCACGTAGTTTTTTGTCAGGGGAATAGATGCTGATATCAGCCAGGCATGAAGCTGGCATTCAACCAATCTTGGAATGGTTTTTTTTTTAGAATCTACGCAACTTTATTTTGCATTAGAAATCAATTTGCAACACAATTCCAACTGGCGATAAAATCGGGGGTGTAAGGCGGCTAAATTGGAACTCCTATTGCAAATATAAGTTCGAAAACACACCGTTTACTTATCATTTTTCTGTCAGGGCAGAAACCTCCTCCGACAATTCCGGACGAAAGACAAGTTTGCAGGATTAAGAACCGGAATTTATCATTTGCGGAAATAGAAAGTGGCTTTTTTTCTGAGCAACTATGAATATATTAATTAACACTCTATTTCAGACGGTATGAAAAAGGCAAAAAACAGCCGATTAGACGGATTGGAAACCAATATTAGAGAGATAATATCAGATAACTCCATTCCGATGAGATGAGGTTCTCTCAAACGAGCCTAATCTTTTCCGCTTCGATATTATTCCGACTACATATCACACGTTATCCAGAGGAAACGCAAGTCATGCATCATGTTGCCCATTTTGCATTTCTCGTTTTTATAAAAAGAATTACAGCTTCCGCGACCCATAATAAAAAATCTTTAAATATCTGGCAAGACTAAGCTGAATTGTGTAGTTGCCAACGAAAGCTCGAATTGGAAAGTGGCACAGTCGAAAAATAAAACAACTTAGCAGCATTTGCCAAAAAAAATTTGCAAACATCGATCGAAATGTAATCTAAACTGTTGACAGTAAATTGCGAATACTCCTTCGCTTAGAAGTTGCTAATAGAATCATAATTGATTCAGTTTTTTCGGTGGTTAAAAACCGCTTACATTTTTTTATTTAAATTTGACTTTGATTAATTTTACTCGTCCTCAGAGGAACGTGGACTGTGGTATATTTCATATGAAAGCATATCATATTAAAATGCAATAAATCAACCGTACGATGATCTAATCAATCCAACAGAGGCACGACTATATTTCTCTGTTATTTGTCTGTTGCAAGCTTGAAATGGATGAGTGATTTAAACAATTTTATTTCTGGGTCTAGCTTTATTTTTTATGGCATCCATTCTTCGAATATTATTCCAATGTTTTATTGCAGCTCATGTTTTTGCCGCCCTTAAAAGCCTGAAATAATATCTTATTTACAATTTCAAAACTGTATTTTCATTTTATCAAACTTTGTCAACAAACATCCGATCTAGTCAGAAAGAAATAAATTTCCATTACGAGAATTATGTTTGTGTTGCTCCATTCGTTCATTGCGATATGAATATTATCATCTCGACTAATTGATTGCATTTCGATTGACAATAGAGCGCTTAATTATTCAAGTCGAATATAGATTAACATATTTACAGGAGTTAAGTGGCTAATATTAGGTAGGTGTGGTGTAGATATTGATTGGTGTAGATCATCGTTTTGTCATTTGCCGAGGCTTTTAATATTCGGAACGAGTTCAGAGGGTTTCTATAAAAAGCCGATAAACACAAGTCTGGAGGTTGGTTTGAGTTGCTAATCAAACGCATTTGGGAACTGAATTATCCCCAACAACGAATTAATTAGGACTAATTTGGCTTTGATTCATTTGGTATTTGGGTCCTGGCTAACTAGTCTTTCCACATACAGGTACCTGATTTGTGTTGATTAATTTTATTACTAGCCCGAGAGTTGAATGCAATTACCATAATGAATAACTCCCGTTATTGGCGACAGCAGGCTCATTATTTCCCAAATATAATACAATCAGCGTTGAAATAAGCCGCGTCTAAGACATCAGATGCAAAATTCAATTTGGGTATGTTTTTAAAATGTCTTTGTTGGAGGACTCAAGAAAAATAAATTAATGTTTCCCTTACCTAATTCACTATTACTAAAAGAGTATTTCATTTACAAACTCCAAATAAATATCGAATAAATCTAACAAAGTTTCACTCAAAAGCATCCGCTACTTTATACCGTTTTTGGAGCAGTAAAACTTGTATCAGTGCATACGAAGTAGTAGCGAAACTCATAAATATGAAAGTTATAAGCCAACCAACTGCCATTACTAGAACAAGAAACGTTTAGAGATTTTTACCTTCGCAATAAAAGCACTCAAAGTTTAAAGTGGTGGTTATATTTCGCGAGATTTCAGTTGTGTTGTTGAGGAAAGCGTGTTGAGGTTTCAAACGCATTTGCATAAGGTCCTTGGCCAGTTTGAAACTGGGTAATTTTCTTCTGAAGTCGTTCGGTTTGAGAATTTCCTGTTCAATCTATCGAGGATCATTTAAAACATTTTTTCAACCAAAATAACTCTTAGCTTAATGAAGAAACTTCTCCATTCAAACGTGTTCTCTCCAAATCAGAAAAATAGTGGGATGAAAATGCCACCCACAGCTTTTAGGCTTCAAGCAGCGCAAAACTTATTATTTATTTTAGAGTTCCGAAGTTTAATTTAAACATTGTCAATGGACGCCCACTTTTCTTTCAATTACTTAATTAAATAAACTTCGAATTGGTCGAAAGTGTTTGGGAGTTCATGAAAGTTGTTGGAGCACTTGCAAATTAGGAAAAGAAATCGGCGAATTAAAAGAAGAAGAAAATTCGAAATTGCATTTCCATTCCAGATCATCAACGCACGGGAAAATAAATGAGGATTTGACACTGAACGATTCCAGCTCTTCTAGTTTGTCGATTTAAATTCTGCCATTTAATCAATATATAAGAATTGCTCGCTTAAAGCACCTGAAGACACCCACCACAATTTAATTGATTCTGAAGTTGTTACTTAAAAAAATAATTAACATTTGAACCAACGTATGCATCAATGCAAATAGACAACAAAAGAGAAAAGAAAAGTCAGCAAATTATGGGCGGCAAGTTGATTTATAATTATCTGGACACGTTTCAATTTTAAGCTACATAAATCATGACCCAACGCAAATTCCAATTAGTGATTAAAAATAACGTTGCGACAGTCAACATGCATTAAAATAAGTTCTATTTCGATAAAACTAGTAAGCATGTATTTGAATTTTCCTTGGCCGATTTAATGCCTTTTCGAAAGAAAAACATATCAATATAGATCATTGTTCGGTGCAAAACGTATGCCGAATTACACGCCAATTGCGTGGCATAACAAGAATATGTATGTACCTGGTGTACATAAAAATTAACTTTTTCCAAAGTTTTAATTATTACATATGTGCTTACATGCAGGGCAAGCCAAGAAGTTAAAAAATTGATAGATTTGACTGCTTGGCAGAACCACTGGCTGCAATTTACAACTATTTAAATGTTAAGGCAATTTTCCTAACATAAACCAGGTTTTGTTAGACAGAAGAAGCAATCGTCCATTTTTATGGAGCAATTATGCAAATTTAATGGTTTCTGCTTCAATTTTGGGGACGGACGCGCAACCCACGTATTGAAACAATTTAGGAAATCGAGACATTAACATTACGAATCTGAACCCAAACAGCAAATAAACGTTGTTTTCAGCACAGATAAAATTAATTTCACTTTAAATCCGGGGGCGTTGCAGGCGCTACGTCCTGTATGTTACTGCAGGTCATTTTTTAGCGAACAAAATACATGGTCAATTATTCATGTGTGTTTCAAGAGACAATTCATGTGCATTTTGGCAAGATGGACTTTTATTTGAAGTCCAAAATTGTGACGCTCTGAAGAGGATGTCCTGAAAGACGGTGGCGAAGAATTGGATTTACTGCACGTTAATAAAATCCACTTTCTGATTCCATGACTTATTAACTTTCCGAAACAAAAGAACCTTTCAGCGCGAATTTGGAATTTTTCCTTTGTAGTAGTTGGGGGATGAAAACCCCCTTCAAGACCCAAAATTGGCTTTTTTGAAGGATGTTTTTCTCGCAAAAATGTCTGTGCAACTTATCACTCGTGATTAGTGAATTTTGTAGAGAAAACCGACGTTTTGCAAGCAAATAAAGAACTGCTAGTCGGCTACCGCTCATTATTACAAGAAAATTTTATGAGGATTATCAAGAAGTAAAATTGAACAATCAGTAGGACTAAGTGGCATCAATTACACTGACGATTAAACAGGAAAAGTACTAATTAAGTGAATAATTGAAAGCGGCCGCTTCAATATCAGGCAGCAACAAGAAAATGGATTTTGTACAGAGCTTTAACTTGTAAATCATTAATCGTAAAATCGACATCAAGATAATGAATACTTTTTACAATTGTTTGTAATATATTTATCATGCGGTTTATCCATTGCAGTAAAGCACTTAGCAATGTGAAAAGCACATTTCAACCTGAACACAATAATACGCGAAAATACTTCTCCAAGAATAAGAAAAGCTTGAGAAAGCAAATGCATGTACCCCATTAATGCTTGGCAATTCAAAGCATTCAAACCTCACAATGTAACCAGTGAAAAAAGCTTCGAAAAATAAAAGTCAAGGTAAAGGCCAGTATAACCCCAATGGCATAATAATTGGTTGTTTTTGAGGCGTTTTATTCCAGTTCTCGCCCATTAAAAAGATATTTACCCGCAAAACGCACTAACGGACTTTACATAACGCTGCAAATTAGCTGGCTTGAAAATTCCTGAAATATTGATGAGTCATAAAATAGCCCATAAATTGCACTGAAAACTGTATTGCGGGCCTAATAAGAAATCGTAGTGTTCATTAGTTTAATGTGAAATTTTTCGCTGCACAAGGGGCAGGAAAAACATTAGACATTTGAAGTGAAGGAGTTGCTCAAAAAAGTTTTCTGGTACAGACTTTTTTCTTTCCTTATAACTCCTAAGTTTTGTTCAGGCGTTATTCTACACTAATCGACAGGAATATGATGAAACTTTTCTCTGTCCATAGGTTTTAAGGTAATTTTTAAAGTCCCCAAAATTCCCAGACAAAACTTTCTAATTCCAATTACCGCACGAACCTCAAGGATAGACAATTAAAACTTTAAATTCAGGCTAGCAGATAAGCAGCTGACTTCGGTGGTTTAACCTCAGCGTTCCCCAAAGTTCTTATAAGAGTCAGGTTTACATGATTTGAAAATTGGTTACACTATTTCACAATAACAAAATTCGTTTTTCCCAAGAAATTAGAGAGCAGTTCCATGGGATTGGGATATTCTCCTAACACCAGATGCACAAGCTTAACTTTGCATTTGTATGCATTAACCAATGAATTGAAATAAAGCTGCTTTCATCCTTAGACTAAGATTGTCCTTCCACAACAATTAAATTGTTGGCTTCGAATATCGCAGCACAAATTATCCCCAACGCAAATTAAATGCAAAACAAATTGCAATACCTAAATCGCACCGAAATCTGATACCGTTTACAGTACATTTAATAATCCTAATTGCTCAGTTATTTAAATTGTGCTTTCATAATTATCACAATCGGATGCTAATTGAACGTGACATGTTTGTGAACCATAAGCGCAACAGTTAACAGTTCATAACGAAATTGATGTGATGTTATGAATTTAGTTGCGAAACAAATCTTTAACGAAAGGAAAAACACACTGCTAAACTTGCAAATTTTAAACTACAAACTTTGAAACTTCAAACATGAAAGGTAGGAAAAACAATTTTAATATGTAAAGGATCGTTATGAAAACACTGATTGACTGAGAACTTGTGTATTTGAACTGTGTAATGGAACCGCATGGTTTCCATTTGTTTCTTCCGGTTCTGATAACAGCGCCAATCTTCATTGGGTGTATAATAGAACGGTTTTAGAGCTTTTTGTCAAAATGTAAGTGAAAAACCTCCAGAATGAACTGAGTTCTGACTAAAAATAAGGAAGTTAACTAAAATACATTTTTCTAGACAACGAAGGTTTCAAATAATTTTTGTATTAATAACTGTGACTATTCAGCGTCACTGTTTATAATACTTATGATAATAAGTTTAATTGCACTGATAAGCCATGTAGCAGATTTTCAACACACAAACTGAACGAAACGTACGTTGATTAGTCCTGTACACGTACTACTTGCTGCCTATTTCGTCTGTTGATGCTTATTTGGCTAAAACATATTATAGTGGTTTATGGGTTCTGTTTGCATGCCCATTAAAGTAATTATCCTAAAGGTGAGCATGTTCTGAATCACAAAGTATTTTTAATTTGCCTACATATCTGCACAAGCAAATACTGATTAACTTTGAACAACGATTTAAATAATCGTCTTTGCTTGTCGCTCAGGCTTACTAAAAATTCAATTACCTCTTTAAAACCCAACTATTCAATGAAATTCGCACGTGGCTTTATGGCTTTTGTAAATGAAACATGCATTATTTAGCCATGCATTTATTTGCATGTGGTTTGCATTGTTAAGGAAATTCAGTGTAAATGTATCATCTTTGTTGGACATATATTCTAGTGTTCTACCAGATATATTTGGATATATTTTACTAGGGTTAAATGCTGTATTTCTGCTCTGTTAATCTGGCAATAATTTTTAGAAAAAATTCTGATGAAAGGACTTCAAATTAAATTAAAGATGTGAATAAAATACAGTCTACAACTAAACACACACATAAACACGAGAATTATCCACACTACTGCTCTCGGCCTTGCGAGGGGTAGTTTAACAAAGTAGTATAACAAAATTCCTGCAATTTAATTCATATTTTCCCTCAAAAGCCAAAACTCTACGCCATGAAGCTGAGTTTGTATTGAGTAAAATGATATCACTGTGTCGCAAAAATCATTAAAAAATTATGCATAAAGTGCTCTTTCCATACGATGCTTTAAACTTTGCATGGTTTAGAAATAAGCTTGTCAATAATATGGCTTTGTTCTAAATAAATTATTTTCTTGTGCGGAACTAAACAAAATTTATTTTATGAAATATCGGGCTTCTGAGCACAGTTCTAAGATCACCTCAAAAGTTTCAATAACTGATTTTATTGAATGCAAAAATGTTTGAATTAGTTCAATAAAAGTAAGTTAAAATGTATCACACTAACACATGGCATTTGCTGTTATAACGTATTGGTTCTGTTTGGGAGCTCTCTTTGTACCATGATATATAGAGTTTGAATGAACATTAATTACTTTTGTCCATTTAGTCGAATTTATTGAGTGCAGTTATGTACGAAATGGAAAAATTGCTCTTTATTAATTGACTTGTTTACCCACACACGCTTTGAAAGTTTTGGACACATCAGTTTCCTGCTATCGCAAATAAATCTCTCATTTCCTGCAAACTTGTCGAAATTGCATTTGGTTCCAAAAATTTATTGTTAAATACTATTTATGAATGAGATTTAGCGGGATTCAAAGTGGTTTGTTGCATTTTATTAAATTCGCAACGGAAGTTTAAGGAATGGTGGGAAAAATATTTGTTAAAATACATATACAAATAATACCGTGTCCCGTAAACACATGATCAAAAGCAGACTATGAAATTATTTGGCTCAAAAGAAGACGACCTGACCTGCAAAATTTTCCGGTGCCTCTGCTATTGATGGTCAAACTTCTTCAAAAATATTACGTTTTTAGAAAAATCGGGAGATCGATCCGATGAATTTTAATGAAATCCGCTGTGAATTCGTTTCAGAGAGAGAGAGTTTAGTAAGGACTCATATTTTGATGAAACAAGCGAGCTTGGGCAAGTGAAGAACTCCTGAGAGACTTGATACAAATACCAGCAGAACTCTTCACTTGGGAGTTGGTGTCATACTGATTTTTCTTGAGTTCATGCACTTATTATATTTGTTACATTTTTGTGCTCTACGTAAAATATAGTAACATAATAATTTTTTACGCAATAAAAATATTTCTGCCTCTTAGCTGTTGAACAATTTCAAATACCAACTTCAATTCTAGTCGTAATAATTTTCTTTTATAACAAATTAATTATCAAGCGTTTTATTCCTAATAACTGATTGACATGGTCAAAGTCTTAGACCGCTCGTTCTTTGGAAGAGTTTTCGTCCGAATTCGTTTTTCAAAATTCGGACGTAACAAAGCGAACTTGTTAATGTACAAAATTAATTGGTGTCTTCAATTGTTAATTGGCAGGAAAACAAACATATTTTTTGGGCAAAAACTGTGAATGATACAAGATTTTGTTAAGACCCCAAATATATTAAGGCCTCAAAAAAAAGATGCATTAACTCAAAAAAAATCAAATCATTCCAGGAACCAGATCAAAAGTTGGGGTGGTTTTTGAACCGACACTCCTAAGAATTAACCACTTGCCCAAAGCAGATGAATTAAGCTGCTTTATTAATATTCAGATTGGGTTTAGTTAAAATCTGTGGTACGATCCTTCTGATATTTCAATGAACAGAATTTCTTTGAAGAACTTTGAACATCAATTACAAGGAGCCGGACATTTTTTGTTAATAAAAGTTATATCTTCTTTCGAACCTGCCATATTTGACAAGGATTTATGTTAGTTTCATTCGTTTTAAGGAATATTTATTTTTAAATAATTTCAAGCTATAATTTTGTTGCTTTTTAAAATTATTTTCGATGTTTCATTTTTAAGTTGAAGTTCAAATAAAATTATTAATGCCGATGTAATCGCCCAACTTCAGACCTTCGCTGAACGAGGCTTTTGAACAACTGAATAATAGTGGCTTCGTTTTAATATTTATATTTAGTCTTCTGCATGTTGTTAACAGTTAACAGTTCATATTAATTTCTATAAGTTTCATAGATTTAAAAATGCTCCAAAAATGTATTTGCCTATTTTGTGTCGAGAAAGCCGTCACAACTGATAAGTGGGTAATAATATTTTTTCGTATAATTTTTAACTGGAATACCCGCTAAAACTATTAACTAAATATCAAAATAAAATGTAAAAATAATTCAGCACATTGTTTGCTAATTGCATAAATAGGTGCATAAGCGTGAAAAATTAATAAAGTATATTTAAATAAATTAGGAGATTAAGATAAATGCATAATAAGAAATATTTTACTTAAACTTTCCGAAAAAAAATATAAATGTGACAAAATCGTGACAAACTATTAAGTGGTTCAATGTTGATTGATCCTTGAAGAATTCCACCCTAATTCGTGCCGTATTTTTAAAATCTTGAATCTATTCTTTAAAATTGAAATTTCATTGAAAAACTGAATTTCGACAATTTTTTTAAATATATGTAAACTAATTGGTAAGAAGACTGGGATTTTCGTTAATTGCGTACTAGTATTGAGTTTGATTTGGTTGCAAAATGGAATTATGTAAATGTATGTAGCTAGTATTAATTAATGTAATTTCTATACAACGGAGCCAGCGTAATATTAATTGCAATTAAATTTAACAAATTAATTTGACGTACAAATATTGAACATAAGCTTGGCAGTTTTGCTAATTATATTATGCCCTTATAATTTCAAACGCTTAAATTAATATACGATGTTTTTGATTGCAAATTGAATTTTACCTGGAGGTTTTCTAATTAAATTCTACCCATACGGGCATGACTGGACAAAACTATCAAAACTTTCCTGTATGAAGCAAATTTATTTGATATCGACATCAGTTACCTTTTCAGAAAATGTATCCAACAAAAAAGTCTAGTTTTAGTGCACAAAAGTCCTGGTCACAAATCAAAATTTTGAGTCAAATATTCAAATTTGGGACTTTGGAAGGCGCGAAACGCGCGCGGTTTCGCGCTAATGTGCCATGGCGAAGAAGCATCGTTTCGAACCGAAACGTATGAGCATTAGCAACCTACTGACGCTTTTCGTCGGGACGGCCACGACGCCTCCATAGTTAAACTGGAGGTGCAACGATGCAGGCGCCCATCCGCAGCCACCAATGATAAGACCTGATAAAAATCCCGGATTTTTGAACTGGGCACATTCTATGCAAATAAAGTTAAAAAATTGCAGGAGTATAATAAACAAAAAAAGTAACAATTGAATACCTAATTGATATGCTAAAACATTTGCATAGATTGAAGCTCCTTCGTTAAGCTGCTAGCAATGAAGGAAATCGTGTCTGAAAAATCTTTACTCAAAATCGTGTCTGAAAAATCCTTTACTAATAAAACCATTTGCACACTATTAGACCTATTGTAGAAAAATATCCTTCAAATGATTTTCAGGGACAAACGCATTAGCAAAATTTGCAATCTCATTTTATAATCTTTAAACGTCCAATTAAACATACCCCAACTAAATATAAAAATATCTCCAATATTCAAATTGCTCAAAATCCATCACTATTGATGAATAGGACCGACTATACATTCAATTTTGGCGCCGATGTGTTAAATTTGACTGAAAATAGGTCTTTGGTCGCATAATTAGCTAAGCGCATTTGCGTAATTCTAGGTTGTAATTCTACTAGAGTAATTAATACTTTTCAATGAAACGATATTTTCGGCATTAATGAATAGGCAAGCTTTTTAATGCTTGAATTATTGAGGTAATTTACGTAAAAGGGACTTCAAGTCGTGATTAATGATTTCATAGGCAAATTACTACTTCTGTGGCTCAATTGCATCAAAACTTGAAGTAAATGTGGTCTTCAAACGACATTTTTCAATGCCCAATTTTACGCCCTAATGCTGTTTGATTTTCATTAGCTTTAGTTGTACTTGTCGTATCAACCAAAGTATGTAAACACAAAATTGTGCACAGTGTTACATAGTAACAAACAAATTAAATTTTTAAATACTGACAAAAAGGTATTGTCCATATAAAATAATGAAATTGAAATGAATGGAAATGGGTAAACAAATTACGATTCATTCTATTGTATTTTTCTAAGAAAGCACGCAAAGCACATCGTTTCCAGTGTAATTTGTACAAATTCCTTATTCACAAAAGAAAATGTTCCTAGTTTAAGACCTTGCAAACAGCTTTGTATTTGAGTGTTCTACATGTGATTGATAGGGCTATCAAACGGTTCCTTATAAAAATCAAATAAAATCGCTTACAGTGGCCATAAAATAGAGTTTTATTTTAAACAAGCACGTACAAAGAAAACATTAACCGATCAATCAATTTAAGCAAAATCCGATATAAATCTGCGTAGAAAACGATAAGCTTCAATACAATTTAAAAAGCTAAAAGTTATTAGTTTAATGGCCACTTCTTATAAACACAAGCTCAACTTGTCAGCTTTATAAAAGCTTGTTTCCTTGATAAGACTGATCGCTGTATTAACTAAACGTTTCGTACCCTAGCTTGAGGTAGTTACAAGAAGATTAGCGTCTTAGAGGGCTAATGAGGTTTAGTTCAGCTTTTTATGTGATTTCACATCAATTTTATTTAGATTTGAGTTGAAAACTACACGTTTGAATTCATTGATTTTTACGGGTTTTATAAATTACAATATGTTTTGTCGTAAGGAAAATGCAAATATGATTTCTTCAGTTCAAACGGCTTTGAAAATATACTGAGGATTTTGAGCGCTTTTTCAAGATGCCACTTTTGCAGAAAATTTGTTTTTTCGTATTAAGTTAAGTTATATTTAATGTAAACGATCTTTTTTGCAGGTATCCCATTTCATGTTGCCCATAAATTTGTTGTCAATTTACAATCGAGATTTTTAATTTTTTTAAATACCCATATTGCTATTACAAGTTGCATCAGGTTTTTATTTCAGCGCTTTCTGAATCTACTAGATACCGCCATAATTAGCATAAAAAAAATTGTAAACAGTGAAGCTTTTAAGTCTCATGTATTTATTTATTTATTTAAAATTAACTATTTTTCGACACTTGTAGAAAATAAGTTCTTCTTTTACTCCCACCTAAGCTTTTGTCAATAGAGACATGTCAGAGTCAAAAAAATTGTTTAATTACATAATTTTTTTCAATTCGAATAAAACAGCAATTCTAAACTATTTCTGTTGAGATTCAAAATGATAAAAATTCAAAGTTAATTTAAAGTACGTAATAAATTTAAATTAATTAAGCTATACTTAAATCTAAATAAAAAAAAACGTGTGTCAATATAAACAAGTTCTCTTGAAGTAATTATGACTCTTTTCTTGAGAACTGAAAACATATGCTAATAAGACTAAACATATTTACAGAAAAGAGATGAAATTTTAAAAACAAACGTTCTCCGAAAATTTTAATTTTAATTTTCCCAATTAAAACTAAATTGAACAGAAGCAAAAAAATAAATAGGCAAATAATGTTGAAATCATAACTACTTAACACAAGGTGAAAGTATTCCCCTCGGAAAAATCACGGATAGATGAATGATTGTTCAAAAAATTTGCGAGTAACGTCAAGATTTTAAAGTTTTAAAGTAAGCATTTACAGGTAGTTAAAATGGCTCTCAAAAAATTAGTTTTTTGAATGCCACCCCATTGCTTCTGACATTTAATTGGAAAGCTGTTGGTACGAGAACTGAGCACAGTCAAAAGCTAATTTTAGGGCGTTTATTTTCAATGCAAAACTTTTTTTCGTTCACAATACCAAAAAAAACGCAATTTTCTTAAAACATTTTTTCAATATGTAACAAAAATTGCTACTAATTGATTCTGGCGAATCGTACCATTATTTCCAATTCGAGAATTATTATTTACATTCATTCTCTAATAGGAATTTAGCTAACACAAAGCCGATTAATCGATGAATCTTGGTGGAATTCAGGCTATTGTCGTCCCTATGTCACTGAAATTATAATTTGTCAGTCAACCGGAACAATGGAGGAAATAGTCGGATAACATTATTCCGCAACGGCATTGCTAAATGTTCTGAACAGAATTAAGTCGAACCTTTTAAGACGTTTTATTGAAGAAAATTTAAATAATTGCTTTGACTCAAATCAGTGCAAAGGTCTACCGGCGAATTAAATTGCGCCTCCTTTAAAAGGAAGCTCGATTGTGCGCCAAAAGCATTTCAGATTATTTAAATGGTTTCCAATCTCCCAAAACGTTCAATGTGGAATGAGCTTCGCAAGTGTCTTCCGAAACACCTCACTCTTTAAGTACACAATTTTAAATAATTTGCCAGCCCAAAAGGATCATGAACTGCAACAGATGAATAAATCATCACTCCTAACTTGGGGGAAAAAGTGCAGCAATAGAACTAGCAAAGCTGTTTCTTGAATAAATATTAATTACCACTAAGTCAGTATAAATGGAGTTCTTAGTTGCTAGGGGCCAGCAGTAGTAAGTCTCTATAGAGTTAAATAAATCGGTTCCAGTTGTCCTATGTTTTGCTCTGTTAGTTGATGAAAATACATTCGAGCTATCGTCAATCCAAAACGAAAAATAGGAGCTTTAATAAAATTCACTTCTTGTCGATATTTCACTTCTAATGGAAGTTAAATACACTCATAACTCAGCTTTATGCGTCCGGAGACTAGGCAAAAGCCGAAATATTCAAAGAATATAACATTTATGCTATTAACTTTTGCAATTAAGTTTGCAAATAAATTGAAGCAGGAAGGCGGATCGGATTTAAATCCGAAAAGGGTTTTCAAAACCGGACTCATATCTATGCAAATTTGAAAAAGGCACAGAGTCCACATTAGTTTGAGAAAGATATCGGATTCGTAAAATGCATGCAGAGCAATAGAAAGGAATGTTTCTAATATTATGTAATAAAAATCTTATCAAATGTGACATGAATCTTGTAAAGCCAGCTTAACAAGCTTTTGTTTGCTTGAGGGTTTTCCGTAAAAGAAAATATCTGCACAAAGTGAAAAGAAATTAGTGGACTTCCACCTAGATGCCCACGTAAATCTGGAACTGCAATAGTTACTTTGAAATATTTTAATTAAAACCCAGAGAAAGACAGTAAGCCACTAAATCTATAGGGATTAGACTGGGCCCTTAAAATATCGTTCTAAAAAATTGACCGCAGAGATTCTAGAAGCTTAAAATAGTATTTATCATTTAATAATTTAAAGAGCTGCATAGAATTCAAGTTGACATTAGAAATTTTATTGATTGGAACTTCTGTTGCATTACCTATAAATAGAATTTAACCGTTCTTTCTATCGAATGTATTCTTGCGTCACGTTGATACCTAACACTTTGATGCATTAATAATACTTGCCAGTAGGGAAACCCAAAGAAATTAATGTGAAATAAGAAGTAGTTGAAGCAATTTAGAAGCTTAACCATTTTTTGAATAAAAAAATTAAAAAATTAGTGGATCTGAAATATTGAAAAACATGTGTTTTTTATTAAAAATTGTCCAATTTTTTTTATCGAATTTCAGGCAATGGTGAAAATCGAAGATTTCAAACGCAAGTTTCCAATGGCGAAAAGCTTTTAAAGACAATGAAACAACAGAAAAAGTTCGTATTTTGAAACCCTCCATTTTTTACCACGAAACGAGCCTAATTAACTGATGACTTTGAAATGGCAAAAAGGAAGAAATCGGAGTTTTTCACGTTTTGAATGCAAATTTAATTTCCGGCAAATCGGAAAGTCTCGATTATATTAACCGCGTAAAAATGACTTTGTTTAACCCTCCTTATTTTTTATCGCAAAGCGAGCCTAATCAAGATCCGAATTGAAGATTTTAAAACATTGGAGAAATAGAAGATTCCGACGTCTAAGGTTTATAGATGTCCTCGAACTGAAAAGCTTTTAATTTGAAACCCTCACACTCTTTGGAAATCAGTCTTTAGCGCGAAACAAGCCTATTTAACAGCCGATTTCAAAATTCCAAAAGAGGAGAAAGCCGAGATTTGTAGCTTTTGAATGTTGGAAGTTTTGCGGGAAAAAACCATCCACACTCTTCACTTCAAGACAAACCCAAATAATTTCGTTCAATATCAACTTTCGAAAAACGAAAACATCGAGAACTTCGGGCTTTAAAACGCATGCTTCTGATACGGAAAGTGTAAAAATTTTCGTTTTTTGAAACCATCCATATTTTTGTCACAATACGAGCACAATTAACTGTCCACCTTGAAAAGCAAAAGAACTGGAAAATTTCATTTTCAGTGAGTGAGTTTCAAATATGGAAGCTTCCGCCCGATTTTTCCCGGAAATTTTATCTCTCGAAACAATTCACACTTTTCATCTCAAACTTAGAAATAGAAGTGCCAATTTCGAAGTCTCAAAAAACTTTAGAAATCGAAGATTTCGTGCTTTCCAACCACGAGCGAATTTAGACTGAAAGGTTTATTTTTTGTGACCCTCAATACTTTCCAAACAAAATCAAATAAGTAGCTATTTAAATGTAAGAAACCGAAGAAATAGAACTGAATAAAGAACGGGTTAAAAGCCGAAGAATAGAATAGAATTGGGATTTTGACTGTAGGTTCAACAGTACTGAAAATAAAACGGGATTAAACACGAAAGAGCTCATAAATTTTCTTTTAAAAAGGGAACCTGAAAGTAGCACTCTTAATGATAGGTTTTGCGTAAATCAGCAACAATTCTAATTTAAGTGTCAAAGCAATTTGACGAAATTAGACTTGATGTTCAAACGCGTCTCAAAAAGATCAGAGCCTGTCCAAAACTGTAATCCAGACTGGAAAAAAATTAATTGCCTGGAATCAATTCCAAATTGAAGCCTTATAGCTAATTGCGTGTTTAGTATTTTACTTTGTAAATCCATCGGTTTTATCAAACATTAATGGGCCTTTGATCATCTTTCGCCAGAGACAATCAAGACTAAATAAAGATTTATGAACCCCAAAGTAATTTAATTAAACTTGTCGAAAGTGCGGTTTTTTACAAGTTTACCCTGAATCCCCAACAACGTTTGATGAAAACTGTGTGTTATTACTATCTAACTTTCAGCATTTATTTGCTGACCGGCCGGCGATAACAAAATAGTTCCATTCTAAGATATAATAAGGGCATCATTCTCTTTGAAAAATTGTAGTCCTTCTGGAACTTCTTCAGGGGAGGTTTGAAGACTTTTCCATATAAAATAACTTTTCGACGAGATAGTTTTGCTAACATATGAACAAAGTTTTTTGAATTAGCCCTGGAAATAAAGTTCATTGAATTTTTCGGTTAAAAGCCGATAAATCGCCCGAGTTTGTTCTAGAAAAACACCTTTTCCTAGTATCACTCTTTCCTGTGTTCCAGGTCAAATAGGCTGTTAAGATTTTATCTCCTAATTCTTTGCTCCTGCTTCAAAATTTCCTGCCGTCGGCAGTTTCTCCAAGAAAAACACTTTCGTTTAACAGCGCCACTTTCCTAAGTCAACTTTGTTATTTGTCCAACGAAAATATTGTTTGAAAATGCTCGGTCATTTTTGTTTTCTAAAATATCGAATAACGGAAATGGGCGTCAAGATTCCAGTCAAGGAGAGTAATAAAGCTTGAACACTCTTAGACGGTGATTTTCTCGATTTTAAGCAAAATATTTAGAAGATCGCTTTTTCACTAAATTAACGTATAATAATCGGCCTGCATGCGTTTTTAACATTTTTTCGTTTTTGGGGGCGAAAGGTGGAAACCAATGTTTCATCAATTTTTGCCATAAACCTCACCGAAATGTGTTTGTCATTTCAAGCAGTTTGGATGGTTTTCTTTGCAAAAGCACAAAGTGTAGTAAAAAAAACTTTCAATTAATTTCCACTTTACTCCGCTGCTCCGCAAAGCCAAAGTGTCTATAATATTTTTTTATGGAAAGTCATTTTGGGCAACTTTTCCTAATCCGAAATCAGAAACAAAGCTTTATTGTCTGTGCCTGGGGAAGTCGTATAAATTATACCTGCAAAGTTTGGCTTTTTAACAATATTCAAGGCTCTAATTTATAGCCGGCCACACCTGGATGTGAAAGAATATTATAAATTGGTCCTAGAAGTAACACGAAATTTAAACTTAAACTTAAACTCACCTAAGATAACAATATTGATTCAGTTGAGATTTTGTTTAAGAGATACACCATGCGAGTGGTGAATTTAACAGCAAATTTTATACCGTATTACATTATGGTCTAGAATTGTTCACTTTTTGTCCACATTTTCCAGCCAAGAGTAAAGTAAAAAGTTCAAGTGGATATATTAGTTTAGGCATTAAACGGTTACCGACCGGCTCCACGTAGATAATGCGGCTTCTCAGCTCTCATTTTCAGCTTAAACAAACATATATCTACTAGTCTAGACAAAAGCATTAAAGTCCTTTTAATTTGGACTTTGCCAGATATCATTGGGCAAATTACTGTACGAACGTGTTTTTCCAATAATTTACCCAACTTCCGAGGCATTTCTATTCCACGCACTAGTGAAATAGTTTCAATCTGCCCGGAATTTTCAAACAGCTACAGCCGAGTTAGGTAACTTTTGGTTTCCACACACGTAACTACCCTTTCACCTTTAGTCAAGTTACTTTTCTCTACTTTTATCCGAAGATTACGATGTTGTAGATTTAATATTTTATGGGCGACTCAGTTTATGGAAATTCAATCCCAAGTCTTGGGACAACAGTGCATTTTATTCAGCTGGCCTTAAATGGCTTCAATAATATTGATCGGTAAGATGAGCAAAGCGTTCGCAAAATATCAAAAGAAAAACACATTTTGAACGGTTGCGAAAAAGTGAGAGAATTGAGCACTGAAAATGTAATCAAATGAAAAAGTAAAAAACGAATCTTGAAACAACGAGACCTAGATGTTGAAAACTTACACACATCCGCAGGAAAGGAGGCAGGAACAAATTAGCAGGGAATAAAATAACGTTGCACCAACTTTCAATCGTCTTCATGTACATCGGCAAACGCTGTAGCAAACTGCTACATCTGCTACCCATCAGTTACCTCAAAATACGAATAGACACAAGAAAACTTCAATCCGCCAATTTATGTCAGCGTTAAAAGAAGCCCTAATAGTAACCGAAAATCAGGAAAAACCCCGAAAATCCCACAACCAAGATTAGTTTGCTTGTCGAAACTGAAAGGCCACCTTTTACTGGCTTCAAGTGGTTATCGATTTTGAAGAAGAATCGTGTTTGCTACACACGCATTAATTTGCTGCCTATTCAGCCACACTTCAACCTGCGAAAATGCCACTTCATTTTATATTTTGTTACCGTTTGACTGAACTTTGAGTCGGGAGATAAATCGCAGGACGAACGTAAATGACCAATAAAATATTTATTTGAGGTTTGAGCTTTTGTTCAAGTTTGCTCAGTTAAGTGTAAACTAGCGCTAATGCAACAAGTTTAGATAATCCTTAACTGCACTCATTATTTAGAGACATTTGGGCTTCCAGATTTCTAAGGCAATAAATATAATTGTAAAACTCCCTACACGCATCAGTTTGAAAACTTCTGAATTAATGGAAGTTAGCCCAATTTTAAACAAATATATGTACGGTTCTGAAGTAAATTGTAAAAACTAAGTTTGTTGTTTATAGCCAGTTGTTCAGTCACTGTTTCAGTCTCCAGTAGAGATTATTGTTCCGCAGCCAAACATAAATCCTCACAAGTACGTTATAAGGCCAATAAATTTATTGCCTGCAATTGACCTAATTTAAACACAAGGAGTGCACACATAGAAGGATTAAATGAGAAAATGTCAATATATTTGAATAAATGATACAGACTCCTCACATAGAGCCAACATCAGATCAGGAACTACATTTCCGACGTGTTTACCGCAATAAATATCTGCCGCAATGTCACGCATATAAAGTTGCCAGGTTGGGATTGAACATAAATATGTAAACTAGCTTTCGTATCCTGAATGTGTTTATGGAAATATGTTTGAAATTGTGTATTATACTAAGGCGAATCGAAAATTTGTGCCAAATCACACTACTTTAGAATATGTGAGATATTGACTTTAATGTTAAAACAAACACGATTTCATTGGGTATATTTAAATCTTTAGTGTGATTGAGTTCAAGATTCAAGGAAAAATACTTCTTGGGAAGAACCCAAAAAATAAAGAAAATTAGGCGATGTGCTTCAGCAGTTCCAGTTAATAAGAGACAATGAAATTAAACTCAGAAGAGAGAACAGCATCCACAATTATACATTTGTTGTTATTTGTTTAATAGAATATAACGCTACTATTATGATTACTATTATAATGAAAAAGTACATACTAACAATAGGTCAAGTCACATTTGATTCAAAGGTAATAGTAAAAACACAAAACCGTAATAATTAACATTCATGAAAGCTATTTAGTTAAAAGTGACAAACAGAAATAAAAAAATTATAAAAACTGTTCAAAGTGCGAACTTTGCGTCAAAGAATGGTGCCACTGAATTTCATTTAGCTAGAGAGGAATATTTGTTTGTGATAATTGTACGATTCTTTAACTCATTCTCGATTCATTCACGAGTTGATGAAGAAAATGCAAGTCTGATGACCACGCGGGCCAATTTATATGACCAATTCCGCTCATACACTTATCAGGAAAGCTTGCATTTAAAAATTCCCAACAATTTTCAAATCCCGCTGAATTCTCAAATAGCTGGAACGGAAAAGTGATTAAAATTTTCTTACGAGCAGAAAAATCTTACAAATAGAGAGAAGCCTTCGACGCATTCCTTGAAACTGGTGAGTTTTTGGGCTTTTTAGGCCGTCGTAAAATGGAATTTCTTCCTGACGTCGCGCAGGCAGGAGTGGCTTACATCTTCAGAGGTGGTTTGCTTGAGAGCTTACAAGAACAAAAAATCACCTCTATAGATGCAAGCGACTCGTGTTTTCAAAACCTGAAAACCCGAAAAGAAAATATTCTACAAAAAAACCTTATCTAATTATGAGAATTTCTAGCCATCGAGTGATATAAATAATCAGATTTATTTAGCATGCTCGTACGCTGTAATTCAAAACGTTATCTTTATTTTATAAAAATCATATTTTTATTTGCAAAAATTCAGTAAATAATTAATAATTGTGAACAATTTGTTATTTAAAAACAACCTCCTTTTTTATAAACAAAACAAAATGTGTTTCAAAGATACAATATAATATTGAGCTAAAATTTTTAGCATCTACATTAAACTTTCTTCGTGCATAACCAGCATAAAGATATTGCAAAATACCAATATTACCGATAGAAACTCGTTATTATATTTATTGTTCGTTGATTTTTCATTAACAAGCACTAAATCTTTTATGCGAATCTTCGAATTACTTCTCTTAACTCTTCATACCCAAATTCACTACCTTCCAAATAAATTGGAAATTGTTGCTAAAATCAACTTGGAAAATCAACAAACTCATATTTATTTCAAATGATACTGTGAAAGTAAACCTTCAGTCAACATTAGTATTGGAATTGAAGTTTAACTGAGAACAACGGAAAACAGAAGTAGAAAACCCGCTCAACTCATTCGTCTGAACTATTATAACAGTTGTGCCACACACGGAGGTAAAATTAATTTTAAAACCCAAACCTCGTTAGTTACATTCGGTTATTTTGTGGGGCACAATTCACTTGGATGCAAATTAAAATGTTACATCTGAAGTAATTTAAATCCACCACTTCAGTGTCGTTTATTGTGGTAAAAAAGTTTCCAGAAATTGACCATCCCTACTGTTGAAAATCGATCTCAAACATAAGTAGAAAATCTCAGGCTTTTCAGCTAAAAATTGCTTCGATTCAATCAAAAATCAACCTCTCTTCCATAAACCCAAGCTGCTATGTTCCAATGCAGGAACCCTACTCCACAGTTTCTAATCTTCATATCTTTGCAAGTTAACAGTTGTTTTCTCAGGCGCGCTTTTTGGATAAATATCGCATATTTAACGTGATCATCCAAACCCCATGTGATCACGAGAGGAACATTTGGAAGCGCATCTGTAAATCCCAAAGTTTGCTATTTGCCTTCAACATTTTGACCATGTGGAAGCAAACAAACACATGAAACTGGTGCTGGAACAGCTATTTCACGTGAATTCATTTGTGGCCCATTAAATACCACACGCTCTAAAGATTCGAAGAGAGTTAGCTGTTGGCTGGAAAGCTCCACCGAGTCGTAATTCCAGTAATTGCCTCAAAATTATTATTTTAAATTTATGTATGCAATTTAACAGAGATAATGACTATTTATTAGCCTAGTAAGGAGTTATGATGCGGCTGTTGCTGCAAGATTCCATATTTTAAGACGATTAACATACAGACTAGCTGTAGCAATTAGACACCTTTACCAAACATGTTTTGGTGTTTGGATAAGTGATGGAAAATTGGCCTAATATTTAAAGCCTGTTTGGCTTTGCTGTAGCTTAGTGTTAAGCTGTAAGCTTTGGCAAAGGAAATAAATTAAACGGCTAAACTTTAAGGCCTTAATAATAAGTTTGTCCAAAACGGGGTAGTTTTGTAATTTATCTCAAAAGAAAAAAGTCAGATTCTTGATCCATTTCTAACTTGAAATAGTAATTTAAACAATAAAACTAGCGCTCATCAAAAGTCGCAAAACAATTGTAATAGGTGTTATCTCATAACATGTGAAGCGCCAAAAGAGCATTTATTTAAAAATACACATTTTGGCTTCGAAGTCCTCTCACGTTGCAGCGAGCATTTTACGTGATATGGTACATAATGTAAAGTTCCTACGTTTTCAGGCAAAAATTGCAACGCGAGGTATTTTTAGTTCAAAATATGCATTTATCGGATATGTTCCACACAGCTTAATACAGTTCGTTTATTTTGAACGATTTCTTCAATATTTAGCCTTCACATTTCCATTTACATTTGACCGAAAAAATTGACCATGATGGCAATTTGGTTCTTGCTGCATTTCGAAAGCGATATATTGCGTGCTGATTAGCCACGTGGGCTGAAAATAAATCAAACTAATGAAATGTTGAAGAAACTCCTTCGGGCTTTGATTGAGAACAAAAACACGGTTGGAATGATTTACTTGTGGGTCACGAAAACTTTCAGATAAAACACACAGCAACAGAGTTGCGCTCGAATGCTTTAACCTACTTGGGATTTTGTATGTCCGGATGCTATTTACGGCTTTCAGTTTTCCTGTCTCGGTTTCTTTTTCGGAAATAATATTTCCGAAACTCATGCAGCTGAATATATCGAAACTTCCTCATGCCCTGAAAAGTCTCAACTGCATACTGATATAATGGCCAGTGTAAGTTATTTACAGCTACTCTGCTCGAAATTTCTATTGCAAAATATCCTCTTGATGTCACTTTGCATATATACATATGAATTATGTGCTTTCAAATGATTAGTTAACTTCTCAACTGAATAAATTTTACATGAGATAATGCACCAACGCCAAGTGCTGGATATTTTCTAAATATTGAACCACTTCAATGAAGGTAATCGGAAAACTCGATTCAAACAGGTTGCAGTTTCATTACTTGAAATTTGAAAGTTTCACAAACGGTACTTCAGATATAGGCTGGCAATTTAGCTTAGCGGAATAACGGAATAGATTAATGTATGGAGCTAAAGAAGCCAGGCGCTTCAATATTTGCTTGCCACAAACCATTCAAATCCATTAAAACGAACATAAACCAGCCGGAACGACTATCAAAGCCAGAACGGGCCTAGATAGTTTCCAAACATGTAAACTTTCCTCGAAAGTTATTGCATCAATGATGCGCTTTAGCAATATGTACGGAGCTTTTGTAATGTTTCGCATTTGTCCTTTTTCACTATGTAAATGCAAATATATTTTCAATTTTGCTTTTTAAATTTCGTGGGCGTTCAGCTCAGAAAACGCGCACACAATTGAGATTGTTTATCTTTCCATTACTAGGAAGCTGATAAATTTTCCAAACACAACACCCTTATATTCTAAGCCTGCTGCGAGGAATGGAGATTATTTTTTTAATAGCCCGTGATTATTTAAAAAAAAATGAAAATTATAAATGTGTGTCATTTAATTTATGCTTTCGTATTGTTGACCTTTAATGCTTTGTAAATTGATTCGTGTAATTGAGCTCCTGCAAAGTTTCCGTTGGAATAAAGGAAGTCTTTCAATAATCTAAAAAGTTTTCCAAGAAATTCAGACAAAAAATCACAACCACCAAGTAAGTGTAAAAAAGTTCTGCAAGAATAACTGGAAGAAATAATTTTCAAGACGATGAAACTTTCGCATCATTGGCTTCAAGAATGGATTTTCCGCCCTTTCCCTTGTTACATAAGCTCAAGCAAATAAGTTTCGACCACATTTTGTGGGATTCAGCCACTCAAAGTCAACAAAGTTTATATTAAAATACCTAAATGGGGGTTCTGGCCACTTACTTGCGAATATTGGAACCGTTTTATTTAACTTTGTTCAATGCTTTTATAGCCGTTCCCAGGAAATGCAGAGCGCACAGCAAAGAAACTTTGTAAAAGTTCGTCTTAGTTGAGTACGAAAAAAAACACGAGTTGGCATTAATTTTTGCCTTCCTGGAAATCAGGGCATTTCAAATGAGATTCCATCAGTTTCCAGAATATTTCCATTCGCAGTTTGTGTGTTTTCCGACCCAAAAAAAACTTTTATTGCACTGGCTAGACTTAGTGGAATCTCTTAGGCAACACATATAGTTTCATGGCACGATGATATTGGCAACAGAAGTATACAGGATGGCCCGAGCTTCAGAAAATTATTTCACAGCAAAGGTTTCGACTACTTACGAAATGGTACGAATGATTTGGAACCGCAATAAAATATGTGTTAATCTAGAATGCACTTCATGATCCTTTTAAGTGGTTGTGCAGATAAATCGCATGGTTTTCAATTAGGTTTCAATTGATGGTTTATTTTAAGGGACTATTTTTTCCGTTAAAAAAGTTCAGTGAAAGTAAGTTTTTTGCAAAATGATTCAACTCAAGAAAACATACGTTTCCTGTGAGCCTTGCTGCATATGTTCTTGAGCTGAATATGCAAGGTAAACAATAAATCTCATTTTTTGCCATGTTTATTTTAAATTGTCTGGAATACTTTTTGTAAAAAGCATAATGTTGGATGCCGCCCTGTAATTCTCTCTAATGCGCCAACAAGAAACCATAAATTTGCGGAAAAGAAGAAGCAGCATAATCCAAAAACTGTACAAAAAATTTTCAAAATTATGTAATTTAATCATGTCCTTGACATAATCTTGTTGAGTTTTCTCCCACATTTGCTAGAAACATAGAGATGCGAATTTATGATAAATAAGATCGTTCCTTTCCAATTCGCGCAAAAGTCTGCCTTTTATTAGCCTTTATTATCCGCAGACATTTTTATGCTTGTCCATATCCCATTAATCTATCGGCTATTTTTGTCTTTTCTAATTCCATTAAGAAATAGTTGAGCCAAATGGTTGGAGCTTTGCGTTAAAATACGGTATAAATCTTACGAAAATAAAAGCTCAGATTAATTCTGAGCGACTAGTTAGTCGGCAATTATCAGATTCATGCCCGTCTTTAAGATGTTCATCTTCCGAAATGAAAATATCTGATCAGAGTGATAATGGTGCATTATTAATCATGCTCGAGTATAAAATTCCCAAATCTTTGTCATTTTTTTAAGAAGCATTATATACTAGCATTTGTCGTTTTATTAAATTTAATTAAATTTAATAAATCTTTTCTTAAAAGAAGGAGTACGTTTCCTCTGTAGATTTAGCAAGAAACAACGTCGAAAAAATCTTTAAAAATTTACCGAGGTTTTAAATTAACATAAGTTTGCCCTAAAATATCCATTCACCTTAGATTTTAATTCCAAAAGTTTTGCAATTTAAATTGCTAGATAGTTGAAATTTAAAGCCGAGTATTGAAAAATGGGTTTCCAAGACAAAAATATATGCAAATGAAATAGGAAATATTCATAGATTTTACATAATAGCTTTTGTGTTTAGTGCTGATTGAAACAGTCAGTTGGGAATGGATTCAGGAATACTCTACACACCGTTAAAGAGGCATTAGCTGATTAATAAATTGTAGAAAACAGATTCAAGTCCCGCATGCCGTTTCTCGGCGCCCAAAGCCTTATCTTGCCATTCTGAACCGGGCAGAGGGTTGACACAATATATCAGAGAAAGCTCCTGCCAAGTTTCCAACTTTTAAATTATTTAAGCGGCCGTAAAAACCCAAGAGCCTTTTAAAAATGTTACGGCCACCCGGAGAGTTGTGAATGTGTTTAGCATAATAGCATAATTGAATTACAACACTAGCCGTTATGAAGTTTTTGCAAGCACTGTTAATTGATTTATATTGCATTGTTCGAAATGGGCGTACTAAAAGTTACCACACTGAAATGCATGGAAAACTCTGCAAAGCACTTTATCAGGACTATAATAATATTTTTCCTTGGCCATAAATTTGCTTGAAATAATTCAAACTTTCGAGTTAAGTTTTTGCATCTTTAGCGCTTGCTGCTAGCCAACAAATGATTATAACTTGAATTTTCGGCTAAAGAAAGCATTTTTCTGATAGCAATTACTTGCGAAATTGATAAAGTAGTTGACTTAATACTGGCAAACCTGTTAAAACCTATTGAGTGTCCGTAAATCCCAACTTACTTCAAAAGGCGAGGGATACTTCCACAATATACATCTACACACAGTCAATATCTAGCTCTAAAAATTTTATAGCTTCCTTTATTGGACAACCAGATAACGGTACTGCATAAAAATGGGTTCTTTTATTGTTAGGCAAACACTTGGGATGAGTAAAGCTTCGAATATATTGCCGATGTGGAATAACGCTTCCAATCAGTAAATCCCTGTAGCTTTTGCCTTAGATGATCTCACGCTGACAGTATAGAAATATTCGGAAATTGCCGACAGCATCTCAAAAGGAAATATTGTGAAATTGCTTCGGATATTAATAGATGATATTTGCAATTGAATTCAAAAAATATCGTTGCAAGTTGATTGAAAATTTTTCATAATCTTGAACAGTATGACACACGTTTTTCATATTTTAATTGGTGGTTAATTAACTATTTCCTTCATTATTTTTGATAGTTTTGTTCAACATAGAAAATTAAAATTGATAGTTAGCGAAAGTTTTAACCCATTAACTGTGTCGAAAACGACTAAAGAACAATATATTCATAATTTAAAACTGTATGACACACACTTTGTTATATTTTTTTATTAGTAAACATTTGTTACATTTATCTGGTACAACACCTCAAAATTCTTAAGGGAATATTAAATTGAAAGCTGAAACAGCAACAAGCACGCATTTACGTTATTAAGTGGATTATACTGCTTCTAAATGGCTGTAGTTCAAAATACGTTAGTGAGGTGATTGGCTTCGTTAAAGAAGCCACAGTGTTTAATTTTTCCTTTGAATTAATTCGGTTCGTTTCATTTACCGAGCTCGGTGTGTGTTTAGGGCTTATTAGAAATTGCCTTTATTTAACCCCGGCAATTCTTTGTGCTTAATAAATTGATTCTAAGTAATGATTACGCTCTCAGAAATGGTAAAAAAATTGAAAACGCCAATTGAAACTGAGGGGCTTTAATGTTTCAACAGTCATTTGGTCGGGCCTGTGGGAAGAATATCTTTAGAAGCAACTCGGTTGTTCCTTTAACGATTATTTGCTGAGTGGGAATGTGTAATTTTCCACATCCAAGGCAGGTTCGCTCGTAATCATAAATCAATTCGTACCTTATTTCCGAACAAAACTCATAACATGGGCACTAGCAAATCGGTTCATGTAAACGTACGTCGTAAAACCGTAGAAAATGTCTCGGCAACGCTAAGGCCAGCTTAATTGGAACATAAATTTTCAGACGAAAACCGACTTGCGACGCTTGCATTGGAAATCGGCGCCAAAGTGCTAAAGCGAATCGTCCAATATTCCTTCCAGGCCGATTAATTTGGTTTCAAGCGGAAATAGCCTTTGCAAGATCAATTAGAAGATTCGTCACTCAAACTGTGTAGATAAAACGAGATAATGATTAATCAAATCAGTTGCCAAGTTCTGACGATGCAGAATAAAGTGGGTCATTTCCTAGACATTGAACTTCATTGAATAATAGACTATTGTATACTCTATTGGATCGGGAACTGGGTTATTATTTGTCAACCACTAAAAAAGCTCTATCAGGAGAAGCATGTTCAAGCAATTCTTCCAAAAAAATTGGTTGCTTGTAGAAAATGCTGTTCACCATTTCTGGTCAATGCAAGTTCATCACTGATTTAGGACAATTTTTGTCTTTTTTCACACAGTTTTATCAATATGAAACTAATTAAGACACACAAATCTGTAAATGTTTGCAACATGAATTAGAATTGAGAACCTCTCAAAAACTCTTGACCCAAAATACCCCAGTTTTTCCTAGACATTTTTTCCAGAAATAAGAAGAAAAAAAAACTATATACTTTTAATTTGAAATTATCAATACTATGACGCATTTTGGCTATGTTAGATTTAAAGCCGACGAAATCTGGTTTATTTAAGACTAAAATATCCCATATATCCATTTCCACTGGCATTTATGAGTTATGTTGCTATTTTTTGTAGAATTATGCAAATTAAATAAAAAATGGTTTTAATTAATTTTATTAAAACTGCAAAACATTTGTCATTCTTAAATTTGCTTTTAATTACATAATCTAAGTTAAGAAAAGATCTAGAAACAAATATAAATTCCCATTAGACCAATGCATGCACTAAGTAGTAGAAAGACAAATTAAATAAATCGATAGAAATCAAGCAAAACTTCTACAACCCCATTAACAAACCATCAATTAAAATTAATTAAACACGATCTTCACAAAGTGCTCTGATTAGGTTGGCCATTGATTGAACAACCTCAAAGGAAAATCCAAGTTGGGCAAAGAACAGCATCTGCAGGCTCTTTAAATAAGGGAGTAAAACTTCTGCATATTGGAATCCATCGTTTTCAGTTTGTAAGTAGAGAAAACTGCACTTCAACTTCAGCCAATATTTACCGGCAACTTGAATTAAACTTGCAATGTTATTTGCACATGGAACGTATAATTAATTTATGAAAGTTTGCGACAATTGGAGCTTAAATAGGAACGACGTCGCTGCTCCAAAAAGACCGTTGATGAGCTAAACAGGGTATGATTTATTCCATTATCTGAATAAGGACCCTTTTATTGCACCTATTTAGTATTGCTCAGCTCAATGCTCTTTAATAGAAGGAGAACACATTAGATAAATAAGGAACTAGAAAGAAACAACAAAAAAAAACTGCAAGTGCAGCAAATAAGCGTGTATCTCAAAATACGGTTGGAAAATAAGCAGATTTAGATTAGAAAATAATGTCATGAGCGTAGAGAAAATGCATCCAATCTAATTCAGTAGAAGTGCACTGAAGCAACAATAGAGCATTTCAATAGCTGAGCTATAGAGCTAGAGCTCTAAAGCAAATTGGATTCAACAACATGTGAAGGCACATAAGTTGTTAGTATTCAAGCGTTCAACGTAAATCAATTGTTTACTGCTAACAACCACAAAGTCATTTAAATAAAATACCAAATTACGATTCAACAGTAAATTTGGTTCAATTTAGAGCGGAATTATTAACGGTGATTCAAATACCAATCTGAAACCATAGCATTTAATTAAGTGCAACTAAAATCTAATATCGATTTGCTACGCGAATAATTTCCTATGCAGTCAGCCACTTTAAGCCAACTCATATCCTAATTTTGGAAATTACCCTGTGCCTATATGCGATTCTGAATCCAATGAAGCTAATGAAGCTCTTGGCGGCTGCTATCATTGAATACTAAAGCACGTAAATAGGCATGTCACAAATTACATTCTAATAGGAATATCGCTGAATAGCGCCGATTTTATTATTGGATTTGCGAGGTTTCCAATGATTTGTTCTGTTCTATAATAGACAATAAAATTCGAGTTAATCCCAATATTAATTAAAATCCATTCTCATAGTTCAGATAAAACATTGGTTTTAGATTTATCTGGATATGCACATCGTCAATCATCTTTAGAATTTTTTACTGGGCATATTTTCATTGTCCATAAAATATTAAATGAATAGAGGGTATGTATAATTTAAGCTATTATATTTAAAATCTATGTGTGCATAACGTGAAATATTTTTTGTTAGACTCTTCAATCGTAAAATATGATTGAGATTCGAACTGGAAAATGACCTTATTAAACCCAGAGAAACTTTAGCCTTTTGAACTTTCACTGCTCAATGATCGTTGGTGCACATTATCCAGAAAATTGCAAGATTGAAGTATAAAATTACCGAAAGATTCATATACAGTAAACGTAAAACTGAATAGCAATTTGAGAGCTCTAACAGCTTATTATAAGGCCCTTAAACGAAAAATGTTGTGTCGTTCGGATAGGAGAGAGTTTAGAGACAAGTGAACCAAATTCTTGTAGGAACATGGAAGAAAATTAATTAGTAAATCCGTTTATCTACTGGATTGGGCAAAATATTTGAAAATTATACCCACATTAAACTGCAAAATTCCACAACCTCTTCGAGATTTTATTCGGAGTTTATGATTTTCCATAGAATAACTTACGCTAAGAGACTCTTGAAACATCAGATAAACTTTCAAATTTATCGGTGAAGTATTAAAGATAATAGCACATAATCAAAACTTTCAATATTAATATACGCAACTTTGCGCTATAGTTTAAACGACGTATAAACAGGTAGGCTTTTCTCAATTAAGGGCGAAAATGTTGGCGAATTGTATTGTATTTTGGCGAATTGAAATATATTTCGCAATTTCAAACTTATATTTAAATATAAAACGGGTTTTTCTGGACTTAAAATTATTGGCGTTATTAACTAAAAACGATCGAGTTAAAACAAATATTTTTTATTCCAGCAATAACAATCCAAAAAACAAAAAAAAAACGAGTGTTCTCAAAAAAACATCTCTCTGATCGATACTTTTTTAGCGCTTTTTTCCACTTTGGAGCTGCCGTAAGTATTTTTCTATTATCAATCTGGTTTATATTTGCACTACGCGCAATGCTCTATTACTTTGCAAACCTTTACCTTTAAATAACGCCATAAAAAGGAATTAAGTAGGTTAAAGTCAGGCAATCGCGGAGGCTCCGTGATCTGACCATTCCAATTCTCTGCTACTAAAAAAGTATATTTAGTAGTGGATCTATCAAGACATTTGCAGTGGTGGGCAAAAGCTCCATCCTGCTGAAAATGCATATTAACCCGAACGAAGACAAGAAAATGGAGCAACAACGCAGAAACAACCTAATTAATATTTTCAATTTGTGAACTTCTTGGATACACTAACATCAAATTTTCTTTTGTCATTCAGAATTGGACAAAGTTGATCCTTCACTCTACAAGATATCACAAAAACTATTTTCGCCAAGTTTTATCTTCAATACTAGCTTGCTATATACAATAATATCTTGATCTCGCTTGAAAAGCGATTGAACTGGACTGTGTGTATAACAGATAAATTGCTAATGCTAATCGTTAAAATTTTAATAGAAAAGAATTAAATGCTTCTTTGGCTATGAATAATATTTTAATTAAATAAATCTCAATGTTTTAACCTATTAATTTTTTAAAACTTTATTTACTGTTACATAGGGCCATTAAAACTATCAAAGTCCAAATTGGAAGTTTCTGATGTAGGAAGGAGGAAAACAGACTGGAAACTGATGATCCGTAAATGCGCTTGATTAAACCCGAAATCATCTTTCTATTAATAATTCATACACACAAAATCATGAGCGTTTCAGTAGTTTAAGTTCAAAAAATCGATGAAAGCTTAATTTGTGAAGAACCTAATTTGTCAAGGACTGAAAAAATCACAAATAATTATCTTCAATGATTTTTTAACTCTAACAATATCGAATTACTTAGCACTTTGTATTCTTGTCCCGACCTAAAGTTGCAACTTATCCGTGCCTGCAAGGTTGAGTTGCTCCTTGACCGTGGAGTTTTAAAGTGGAACATTCTAGGTTTCATTAGACTTGCCATGATGTTGACATAAAAATAGCTGCTGGAAACTCCAGAAGGACTTTAAAACTTGCTCTAAGCATTCTGGGCTCTGGCTGGTTTATTAAAGCTATTATTGAATCAAATACCTAATTTATTCACTTAAAAGTTTATTCAATAGCAGATTTTTTTATGTGATTACTAAACAGAATTGTTTTCCATCGTGCCCGGTCGCAACGTGCTAACGCAAAATTACGACGAGTAGATTAAAACGTCATCCTGGAACTAAATCTTGTTATGTAGCTGATTTAAAACAAGTCACGTAGTTGTAGACACACCGCAAACAAAGCGTTACCAACTTTGATATGGCACAGCAATTTGTTTGTATAAAATGAAGATCTAAGTAATTTAAGAGCCACCTCTCCTATGAAATATTACCAGTCTTCATAAATCCCATCTAATATTAGTGAAGACAGATTTCTGATCTTAAATTTCTCATTTCCTTGGCTTATTGGTGGTGAAATTGAAAACGTGTGAGCCATCATTCATAAAACCTGTTCATTATTCATGCCCAAGTCAATGGGATTTGCGTTAACTTTTTCAAACAATGGAAGCTTTAGACAGTGTGAACGCAAGATTGTAATCTGCAACTTATCACAAGGCAGGGTTTAAGTATACGAATCTTCTGGAGAAAGTTGTTTCAATGGGACTAGCGCATGTTTAAAAAACTACATTAGCCATAAGTTTACTTATGGAAAATAAGACACACACAAATGGGAATTTGCATTGAAAATCCTATAAAAATTAATTAAAAAAACAACGTCGTTTGTGTTCAAAATCGACAAGTTCTCTGAATCTCAACGCCCGAAACTTCGACGTGAATCTTAGCCAAAATGAGGAAGTTTGTAAATGAACGTAAGTTAAAATGAACGTTAATTTCAAGTTAATTGTTTTATATTGTTTTGCGCCGCAGCCAGGACCAAATATTTGCAAAAAAAATCGATCGAATCAACTCACGGAATTTAAAGCAACCAAGCAAAGCAAATGCTCGATAATTTTATATTGGACTTGACATACAAAATGTTCAATGAAATAATTGATGAAAATTCACGATAATCATATTACGGTAAAGATCAAGACTCATATTATGGTAAATTGTTTATTTTCGGTATAGAGTCGTTATTTGGGTCGCAATCAATATTCTAAAGTTCGACGATTATTTTTTATATGTTAAGCTTATTGACCAACAGCAAATTTGGATTTATTTTGGAGAATAAGTACCACATAAAAGTTCCAACTAATGGTAGAAATCCGGAGACTTTCAACTCTTGTAGTTCACTTATTCGGGCATTCGTTATATTAAAAAATAGAGTCTGGCAGCCTCCATAAAATGTAATAAGTATATTTTGATAAAACAGCTTTTTGCATCTTTTGATCAATTTTTAAGCAATTTTATTTAACAATTCAGCCCGTTCCTCTTTTGGCCAAATACTATAACAAACTAAAAAAATTGAAAATTTAAGTGATGAATTTAATTAATAAGAGCGTGTAATGAAATAGACTGCGTAAAAATAGTTAAATAGAGCATTTTCACAACTGAAACTTTTTATTAAAAAAATTATTCTCACTTAGTTCAATCAATCACAAGTCAATAGCATAAAACAGCATTTTGATACTAACGTTATTGACTTTGATTTATTCAGTAATGTTAGCTGATCAATTATTCAAAAATTGATTTCTCTGACTAAATGCGTCTTTTCACATCGATCTGTGTAAAATTCTATAGCTTCGGGTGTTTCATGCTGCTAATGTTATAAACACGAGGAACAATTTTAAATACAGTGAAAACAAAGCAACTCTCAATGCAAATTTAAAACGGCAATTTGGCAGTTTCTTTCTTCGTAACGATTCACAAAAGGAAAATTAGTTGCATGAAGTCTCCAGCAATTTTTCACAGTTCGCATGAAACTGCATAAGATTCCTCGCACGTGTGCTCTAAATACATCAGTGTCATGCGAAAACTCGACTCCTTTTGGGTAGTTTCTTTAGTGTAAAACACGTACTCTCCTCGACTGCCTTAAAGCTACACTTCAGATGATATTAATTTCGCGACACTGTTGAACCTCGTAAGTGCCAATCAGTCAAGCCAGTTTTCTGGGATGGATAATCCTATCATGCTCTTGTAATTGCTAAAAGCAAATTATACGCGAATGAATTTCACTGTTCACAAATTGAATACGAAAACAAGTGGTTTGCTTACAGCAGCTATGAATAGTAGACAAGTAAAGGAGAATTACGCAAATGCTTTTCATACTTGTAGATACTTTCGAAGTAAACAGTTCACTTTAAAATATGCGAAAACTCTTGCAGTCTTACCTAAATATCATGCACTGATGCAAAACTGAAAAACCTTCTCAAAACACGACGAAAGCGAATCTTTAAATTATCTTATAATGTGCACTAATTATTAATTATAATTAAGACTTACCAACAGATCAACACATAGTAATGTTACTCAATGATTTAATATTAACGGGCTGAAATAGTGAACTTTGTATTGTTGTAATCGCAAACCACGCAAATACATATAAAATGCAATCGATCCAAACAACACTGCAGACATCAAAAGTGAAGACATACAAAACTGTTCTTAAAATTTAATTGAAAATGGGCTATCGGTAAGATCCACGAATTCTTAGGCTGCTAAACGGTTTCTTAGGTATTGGAAGCGAGCTTCCCGTACAAACATGCAACGTAATAATTATGCTCGTAGGTACATAAACCGGAATTTTAAATTTTGCAAACAGTTAACGTTAAAAGCAGAAAAAACTGGCGGACATGCACTGTCGAGTTTTTCACTAGAACTTTTAGCCTTCGGGAGTTTTGTCGGTCGTGACTTATAAACTTAAATTTCAAGTAAACCGTATTTTAAGCTAGAAGATAGAAGAGCAATATGTTATCGGTCGACCTGAATTTATTCGCGAACTTGCCTTATTGCTACAGCACGATACCGCTAAAGTGGTTGTAAATTCTCAAATCTTATGTAAAATATAGAGAAAAAGATGCATTATTCACGAGAAAAGTGTTTTATTTGGAGTTTTATTGGATTTTTCCTGAAAATGTTGTAATAGTGCTGAATTTAAACCATTCTACTTATTCAGATGACTGGTTACGTACTTATTGGGAACTGAAAAGTGTGAACCCCATAATAAAGTGCAGCCTTTTTGAAAACAACAAAACTTTCAAAATGCAGATGAAGGAAACAAAATATGTATTTAAGAACCAACTTAAAAAAAACAGCTCAAATAGGCTCAATATATTAATAGCAGCTACAGACTTTTCCAACACCAGCTAAATTAATAAAAAAAACTATCAATCAGTGACTAAAAAAGTCCCCCAAGATACGCAAAGTTTCAAAAGGAAGTGAAATAAATCACAAGTCGGAAACTTTTCCGGCTTCCTACTAAGCGCGAAGGCAAAAACAGTCGACAGATGGTCCAGCTACGAGCATGTAACATTCGCTGACTGACCTTTGAACTCGAGAACAGAAACTTGAATGCAGGATATTTTAACTTTGCCGCAACAATTTAGCCTAATCTGGTCAAATGCCACCAGACACAATGCAAAATTCAGCATAAATTTAAACAGGAAGGAAAAAATGGGATCCATCAATGGGAAATAGTGTTTTCTGGAATATCTATTTCAAACTACGATGTATATTGAAATAAAAAATGTCATAAAAGTGTTTAATAAAAAAAATACATAGACATTGATAAAGTTTGCAATGTAAAATGTAAACAAATAATAATCTCTATTTTGAAAACTAATGCGACCTTAATTTTATCGAGGCGCCTAACGAACAATATCTACAATCGTGTACATATAATGCAAAAAAAAACATTGAAAGGGGTGAAAAACTAACAAAAACCACATTTAAAAAACACTAATAGTTCATTAATGAATCGTTCATTGTTCTAAAATGCCCAAAAGAAATTTAAAAATGTGTAGAAAGTATAAAAAAATTGACACTTTTTAATGCATATAAATCGTCTTTTGGTGTTGATTTGATTATTTACTATAGTATCATTATTGAAAAGCGTAAAGAACGAAGAAAACTGTTTAAACGCCCTTAAATACATATATCTAAAAAAGTTAATAGTAAGTTAGAGATAATTTATTTCTGTCAACATCACAAGATAGGATAAGGCAAGAATAGAGCTTCATCAGAGTATTTAAACCCCACCCATACAAAGAGCTTTAAACTAAAACATCACCTAGACTTTTTAAGTAAACTTTTGAAGATTGAACACGATGAAATGTTTCATGTGATACTACATGAAAATGATTAATTAAGCAAAAACGTTTGATCACACAGCCGTTAGAAGATAAGTTTAGAAACAATAAGTAGTCATTTTTTAGCCAATCTCAATTACAATTAAAATAAATGTTCCAAAGTAATTCGCAGTTAAGAAAAAAGCACTGACTTCCCTCCAATAAAGAGCGTTGTAAGTATCGTACCTTAAGTAAAACCGATAAAAAAACTGAAGCACTTTTTGCATTAAGCAAATAAAATGACATGAACTGAATTTGTACTAATGCTGCTCCTTAAGCCAGACCTGCATCCTTGCACATTCCGTAAAAAATACTCTCAGGTCGTTTGAGTAAATTGGCTGGCGAATCAAACTCGACCACCTTTCCTTTATCCAGAACGATAACCCTGTCTGAATCCATGATTGTGTTCAATCTGTGCGCAATAGTCAGCACTGTGCAATCTTTGAACTCCGTTCGAATGGTTCTCTGGATCAGGTCATCAGTTTCCAAATCAACAGCGGCAGTCGCTTCATCCAAGATTAAAACTTTGGTTTTACGAAGCAGCGCTCGGGCCAGACAAACCAACTGGCGTTGACCAACTGAAAGGTTGTCTCCACCTTCCGAGATTTCATGGTTCAGACCAGATGATAGGCCTAATGGAACAATGGGATTCTATAACTTCAGTTTAGCGCGGAAGGCGAAAAAAACTTTGAATTTACATTGATTGAAAAATCCAATTGTCGCAATTAATAAAAGAACTGGTTTATCAACAGTTTCACATTTTCTAAATCCACATCGCAGTAAAAACAAAAAGTTTACACATTTAAAACGAGTGTTTGCCCAAAGACTGAAACAAAAATTTCAATATCCAAAAGTAAACTTACCTTGAACAAACGTCTTCAAATGAGCCAATTCCAAAGACTTCCATACTTCGTCGTCACTGTGCTTATCGAACGGATCCAAATTCATTCGGAGTGATCCAGAGAAGAGCACAGCATCTTGAGGAATAATAGTCAAGCGAGATCTTAAAGTGTGCAAACCTAACAAAGCCACATTTACACCGTCGATGATTATTTGGCCCTCAGCAGCCTCAATTATTCTGCAAAAAACAGGCCACGGGAGAATTATACATATGAGCAGTTGCAAACAAGACTACCTGAACAGTGAGAGGGTTAGACTGGATTTTCCCGCTCCCGTTCGGCCGACTATGCCCACTTTTTCGCTGCCGTTGACTGTAAAATTGACGCCATGCAAGACTAAGTCCAAACCAGGACGATATCTGACGGAATAGTCTTTGAATGTAACCGCGCCTGAAACAACAGCAACGTTTAGAACTGGCAAATTTTTTTAAAGCGAAAACTTGCCCGTTTCCGGCCAAGAAGACGGCATGATCTCATGGGAAAGTTTCCAAGGCGCTTCCTGGGGAACTTCCGCGTACTCTTTAATGCGTTCAACGGCCACGATGTTTGTTTCAACATCCGAAGTCATTCGTACGAGCCAGTTGAGTGTTTGCGTAATCTACAACCGAAAAATCTTGCGAGTTCAATTTCTCTTGAAACCAGCACCGACCTACCTGCAAGCAGTATGTAATGGACAATCCAACCAAACCAGGCATTTGATTCTTAGCCAAAACAGCAAAAAGCGCCGCAAACAGTATGATCAAATTACCGATCATTTCCAATCGAACAGCTAACCAGCGGTTCGAAATTATGCTAGGATAGTAGCAAAGCTGGTTTTGGTCCACTTTGTACTCTGATTCTTTGGTAAATCTTGCTTGCTGTCCATACGCTCTGATCGCTTGAACTCCGCTAACAGTTTCACCAAAATGTGAGTAAATCGGCGATCTTGATACGGATTCAAGACGTTTCAATTGTCGGGAAGTGGCCACATAGAATCTTTGTATGAAATAGTATAAAATTCCAATAGGAGCGATAATTATCGTAAAAGGTGGAGTTGTGTAACTGGTAACCGCCAAGGTACCAAGAACCTAAAAACGCAAAAATATGAATAGCTGAAATGATGTGTGTTTTACGCAATGCATAGTATAAGGCAGTTCTATTTATATGTGAGAACTAGATTGGATGAAATAACTAAATAAACGGAGTATTAACAACCTAATTAGTAACTACGCTAATTGTAGGCGATAATATAAGAAAATTATCGAGTTAAGTGAATTAAGCATGATTGGAAGAACAAAGATCCCAAAAAACGAACTTTTGCAGCGGATCTATACAAACACGCCATTGAGTTGCATTAAATCAATGTTATCTCGAAAAAATTGCTGTTGCTGTTGTCAAATTATCTCCCGAATATAAACACTAAAACCTACACTCTAACACTACCTACTGCACTTGTTTGTATTGCGATATTAAAATGTAGTCAATATCTTGCAAGCAAAGTTCCATGCTACTAATTCTAAAAATGAAATAAAAATCTAAATGATACCTCGAAAATACAATACATGCCATCGTTAATATACCAAGGTAGAGTATCGTCAACAACTTCTACGTCTTTGGAAAACCTAGATAATATTCGTCCGGTGGGTGTGGTATCGAAAAACATGATCGGTAAACGCAAAACGTTATTTAACAAATGTTTATGCAAAATAGCTGCGGCTGTAACACAGCCCAATTCGGGAATTAACTGCAGGAAAACTGAGAAAACAGCTGAAATTAAAAAACAAAATGTAGAACAGGATAAAAATTAAAGTTGCTCGACAATATATATAACAAGAAACTATGTAGTTTTTAGCTCGATATTGTAAGTGTGTAAGGGTGTGAGTTGTTACTAGAAGATGGAGAAGCTTTTCCGAACCATTCCAGCAAAATTTATGAAATGCTTGGTCAATCCAACAATGAACAATGTCTAATTTCCTAAGAACGTATCATGATCTTTCATGCAACACAGCTAGGTTTAGTAGACTAAAACTTACAATTAACCCACTCTCGATGCCTTCGTAACAATTATATGGCAATTCGACATCGATATCAGTTATATCCTTGGAAAATCGACTTACAATTCTGCCCAGTGGTCGAATTTCGAAAAAATACAAGGGCTGTCGAAGCACGCTGTAGAGCAGACCTCTGTGAATTGCAATGGCAGCATTTAAACACGCTATTGTTAAAATCACCTCCGAAGAACAAACTGATATCGCTATAAATATTAGATTAGTATAACTGTGCTAGTTGAAGCAAATTGAGTTAGTTTCCAACATCCCAAAAAGCCCAATATTCAAGCAAGTTGGCTAAAAAAGTACAATTTGGAATATGGCAATGTGGATCATGGACGTATAGAAACATGAATGCAACAACCAGAATAATAGCGCAATCCAATGCGACTAAGCGGAATCAGCTCTTACTTAGTCAAAATATCAGTTTAAAACCTTTTAGAATGGCGATTCAGTATTTCCATTTCTAAATTTGTTACTCAAGTTATTACGCTAGTTGTTATGATTTATGTGTGATAGAGCTAATATGAAAAACTTTCCAGAACTGTGCTAATATTAAAGCTTCCAATCCTACTCTATCGCCATCAGGTACCTAAATACAAATGAAAATCTACTCGCTACTCATGCTTCATTCAAAATGATCATGAAACCCCAAGTAATTATCCACTTCTTTTAGCTCCTAATGGAAACTGGATGTTAATGCACACAACGAATGTACAACAGTCACACAACAAAATAAAAATACAACTGCCTTATAATATTCAATGTTTGTTTGCTACAATTCTCTTCTTTTTGTGGCCAATAATACCATGATAAAGTAAAATAACAGTTAGTTTTTGGCACTAACCGAGAATAAGCAAGTGATCCATGCTCGTAGGGTCAGAGGTAGAACGGTGTCCAAAGTGTCCACGTCCTTGGAGAATCGATTCAGAATTCGTCCAACCGGCGTAACATCAAAGAAAATGGAACAAGGAGCCCGTATTATGTTAGAAAGTAAGAGTACATGCAGCTTCTTGGCGGCATTTAAAGTTCCTATGTATAATACCAGAGTTGCGAAGAACATCACGATAACTGAAAGGAGGCACTCTAGTTTAATCACATGGAGCGGGTTTGACCGCCGCAACATACACTCAAAAGCCTGCGTTCTTATATAGATAACTCCAACACAAATAACTATCATTAAAAATGATTACGGGCTTTCTTTTTGATAGTTTTATCAAAATCCATGTAAAAACAATACAGAATGAAACAATCAGCCCAAATTAGGCAACATTCAGTCTTGGCTTTATTTTTCTTTAATTTGGTGATAATTCTAAACAAAAGCCAGTTTAAATTTTCCAGTTAAAAGCCCACATCAATCATGCCTTCTAAATTCCGCTGCGTGAAAGCCCAAGTTGATAACAAAATACCACAGCCAAACATGCAGAAATGATGGTAAAATGGCGATGAATTAATTTCCCGCTTCCCAAATTAAAAGGCACATGCTCAAGTCCACTACCATGCGATGTGTTGATTAGTTCAGTGTGTGCTAAATTGTTAAGTAGACGCAAAAAAGTGAAACTAATTAAATGAGTTAATAAAGTGAAGTAATCGACAATTTAGATAGAAAAAGTGTAGCAAACTGAATCGATGTAATGGAGCAAGAGATTTTTTAAATAATCGTGCAAAAGGAGACAGAAAATTAAAAATGTTTGCAGATACACTATGGCCTTAGTTGATTACAATATTACAAAGCCATTGATTCAAGCCGCGACGAATTTTAAGATTAAAAAAAGTATTATGAGAAATGATAATCGGATCTGCATTTTTATCTTTCGAATCGAATTATTGTAAGTTGCGTATGTTAACTACAAAAGTATGAATAAAAAAACAAAAATGTTGTTGTATTCAAACTAATAAATATAAACCATAAGATTTGGTCCAACACAAATCATGCAATGCAAACATTTGAAGACACCCTGTGCTCTAAACCAATGGGTAAAATCATTCAAGTTTACGGCATTCCTGCTAAAACCGGAATCATATCGTTTTCCAGCCAAACAATCAAATAAACAGTAAATTGCGACTTACATTGCCCGACTCCTAAAGCTCCATATACACCCAAATATAAATCTCGTCTTGCGGTATCAACCGTTCCATTGCTATCGACCATTTTTGTATCATCAGCCCAAATTCCTTGGAACAAAAAAAGTTACCGTTTGAAAGTGAATGTTTTAAAAGCAACTGAGGGCAAATCAAACATTAATAAAACTCTTTGAAACAAATGTAAACTAAGTTTACCTTAATCACGTTTATAACTACTTACCTAACCAAACGTTTGATCCAATACTGAACCCTTGGAAAAGCATGTTAAGAAACACGGTAATAATAACGATCACAACTCCTATAGACATTATGTAATGTTTATAAACTTGCCAGCTTACGCTTCCCGTTTCAGATTTTTCGACTTCAATTAGCTTTTCGCCTTGAACAGGCCCATTTACTCCCTCAGATTCTGAAACGAGTTTAAATAACATGAACATCACCCTTAACGACCCTTAACGCTTTTACTATTAAGTACTCGTACCTTTCATCTTGGCCTTATTGCTATCTTGAGATTTCTGTCTTTGCAAAGACCCATTTAGGGCTGGATTAGATCCAGAATCAGACTTGGACTCTGATATTTTAGACCGTTTTCGCACCAATTGCTTAGAAAGATCATCGCTCACTTGTTGAGCGATTTGCTTTTTAATTTCGTCCAATTCTAAAAAATATAAAAGATTTACTAATTGATTGGCGCAATGGAAAACTGGCCTCCAACACTAAATATTCACCTAACCAATAACGATTTTCAAAGAAAAAAACTAGTCTAAAAAGCGTTGCTTATACAGGTAATAAACCTTAAATCGTATTAGCATGTTCGTACGATGCTGTTCAAATATTAGCCACACTACTCTAAACATTACAGCTTTCATATTGAGATTCCAGTTCCAAAAATGAGGAAAGAAGTGCGGAATATAAATCTCAATTTGAACCTGGTTGTTAAAACTCAATAGGCTCTTAAAAGGTACAAAAAACTATCAACATTCAAATTTTAAAATGCTTATTCTCAGTGCTCATCGACTACATACCAACTGTGTCAGAATACTTTCTATAAAGACGACGAGCTATAAAAGAGACAAAAGAACGGACATTTATAAAGTTGCACTTGAAATGTGTGTATAAGTATAAAACAGAACGCACCTTCAGCATCTTCATCATGTTCCTGAATATGTTGCAGAAGGAATTCAGCAAAAGCTCCCTTTTTAGCTAACAATTCCTGATAACTACCACTTTCCGATATTTCCCCTTGTGTTACAACGAATATTTTGTCGGTTTGGGGCAAATAAATGATCCCATGAGTAACTAAAACTCTAGTTTTGTTTTTCAATAGCCCTGCAATCAAGGCGGTTAACTAAACCATTAATTACAAGCCAAAATCGTTCACCTGTGGGTCCTAAAACTTGATCGAAAATGTGTTTGCCTACATGAGAATCCACAGCGCTAAGTGGATCGTCTAAGTAGTAGATTTCCGCGTCGGCATAAACCGCTCTAGCTAAGCTCACTCGTTGTTTCTGACCTCCAGATAAGTTTATGCCTACAAGTGCAAGAGTGTTATCAGGGCTAATGGAACTCTAAAGAAGGAAATTGCCTTTTTCTCCAATTTCCGTTTGATCTCCACCAGGAAGCATATCAAAGTCGGGCTTTAAAGCACAACCCTCAATCACTTTATCATATAAATCCTTGTCGTATGATTTTCCGAATAGGATGTTATCTTTTAAAGTGGCGTTTTGAATCCAGGCTTGTTGCGAAACGTATGCGACAGTTCCATAGGTATTTACCTAGAATATGGGTATATCTAGTTATTTTCATTTATTTCCGTTTTGAATTGGGTGGACGAAGTGCAAAAGACTCAGGATTACTCACTCTTCCGGACACTTTGTCCATTTCCCCAAGAAAGGCGGATATTAAGCTACTTTTTCCAGCCCCTACACTGCCGACAATTGCAGTCAAAGTCTTATGAGGAATTCTTATATTTATGCCCTTTAAAATAGAGTCTTCGCCCCAGGAGAAAGACCCATTTTCAATCACAAGAGGATCAGCTGAAACCAATCCAATTGTTGTAAATCTCTTATGCAGAACACTTAATTCATTCTCTCAAAGAAAATGCAGTTATTACCTTCTGTTTCATCATGACTAACATTATTAGGGTCCAACTCCTCAGCATTCATAAACGTGTTTATTCTCTTTACTGAGACGTATGTCTAAAATAGCATGAAAACCCTTTAAACAATCATTCAACTGGGTGAAAAATAAGTTGCAACTTTTAAAAGAAGTTTCATTTAGTTGCCCTCATATTTATCACCTCGACAATATCAATATTAAAAGTAAAATATAAAAAGTATAAGCATTAAAAGATCAATATGCATGAATTTTCATGTGAATTTAAAATGAGCTAACTATGCAGTTATCATCAGCCATAAGCCATTATTAGATTAACTTTTTTAGTCTACTGAATAGCTAAATTACAATGCACAACTGAAACTACCGTAATGAAAAAGTTATGTAAGAAAACAACCCATTTTCTGCGACACTTGAACTCTTGGAATTGATTAGATATTAAAAATGAGATTCAGTCATTTATTGTCGTTAATTATCAATGACTGCAACCCAGGAATTAATTTTGATTTGGAATTGAAACACAGTCAGGAAAGTATATACAATTAAAAATGAGCTGCTTTCTGCAATGATTAGATTAAAGGTGCTTACTTGAACCATGTTGGAAATCATCATAGGCAACATACTGAGGGGGAACCTTAAAATATTGAAAAGCGAAATAGAAACGTATGCTTTGTTCGCATCAAGTATATTTCTTTCATCCACTAATACATAAGTAGCGAAAGTGACCAGTGACACCTAGGACATGCAATAGAAAGATGAAAACTAAATTTGCTGATCCCTTTTAGAGATTCTTATAATAAACAGTTATAAATATATATCATGTAAAATATGTAACAAGTCTGCAAGGAAATAAATATGTACGGTCAAAAGCCTTTTGCTGTATTTACGATAATCAAAGAAACTTTTGGTGACTCACTAATGTCCACTGGGTCAATAAAAGAGAAAATAAACCATGACTTTCGTGTTATATACTCTCGTTAACAAAACTGAAATATAATGGTAATCTTTGGGGAAATGTTGAGGAACTTTGGAGAGTGGAAGATATTGGAGGTCGGTCTGTTGTGCTCTTGTATAGAAAATTGATGTAACTTCTCCCGGGTTTAACTGGCGCTTCTTCTCAGAAAGGAACGTCTTTAGTGTCGTCTTAACGCAGCAGCGTCTTTGCGATAATTACTTAATTTCAGCTTAATATTGCCGCGTTAAGATGCAACAAATAATCATCCGTTAAACCATAAGAACAGTTTACCAACTCGTTAATTTATAGGAGAAGCTACACCAATTTTCTATACAAGACCACCTCAGACCAAGCATAATAATATCTTCAACTAAACAAAGCTAAAAGAAAAGCTTTAAAAACCAACTTTTAACCAGGTGCATCATTGATGATACCTTTGACCAGTTACATGAATACCAGGTCCAATCACCGAAAATTGAAAATGAAAAGGAAACGTGATTGGTTAAATCAATTTGATGACCGGTTTACCTCCACAGTGAAAACGAGCAGGACTGGCAGAAGTCCCATCGGCATACTCATAAGGCTGAAAAGACTTAAAGCCTTAAACGTTATTACTGGAGTGAGGATGTTCTTCTGGTCGCTAAATACGAAGGAGACAAAGGTGGCCAAAACAACCTAATGTAAACAACTTTCATTTATAAAAATACATAAGTTGGTAAGTTTTAAATAATCAGATTTTCTTATCAGTGTTATCAGTTGGATTTCCATGTCCGTATAGAAAGCGGTACATATTTGTTCAATTCAATTTAGTAGGGCAAATTGCACAATGTGATGCCATCGCGGATATTGATTTCATTGACAATAAATTATAAGGGACGAAACTTTCACATGACCTCCCATTAAATATTTATCGTTCTGTGAGTATGAACAGCTCTTCATTAAAAACAACATTTTTCAAAAATTAAAAGCAAGTGAAGAATCAAAACTTACCAAAAATGGAGCACATGACCAAATAAACGAAGTTCCCGCATTCAAATAGGCCGCCTCCTTCAACACCTTCACTTCCTTGTCTCGGATTTTCAACACGTGGGCCTCAAAACTTGGCTCCCAAGCATACAACTTGAGCACCTTCATTCCGCTCAACACTTCGTTCATCAACTTCACCCTCTCGTCTTTGTTCTTCATCTGTTTAATTTGCAAATTCTTTGATTTGTCGGCGATGAACCCATTGATCGGGATCAAAATGATCATCACCGCCAAACCGGCTAAAACGGACGGACCGAGTTCTTGCCACAAAAAGTACATGGATAAACAGATCTGCAATGGGGCTGACCAAATCATATTTAAGTACGTTGTCAGATCCATGAATTTTTGTGCATCGACCGACATGAGATTTACTATTTCACCTAGGAATGGAGAGAAACATTTATGTAGTCGAAGGAGTTATTTTTTTAAGCACGATCAAGTTTTGATTAGTTGACTGAAAGCCAACGAGAACTAAAAAACTGCGGAAAAGTTCAGTTTACAACCTTAGACTAGCTGCTTTATTACTTTTGATTGCCAATTTACCTGCTGTCCTCTCTTTTCGAGCATTATTCGAGATATTTAGAGATTTTCTGTAGATGGTTGAGACCAAAGCAGTTCTGATGCGCATACCAACAATGAACATTCTATTGAAATATTGGGCTAAAAACAGCGTTTGTATGGTAGCCGTTAGGAACATCAAAACTGCAAAAAATGGGCCATGCCAAGCATATCCGCCATTCTTTACGAAATTGATGATAAACCTAAAAAACTGTTTATTTAATATCACATTAGCATACAGGCGAGATAACTTGCCCTAAAAGCTGCGGACTGACGAACATGAGGATGTCTTGCATTAACTTCAACATAGCCCCAAAGAGAAACATGGGCCCGAAGGACTTTAATAATGCTGGCAGTACTGAAGCTTCCTTTTTGGATGCTGGGAGAAAGTCCACTTCGCCGGAGCCTTTAAGTTGGGCTCGGACTTGTGTTGGCACCCTTAATAAAAAAACGTATGAATCCAACTCAATACTCTAAACATATGGGTGTCGTACCCTTTGGACTTTGAAAGCGTGTTTTGCCAATGCTTTTCGAAAATTGGCACAATTTCGGCCGCCGAATCTGCCGGATTCAAATCCCAAAGATCTTTCATTTCCAGCGGATTCTTAAATCCTTTCCAAGTTAACGTATCAAACCATGAAAATAGCATTCGGGACAAGAAACCTGCACCGTCCTCGGGACATTCGTTCTAAAAATAGGTTGAAAATTGTACTTTTACATAGTTTTGTGGTTTTTAGCTCTGTGGTTTAAATAAATATTTTTATTTCAATGTTGAGGACTAATTATTATTGCATATGAGTGATTAGTATAATAACATCGTTTATATTCAAACTGATTATATCTATTAAAATTATTTCGTTATGTAGATCGAGAATAATTGAGCAAAAAAATTCGTATATTAGAAATAACATCAAATCATCTAAAGTCATCTAAAGCTCTGTTACTCCAAAATTTTGATTCCTTATCAGAAAACTTAACATGGACTTCAAATAGTACTTAACATTGTTTCACCAGTACATATATGTAAATGACCGTGGAATTCCAAAATATGAGTAGACCTTTTTCTGCGGATATTAAAACGAAATACCATTCTAGGCCGGTTTTTCAGGTTTGATTTCATCTTATACATAAAAGCCTTACGTTTTTGTACTATTTGTTGCATGCAAACGAAGTTTTAAATAGATAGGGTACTGGTATGATAAATAAATAGTTTGTATAAATATTATCTTTTCCTTGCTGATGTGCAAACTTAAACGTTATTAAGAGTTCCATTTACTCTCGCATTTTATCATTTTGATACATTGATTAAAAAATTAAACAATGCTCGCCTTATCACAGGCAAATAACCAAGTTGCATTGCAAATGTTTAAACAAGGCAGTACTTAATGGCTATGCAGTTGGCTATTCGGAGCAATTATTCAAGAGTTAAACAACAGCGCCAATTTAACAGTAGTCACGTTGAGTTTTTAAAAACAGCTCGTATTATAATTAGCATAATCTACTGTCCACGCTTTACAGTTACTGGCCATTCAACATATCTGAAAATTAAAAATGTAAATATCATTCCTATGACAAAATTTCAAACTTTAGTACCAAGCGTTGGTCCAAAAGAAATACTAAAATATTCTCAAAACATCAGTTATTTCTTCAAATCCTCAACATCAAACTGTCCAATGTCACTTAAACAGGACTAAATACAACAACTTGTTTTGCAATAAACAACTATTAGTCCGTTATTATATAATGAAAACCAGTTAAGGTTTTACCAACAACATTTAAATGGATCTTCTCTAACCTTGACCGATGGGAACAAGAATTTTTTCCGCGGGCATTTAACAACACAGAAATCACATAACGTAGATGGTTACAATAACGACTTTTTTCCTTCATCCTGTTGACTGAAAAGGTCGAGAAAATTACTTGACGAAGAGCTAGAAGATGTGAGTCACGGCAAAGCGAAGAACCGATCGTGCGTATTTGGAAACCTTCGTATTTTTAAGACATTCTCAAACCTGAAACATCCTTTGTGTGCTTCAGTCAAAATTGACCCTCATTAAAAATTCATTTTAGATTCTGCGGGACGCATTTGGAATTCCTTATTCTAAATTCAGTAAGAAGATTAAGAAATCGATAGCCAATTTTTTTTTTAATAATTAAAGATATGCGTAAGTTCAAAGCAACGATTGCTTCACTCGGGCCTAGTGAACAAGTGCACGCGCCAATAATGTCGAACATTGATTTGTTTTATTGAACAAAAGTTGCGAGTAATTGCCAAATCATTGCACAATATCGTTGATTAAAAATGATTTATTAAAGTCAGTCGTATTACAGTAAAATCAAGTGGAACTAAACATGGAAGAGTTGTGCATATTTATCACAGGAAATTACGGCACTATGATATGAAAAAGAGTATTTTCATTGAAACCTGTGAATTTGGGAAAACCAGATTTCAATATGTAAAATAAGTCGATTTTTTGGCTTCTGCAGCCCCTGAATTTTCAGCGAAGTTTATTTTATCAGTCTCCCTGGATGGCCAGTCAAAAATGCGAGTGCAAGCTTTAAAATCACAAGTTTACCAAAAGTGGGATGTAATAAGGACGGCACTTATTACATCTTATTGGCTCCCTAAAGTGTCTTCATTCCTTAATGTATTAAAACATTTTTTGCTTTAGGAAAAAAGTAATGTATGAAAGAATGATTTCGCGATCACATAAGATGTACTAACTATGGCGATCGACTACTTGAAGAGAAAATTCATTAAGAAGAAACGTAGACCAATTATTAGCTTCATAATAGTTTTAAATTTTCCAGAATTTTTCAGTTTTCGCCAGGTTACTCTTTCTTCTATATGCTCACTTTTCTTAATCTTAATTCCTTCAGTCTCCCTGGATGGCCAGTCAAAAATGCGAGTGCAAGCTTTAAAATCACAAGTTTACCAAAAGTGGGATGTAATAAGGACGGCACTTATTACATCTTATTGGCTCCCTAAAGTGTCTTCATTCCTTAATGTATTAAAATTTTGCAGTCATTTTTCCATTTCCGAAATGGTCAATAGAAAACTGAAGTTAGCGCTAGAGCCAATTTCAGTGGTAAAATTTAAACAAAAATATATATTGGTGTTTGTGGACCAAAAAAGCGTTTGAACCATTGGGCCAGTTTTACCAAAACAGCGGAAAACTAAAAAAAATGGAACGGAAAAACGGAAAACTAAAACGTACAATTTTATTTTTCTTCTGATAAGTGTGTGATTTAATTAACTACCCAGCGGTGTGAAAATAAGACAGGTAGAAATATGTATTCCCGAGATATAAACAAAGGGGGGTCATTATGTTTGAAAATTGGCTAAATCGTGTTCCTTTTTATGTAAAATTTCACTTTTCCAAGGGAAATCTGCTACTATTTTATCACTGAAGTTCGAGCTACTGAATCGACTCTCCGATTCTCTATCCCAGGGTAGAAAAACATCAGTCCTAAAGAAATAAGCAAAAAAGTGGCCTCCTGTTTCAGCCGATCGTACAATTTTATAAAACCACACAACACTTCGTAATTTCAATTTATGTGTGAAAACTACCCATTTTCCTTCGTGATTCACTCGAGAAATGCATTATTTAATGCTCTATCCAGTGGGGTAGAAATAAGCTCGCTGACAATTTTTTCTTGCAAAATGACGAAAAAAGTGGCGTCATGTTTGAAAAATGACTAAATCGTGTTTCTTGTTCCTTTTTATGTAAAATTTCACTTAAGTCAAATTCCAGCTACTGAATGGAGTGTCTAATGCTCTGTTCAAGGGTACGACAACTTTTTTTTAACTCTTTTTATTTGTTTACAATCTGTCCTGAGACAACAAATAAAAATGTTAACATAAGATATAACATGTGAGTGTTCACTCATTAGTAAAGCACTCTTACAAGCATGATCACTTATTTACAAAACATTTAAATTGAGTGAACAATAGACTAGTTAAGTAATTCTAAAAATTTACAAGTTGAACCAGTTCCTGCGTTTCCCAAAACGAGACACCACATTAGTATTATATATAAGTAACTCTTTTGCTAATTCATTTGGATGTTTCGATAATCTGTTTTTGTATTTTCTAAAGTAGTTTATTATTTCTTCTTTCACTGTGGTAATTTGAAGGTCTTTTCTGATAATTTCATTGGGTACGAACTATGTTTCTTAGTGTTTTGGATTGAAAACGTTCCATTATTTCAGTGTTTGAGTCTGCTGCAGAGCTCCATAATTGGATTCCATACGTCCAGATCGGTTTCAGTATGCATTTGTAGAGCTTGCTCTCAAGAGACAGTGCTGAGTTCTTGTTGATTAGCCAGTACATTTGAATGATTTTTAAGCCTAACTGTTTCCGTTTTGCCCATATATGTGATCTCCATGTTAACCGACTGTCCAAGTGAATTCCCAGATATTAGATTTCGTCTTTATGCGGTATTAGCTCATTATTTAAATATAATTGGAACCTGGTGCATCTTCGGAGTGAGAGGGTACGACAATTAGCGCTGTAGCGGTAATGGTTCCTGAGATATGACCAAAAAGGCATTGTCACGTTTATACCAATGACCCAATTTTTCCTAAACTGCGTCAAGGAAATTTCGCTTTCTGAGTGAAAACTGCGAATATTTTTAACCAGTGCTGTACAACGGCTAAATTTGTTACTGAATTATAAACAAAACGGTGGCGTCACGTCTGAAAAAAAAAGGTCCTCCCTTGCATCTCTTGCGTGAAATTCCGATTTCGGTTAGTGTATGAAAACTGTGTTTAAAAAAATTCCTAACTTGTGTTCCAAATTGGGATTTTCATTCTCTACTCACTGGTAGTCACACGAGCACTGTAGCTTTAATGGTTCTTAAGAAATTACCAACAAAGTCGCCTCAAGTTTTAGCCGATAGTCAAATTTAACTAAAAACTCGTTGAAATTTTGTTTATGTGTGAAAACTGCCAAGTGGTGTGATCTCGATAAGAAATGACCGTGCTGACTCAATTTGTTCTTGAGAATGAGAAAAACCGTCATGTTTGAGTCGATGGTACAAATTTATAAAACCGCACAAAACTTTTAACGTGTGAGAACTGTGTACTAATGAATGTATTTATAATTATATTTTCCTATTGTGGAAATAGTTGCTCAAATGCCTGACAAATTTATGATAATTAAATATTATTAGTAGACACAATCACTCGCAAGATAAAAATGCAACAAGTCTTTGGACATACAAAACTATTGTTTCTCCATATTTAGTCTGCATTTTCATCTGTTAAAAGCATATACCCTTTCATTTATTTTCGGGGCTAATTCATAAACAAGCTTTATCTTTTAAAAAAATCATCCCAAACATATATGTGGTATAAATCTATCTTTCATCAAATTCCCTTGAAACAAATTAATTCCCAATAAAAAAGGTCAACAAACCAAAATTGGACTGTTGAAGAATTAAATCACACCCAGTGAAAGCTGAACATGAGGGCCCACTTTACGTAACACTTTACATTCACGAGTCATCAAGCACGGGAGGTTGTTACTGGCATTTGCTCTAGAAAAAAAATCAATCTTGCGAGCTCTCCAGCCCAAAAATTTGCCTATTCATGTAGTTTAGTTAAATCTTCCCATCTATAGATCTATTGGGTGAACCTAATATGGAACTCACTAGATATATTCAGATAAATTACCATTTGGAATATTTCCGGATTTAAAAAATAAGATGAAGTTTTTTGCAAGTTGGGGATCAAACTTTGGAACTCACTTACCTGTTTTTTTGGATACTTAGTAACTCGAGGAGGTTGGTCAGCGAAACAGTTCAATAGAAACATCAATAAAACCAAAGGATAAAATATTAAGTAGCTGACATACTGGTAATAAGACCGGGGGGCACCTTCTCTCTGCACTGTGCGAATTTCGGTTCGAAATTGTGCCGCCCCAAAAAGGGACAACAGGAACCAGAAGAGAAAAAGAAGTCCGGATGTTCGGATCCCATATTTCTTGTTGTAGTAGACGAGTAAGCCTGTGAGCAACTGAAAAAAAAAGATAAATTTGTAAAAATATCAAATAAAGAAATTGTAGACGAGTATCAATGACAACGTAAAACAGAACAACAAAACGAATCAAAGGTCGGAATCTACTCTCACTAAAAAGCCAAAAACCATGACCTTTCATGGCTTGTTTCCAATATACGATGATTTTTTGCTTTTTTATTTACAATACCACAGCAGTGATGCATTTGAGTGAACAATTATAGATCAAAACTGGAGGATGATAGTAATTAGCATTGGTTGACGCTGTTAATTAGAAATTTACATCAATTTTTTTACATGATTCGTCTGGTTTCATTGTGAGTAAACAAAAATTATAATATAATAACAATCTCTATTTTTATCGAAAAGGCTTTTGACCAAATCGGTCTTTCTGCCCAACAATTTATATTTTTAGGGTAAAACTGCTTTTTCCAAAATCAATCAAACTTCTCCTACAAATACATTTCAAATATTCCGACAATGCTTTCTGCCAACTTATTTTTAAATCAATTTATCCTTGGCATGGAATAGAGACTGAATTATTAAGCAATGGGATCAATAACATAGTATTAGATGTTGTGTATGTTCACATCAATTATAAGAGAATCATTCATGTTAATGTCGCGTGTCTCGCAATTCCCCTATTTTGTGTACTAAATTGTACACAAAATAGTTTAGTTTTAAGGACAATAGCTTGCAGTTTGTCAACATTTTATGAACGACTTTCTTAGCCTAGAATTAATTATATTGTTTTGTCTAAGTTTAGTCACATTCGAACCATGAAAGCAGGGCAGATTATTTGCAAATTGCTATTACAATTGGAAAAACTTGTAGGGTAAAGGGCAATTTTCTAATAAATGACCGGATTAAACAACGGGATTTTCGTTCATTCCGAGTCCGAGGCGTACAGTTTAAACGAAATATACACTGTCTGTGTGCGTCCAATAGACATAGGAAAAATGAGCATCAGAGCAAATAATTTAAAAAAATTGTAATTATTTGAAAAAATTTTGAATTTTAATATTTTTTTGCCTTACCGACTACACTTTCTTAAAGGCAATTACGTGAAGACGACCTTATCACTTTATTCTTCGTTTATTTTTCAATATACCATAATCACTTTTGTTTTTTTGAATAATGGCCTGACTGTTTTCTATCAAATTTTACACACAAAAATGTATTAATGCTTTATGCAACTTTTTAATGAATACCCTCTGGATGATAACTACGGACCTGCATTTTGAACATTCGGTCCCGCCGTGTAATATATAAGTATAGCAATTCACTTAAAAATATTAAAGTTGTCAGACAATTATTTGAATATTAACCAACTACCTGGAATCATACTGACTAATAACTAATAAGAAATTATAATTTCAATAATGAAGAACATAAACAAGAAATTTAAAAATTGATATTAAAATAACAAATGTATTTAGCAACTGTATCCAAAAAAACTAGTATGTACTTATTAAAAGTATAGAGTAACTAGAAATAAAACACAGCTGCATTACACAAATAAAAAAATGTAAAATCTTATTACTTTTAAGGACATTTTTTAAGACGAAAAACACGCACATAAAATATATCATATATATAGCAAATCTTGCGAAACTTAAAATATAATCTGGAAATAGTCTGATATTATCAGAGTTCATTGAACAAACAGATATTTTATTCCCAATAAATGCCGAATCATCGTCAGGATGTGCTGCAAAAACGTGTCGGTTTTCGAGACTAAAATATTTCATCGAGCATTATTGATGCTTTTTGGAATATAATGTTATAATTATATGTACCTATTTGAGGTATTTTCGTCTCAGTTATCCCATTTTTTTAAATAGCCTTAAACACGAGATTACATAAGTTTTTAAAATACGGTAACATTTTTAGGATAAGGTAAGTCCATATGGTTTTAATAAAGGAAATAAACTCAAAAAAACATTTTTTGCTTTAGGGAAAAAGTAATGTATGAAAGAATGATTTTGCGATCACATAAGATCTACTAACTATGGCGATCGACTACTTGAACAGAAAATTCATTAAGAAGAAACGTAGACCAATTATTAGCTTCATAATAGTTTTAAATTTTCCAGAATTTTTCAGTTTTCGCCAGGTTACTCTTTCTTCTATATGCTCACTTTTCTTAATCTTAATTCCTTCAGTCTCCCTGGATGGCCAGTCAAAAATGCGAGTGCAAGCTTTAAAATCACAAGTTTACCAAAAGTGGGATGTAATAAGGACGGCACTTATTACATCTTATTGGCTCCCTAAAGTGTCTTCATTCCTTAATGTATTAAAATTTTGCAGTCATTTTTCCATTTCCGAAATGGTCAATAGAAAACTGAAGTTAGCGCTAGAGCCAATTTCAGTSGTAAAATTTAAACAAAAATATATATTGGTGTTTGTGGACCAAAAAAGCGTTTGAACCATTGGGCCAGTTTTACCAAAACAGCGGAAAACTAAAAAAAATGGAACGGAAAAACGGAAAACTAAAACGTACAATTTTATTTTTCTTCTGATAAGTGTGTGATTTAATTAACTACCCAGCGGTGTGAAAATAAGACAGGTAGAAATATGTATTCCCGAGATATAAACAAAGGGGGGTAGTTATGTTTGAAAATTGGCTAAATCGTGTTCCTTTTTATGTAAAATTTCACTTTTCCAGGGGAAATCTGCTACTATTTTATCACTGAAGTTCGAGCTACTGAATCGACTCTCCGATTCTCTATTCAAGGGTAGAAAAACATCAGTACTAAAGAAATAAGCAAAAAAGTGGCCTCATGTTTCAGCCGATCGTACAATTTTATAAAACCACACAACACTTCGTAATTTCAATTTATGTGTGAAAACTACCCATTTCCCTTCGTGATTCACTCGATTAATGCATTATTTAATGCTCTATCCAGTGGGGTAGAAATAAGCTCGCTGACAATTTTTTCTTGCAAAATGACGAAACAAGTGGCGTCATGTTTGAAAAATGACTAAATCGTGTTTCTGCTTCCTTTTTATGTAAAATTTCACTTGTTCCATTCACAAGGGAAATCTGTTACTATTTTAAAAGTCAAATTCCAGCTACTGAATGGAGTGTCTAATTCTCTGTTCAAGGGCACAACTTTTTTTTAACTCCTTTTATTTGTTTACAATCTGTCCTGAGACAATAAGTAAAAATGTTAACATAAGAAATAACATGTGAGTGTTCACTCATTAGTAAAGCACTCTTACAAGCATGATCACTTATTTACAAAACATTTAAATTGAGTGAACAATAGACTAGTTAAGTAATTCTAAAAATTTACTACAAGTTGAACAAGTTCCTGCGTTTCCGAAAACGAGACACCACATTAGTATTATTAAGTAACTCTTTTGCTAATTCATTTGGATGTTTCGATAATCTGTTTTTGTATTTTTTAAAGTAGTTTATTATTTCTTCTTTCCCTGTAATAATTTGAAGGTCTTTTCTGATAATTTCATTGGGTACGAACTATGTTTCTTAGTGTTTTGGATTGAAAACGTTCCATTATTTCAATGTTTGAGTCTGCTGCAGAGCCCCATAATTGGATTCCATACGTCCAGATCGGTTTCATTATGCATTTGTAAGGCTTGCTCTCAAGAGCCAAAAACCGAAAAATACCAAAAAGGCATTGTCACGTTTATCTCAATGACGCAATTTTTCCTAAACTGCGTCAAGCTAAAAATTCAAGGAAATTTCGCTGTTTGAGTGAAAATTGCGAATATTTTTAACCAGTTCTGTACAACGGCTAAATTTGTTACTGAATTATAAACAAAACGGTGGCGTCACGTCTGAAAAAACGGTCCTCCCTTGTATCTCCTCTTGCGTGAAATTCCGATTTCGGTTAGTGTATGAAAACTGTGTTTCAAAAAATTCCTAACTTGTGTTCCAAATTGGGATTTTCATTCTCTACTCACTGGTAGTCACACGAGCACTGTAGCTTTAATGGTTCTTAAGAAATTACCAACAAAGTCGCCTCAAGTTTTAGCCGATAGTCAAATTTAACTAAAAACTCGTTGAAATTTTGTTTATGTGTGAAAACTGCCAAGTGGTGTGATCTCGATAAGAAATGACCGTGCTGACTCAATTTGTTCTTGAGAATGAGAAAAACCGTCATGTTTGAGTCGATGGTACAAATTTATAAAACCGCACAAAACTTTTAACGTGTGAGAACTGTGTACTAATGAATGTATTTATAATTATATTTTCCTATTGTGGAAATAGTTGCTCAAATGCCTGACAAATTTATGATAATTAAATATTATTAGTAGACACAATCACTCGCAAGATAAAAATGCAACAAGTCTTTGGACATACAAAACTATTGTTTCTCCATATTTAGTCTGCATTTTCATCTGTTAAAAGCATATACCCTTTCATTTATTTTCGGGGCTAATTCATAAACAAGCTTTATCTTTTAAAAAAATCATCCCAAACATATATGTGGTATAAATCTATCTTTCATCAAATTCCCTTGAAACAAATTAATTCCCAATAAAAAAGGTCAACAAACCAAAATTGGACTGTTGAAGAATTAAATCACACCCAGTGAAAGCTGAACATGAGGGCCCACTTTACGTAACACTTTACATTCACGAGTCATCAAGCACGGGAGGTTGTTACTGGCATTTGCTCTAGAAAAAAAATCAATCTTGCGAGCTCTCCAGCCCAAAAATTTGCCTATTCATGTAGTTTAGTTAAATCTTCCCATCTATAGATCTATTGGGTGAACCTAATATGGAACTCACTAGATATATTCAGATAAATTACCATTTGGAATATTTCCGGATTTAAAAAATAAGATGAAGTTTTTTGCAAGTTGGGGATCAAACTTTGGAACTCACTTACCTGTTTTTTTGGATACTTAGTAACTCGAGGAGGTTGGTCAGCGAAACAGTTCAATAGAAACATCAATAAAACCAAAGGATAAAATATTAAGTAGCTGACATACTGGTAATAAGACCGGGGGGCACCTTCTCTCTGCACTGTGCGAATTTCGGTTCGAAATTGTGCCGCCCCAAAAAGGGACAACAGGAACCAGAAGAGAAAAAGAAGTCCGGATGTTCGGATCCCATATTTCTTGTTGTAGTAGACGAGTAAGCCTGTGAGCAACTGAAAAAAAAAGATAAATTTGTAAAAATATCAAATAAAGAAATTGTAGACGAGTATCAATGACAACGTAAAACAGAACAACAAAACGAATCAAAGGTCGGAATCTACTCTCACTAAAAAGCCAAAAACCATGACCTTTCATGGCTTGTTTCCAATATACGATGATTTTTTGCTTTTTTATTTACAATACCACAGCAGTGATGCATTTGAGTGAACAATTATAGATCAAAACTGGAGGATGATAGTAATTAGCATTGGTTGACGCTGTTAATTAGAAATTTACATCAATTTTTTTACATGATTCGTCTGGTTTCATTGTGAGTAAACAAAAATTATAATATAATAACAATCTCTATTTTTATCGAAAAGGCTTTTGACCAAATCGGTCTTTCTGCCCAACAATTTATATTTTTAGGGTAAAACTGCTTTTTCCAAAATCAATCAAACTTCTCCTACAAATACATTTCAAATATTCCGACAATGCTTTCTGCCAACTTATTTTTAAATCAATTTATCCTTGGCATGGAATAGAGACTGAATTATTAAGCAATGGGATCAATAACATAGTATTAGATGTTGTGTATGTTCACATCAATTATAAGAGAATCATTCATGTTAATGTCGCGTGTCTCGCAATTCCCCTATTTTGTGTACTAAATTGTACACAAAATAGTTTAGTTTTAAGGACAATAGCTTGCAGTTTGTCAACATTTTATGAACGACTTTCTTAGCCTAGAATTAATTATATTGTTTTGTCTAAGTTTAGTCACATTCGAACCATGAAAGCAGGGCAGATTATTTGCAAATTGCTATTACAATTGGAAAAACTTGTAGGGTAAAGGGCAATTTTCTAATAAATGACCGGATTAAACAACGGGATTTTCGTTCATTCCGAGTCCGAGGCGTACAGTTTAAACGAAATATACACTGTCTGTGTGCGTCCAATAGACATAGGAAAAATGAGCATCAGAGCAAATAATTTAAAAAAATTGTAATTATTTGAAAAAATTTTGAATTTTAATATTTTTTTGCCTTACCGACTACACTTTCTTAAAGGCAATTACGTGAAGACGACCTTATCACTTTATTCTTCGTTTATTTTTCAATATACCATAATCACTTTTGTTTTTTTGAATAATGGCCTGACTGTTTTCTATCAAATTTTACACACAAAAATGTATTAATGCTTTATGCAACTTTTTAATGAATACCCTCTGGATGATAACTACGGACCTGCATTTTGAACATTCGGTCCCGCCGTGTAATATATAAGTATAGCAATTCACTTAAAAATATTAAAGTTGTCAGACAATTATTTGAATATTAACCAACTACCTGGAATCATACTGACTAATAACTAATAAGAAATTATAATTTCAATAATGAAGAACATAAACAAGAAATTTAAAAATTGATATTAAAATAACAAATGTATTTAGCAACTGTATCCAAAAAAACTAGTATGTACTTATTAAAAGTATAGAGTAACTAGAAATAAAACACAGCTGCATTACACAAATAAAAAAATGTAAAATCTTATTACTTTTAAGGACATTTTTTAAGACGAAAAACACGCACATAAAATATATCATATATATAGCAAATCTTGCGAAACTTAAAATATAATCTGGAAATAGTCTGATATTATCAGAGTTCATTGAACAAACAGATATTTTATTCCCAATAAATGCCGAATCATCGTCAGGATGTGCTGCAAAAACGTGTCGGTTTTCGAGACTAAAATATTTCATCGAGCATTATTGATGCTTTTTGGAATATAATGTTATAATTATATGTACCTATTTGAGGTATTTTCGTCTCAGTTATCCCATTTTTTTAAATAGCCTTAAACACGAGATTACATAAGTTTTTAAAATACGGTAACATTTTTAGGATAAGGTAAGTCCATATGGTTTTAATAAAGGAAATAAACTCAAAAAAACATTTTTTGCTTTAGGGAAAAAGTAATGTATGAAAGAATGATTTCGCGATCACATAAGATCTACTAACTATGGCGATCGACTACTTGAACAGAAAATTCATTAAGAAGAAACGTAGACCAATTATTAGCTTCATAATAGTTTTAAATTTTCCAGAATTTTTCAGTTTTCGCCAGGTTACTCTTTCTTCTATATGCTCACTTTTCTTAATCTTAATTCCTTCAATCCTTCAATTTTAAGGTATTTTCAGCAAAAAATTATGAAATGAATTTTGAATCGGCCGTCGCTTTGTAAAAATTCTCAAATTAAATTCCTTTCCAGCTACCAATTTGGAACAAAAATCACATCATTTTTCATCAAGAAACGAACAGAATAAGCGAAAGTTTATAACAGATTATTTGGAAATTTCGTCACCTCCATACCTCTGAAGACTGTAGAATTTGTTAAAAAATGGGGTTTTTTAGTTTTGACTGATTTTTTTTTGCTTTACTTTCTACTCAAAAACGCTCTATTTTGTAGAGTTTCACTTAACAAAACTGACGATCTGGAGGTCATGATTATCTTGAAAAAAACACCAGAGCAAAAGTTTCAAAAAATAATTTGGAAAATTCGCTTAAAGTTCCTTTCAATTATCGGGTCATTCCAGTTTTACAAAATTACATGACTTTTTTTAGTTGTTTCAACAAAGTATTCAAACGTTACTCAGAAAAAATGTTGATGATCTTTTTTTTAGATGTGAAAATTCCAGTCTCCGGTCTCCTAAAGCTTTAATAAATGAGTTATAACTCGTTAACTCAGAGAGCGGCAACAAGCCAATAACGCAACCCAACACAGTGTTACCCAGGCCTACCAATGACCCACACAATAAAAATCCTCATTGAAAACTACATAAAAAAGCCTTTGGTCCTCGACTTTGTAGACTTCGAAAAAGCTGTCAAGCCTTCGTTGACTGCAGAATAAGATGAAGCTGGAGAAACTCTTTAACTTGAGAATGCCCCATTCAGTTATTTGATTTCACAAATTAGGAAGTATCGGAATGTAAAAATTAAATCATGGTTATGGAGGACGTTTCTAGTAGAAGATACCCCAGAGGATAATTTCCAATCATTAGCATGCCAAATTCTTTAGGATTCCCATTTACTGCCGAGTTTTATAACTTTAGCGTATCACGTTTTATCAGAAGCAATTTTCTTGGAATGTTAATACCCTTTTTTAGTCTAGAAGCTTGTAGAGCGCCACTAGCCTGCTTTCAGGTTCGAAAAATTACAGGATGTTAACAAGTAACTTAATTTTGAAACCGTAACTGTGGACATACTTTCTTAACATATCGGCATGCTAAAACGCGTAGTTTAGAGGTCTACAAGGTAAATTAAGGGCAACATTGTATGTCAATCCTCGTACTTTGCATTAAACGCTTCTAGAGGACGTAATATTTGTGTATCCGGTAGGGGTACATTTAGCATAAAATATATTTTAAGGTAGACTCTTTTTACTGTAAGTTAAGGAACCAAACTAGCCTACACATCACACGTAGCAGGATACCAGTCAGCACCTACGTGAGCATCCGTACCAGCAACCAACTCAACATTATTTTGCTATTTAAACCAATGTATCATTTAAAATTCGTCTTTATTCTCCAAGTTGTCTTGCGTTTAATAAAGAACCTGTACTCGTGTTTTTTTTAAGTATTATTTTCTTGGCTCGAATCTAAGTTGCAGTAGTTTGTAAGCGATTGTCGGGTCTCAACTTCAATCAATAGGTGATAAATTGGGGTCTATTGATGGCCAATAGGAGGCGAATATATTGCGTTTTCCAAAGGCAATTTTAAGACATAGAAGACTTTTTATAGAATTTTGCTGTGGTCGTACAACAATCAAAGCAAAAAGTACATTTTAATGTAGTTTCTATTTAAGGTAGCCGCAATCATGATGAACGCGTTATTACTTAATGACAAAAGAAGACAATGATTTTGCGTTTTGCTTCCCTAAGGAGCATCGCAACGCTCTCAGATGGAAAAAAGGGAAAGAATATTTACTGGGAACCAAAGATACCCGAAAATGACAAAAACACAAATAGAAATAGAAAACAGAAAATTCACAGAAACTGCCAGCACTCGCCAAGAAAACAAATCAATAAGTAATTATAATATGTTTTCATAAATGTGTAAAAAATGAACGAGCCACATTTTCGCAAAAAAAACTCCAACAAGTAAAGTTGTTAAAAACGAAATTATCTTTAAGCTGACCAGATTGTAAACTTCCAGATCCTGATAAATCAGAAAATTCCCCATTTTTAGTGGGGTGTTTCGGAGTAAAAGGTATTAAATCAGACAAAAGACAGTGTGAATTTAAAACTTGTAGTGCTTGTATTGCAAAAAAATAACAACTGCAAGTAAAATTAGGCTTAGATTTTCTATATAGGTACCTATTTGGTAACTTTTCTAGTCTTATTAAAGCTCTGTGTGAGAGTTCCTAGAACAAATGAAGTTTAAGTGCAAACAGAAATGTACTTACAAAGCAGGCAAACTTGACGACAGGCTGGCAGATATCCACACTAGGCACAAACTGTGAACTTGATTTGTGTAAACTTGTAATAAAGTCACTGATCATTAAGATACATAGGGCTGCAGTCACAAAAACTTTCGAACTGTTCAGCAAATTCCATGGAATGTCTCTTCTGGTACTATTGGTGATATAGAAAATCTCCAGGCCGGTAAAAAGGCAGAGAAACAAACAGGGGACCCACACGAGAACGGTTTTTTCAAAGCATATCGTGAAGTCTGGATCATCGGTCTGCCAGGTCAGGGAGGTGTTCTGCAAGTAAATAAATAGGGCTGTAATTACAGTCTGACTGTCAAGAAGTGGATATGATTCAGGTCAGATGTAAGGGTGGAAATAGGGCTTACCCAAAATTCGGAACCACAGAACTGATCCATTGAAGTTTTCTTTCATGTACAGGGGGTTTAATGAAATGAGCCAGACCCTGCTACCTTTAACAGACGGCCGGCACTGAACACTTTCAACAGTAAAATGTGTGATGAATATTTTATCTACACTACTGGCCCGGTAGATCTACGTCCTTGGATAGCTAGAAAACATCTGATTTTTCAGCCTTTCACAATATTGCTTAATTCTATAATTTATTAGAACTGAGCGATTTCATAGTCAATCAGCTGGCCAATTGTCAACTCAGGGATAAATTAAAGATGCTTTTGGTGGGGGGAAGCGCAGCCTTGCCAGTGCAAACTCTCAAGCATCATTTTCTATTCTTCAGTGGCGTAACGCTGTTTTTTTGCTTATTCAGCTCCTTTTGTATAAGGAGTTGGAATAAACTCGGCAGGATCAATCTATTAGCTGCAGTTTTATAATGCAATTTTACAAATTGGCCCTCAGTTTTCGCTATTCAGGCTGTTCAATAGACTCTTCACTGATTGGACTATTTCCAACAGATGTAGTGGTTGGAGGGTTTTCCAGTTCAATAATTCAAATTTGTTGCAAATTTCGCTCTTACTTCTAGCCGGCTCTAGTCTTTCCAGCTGTTCAAGCAATATTTATTTTTATAGTTCAAAGTACCGTGTTTCTTTGGTCTGGGTTATATTTTCTGATGTTTTCTACAGAAAAAAGTGTTCTTGGTGAAAGTCTGTATCTGGCAGGGTTTCTAGAACTAGAAAACGAAGAGAAACTAAAATTTGTATGATTTTCATCTTGCTTAACCAACACAAGAAACGATCAGAACTCCCGAAATAAATTAATTTGAACTACTTCTTCAACTGAAGAGTATAAAAAGTAGAATCAACTTCTATTTTTCATGCACTACATTTTTCTCAGCGTATGGAAGAAGTTGCATGGTTTGCTACTTCCAAAAATATTTTATTCATTTAAGTGAGATTAAAATAATTCAGCAAAGTTACTGAAGTTTCAATACTTTTGTGATACTACTTAAAAACCATTCTCGAGTGGCAGTAGTAAACTAGTGAAGAAACTTTTAGATTCAACCAAGATGTTTTCTAAACTTTATCACCTGGTTTAGCACACGCGACGGCTCAAATAAAAAAATGACTTCATGACATCCATATTTATTTTAATCAAAAAATTGGTAGTTAAGCGATTGATTTTATGCTGCAATCTGTACGGTTGTGGCATCCGCATTTATTTTGAGGACACCCTGTACCTAAGGGGTTTTCAGGGGTAGTGAAAGAGCACACAACATGGATGTTTGAGCAATATACATATTTCCGCAAACGCAGACTTTTTGAGGTACAGGGTGTTAAAATTTTAATGTGTTTGCTCTGACAAAATTCTCCCTCTAACAGCTCGTTTCAGCGAGAAAAAATAGCCATCGTTCTAATATTTGAAACATGACATTAGCGAGTTCTTTTGTGAATAACTCGAAAAGTTTGGAAGATACGAAAGGAATGGAAGAGATAAAAAAAAGTTTATAAATTGAACAGGAAGATTAGGAAAAATATTGATGGATTTCAGAGATGCACCACCAACAGGTCAGGTTGATAAAAGGAGACGAAACCTTAAAAATACACCCTGTACATTCTCATAATCGTTTGAGATTTCGAACAGTGTAGACTCCAGAGTGTTACATAGGATTTGAGTCAAATAACTGAAAAACTTCTAACGCCCGAATGGAAATATGGAAGAAAACTTCCAATATTACAGCCTGTACCTCAAAAGCGCTACGGTTTTGGGTATATAAGGAACAAATGTTTGTTTTGGGTTTTCCTACCTCCCGTAAAGATTTACCGGTGTGTTTATGGAACACCCGATATAAAAATAAAATATACAGGGTGTCGCAATAAGGATGGTAAGCGGCTGTATCTTGGAAAGTATGTGCTGTAGAGTGATCGAAAAAAAATTTTCATAACAAACTTGAAGAAAACAATTTGCTGGAAATTATTTTGAAATTTCTCAGATGACCACTAAATGGGATAATTGCAAATGGTATTTTAAAAAGTCGATTTTATACAGAAATTGTCCCTACGAGTGAAACATCTCGTAAGGTTGGTCAAATGATCATAAAAAACCGTACTACTTTCCTTATGATTTTTTTTCCTAACTTGTCAAATAAAGCGTGGGGGGAGAGTCAAACCGCTTAATTAAAAGAAACCTGTAACTCCGAAACGGCTTTACCGATTTCAAAGTTTTTACTATCAATTGAAAGAGCAATAAAAACTCTACAATATGTGATGTAAAAGCATTTTTATTTCATTTTCGAAAAATCCGCTGTTAGAAAAAATGAACTAAACCGCAAAAACCGCATCTCAAAATAATTTCTGGAATCGATTTAATACTTGAAAATAATACAGGTTGCCTAATTCAAATAATTAAAGTAGGCTTTGGGAGAAAAAATGTTGTTTTATTTTTCCAACTATTTTCAAACTTAGATGTTTCACTTATCTTTTGACTAAACTTACTAGATGTTTCACTTATAGGGACAATTTCTGCATAAACTCGACTTTTTAAAATACCGTTTGGAATTACGCCATCTAGTGGTGATTTGAGAAAATTAAAAATAATTTTCAGCAAATTATTTTCGTCAAGTTTGTTATCAAATTTTTTTTCCGATCACTCTACAACACATACTTTCCAAGATACAGCCGCTTACCATCCTTATTGCGGCACCCTGTATATAAAATAAATATAATATTTTTTTCTCTCTCTCTCTTTCTTTAATTTTCCTCAAAACCCACTAGTTCCATTTCGCAGAACAGCAAAAATGTAACTCTGTGCTTTCATGAAAGTTAGTACTTGTAAGATTGGAAAACATCTAGATTTTAAACAAACAAACATTAAACAAGTAACTTGTTTATTAGCCTTGACCTCCGCCACTGTTAGAACGAATTCTGGACAAACTCGGCAACCCGGCAACGACCTTCTTGAAGCGCTTAGCGGTAGCGCCAAACTGCATAATTTTTGATGTACAATCAAAATTTGCTTGCTGAAACTTTCAACTCAAAAAAAACGAGTTTAATTTTCACAACAATAAACGTGCACATCCGATTATAATGTTCTTGGGTTACAATAATCGACTGCTCGAATCCCTGTTTTAGCAGTTTTCTTACCATCATGCCAAAAACTTCAAAACTGTCAACATATTGGCAACGATGTACCAAATTTATTTTGCTGCACAAAGGTGTCCCGTCAATGGTGTTCTGTTGCTGCCATTTGAGAAAAGTTTTATTTGAATTATTTCGCATTAAATCCGATTTAGGATGGCTGAGTGCATAGACGATTTGTTCGAATGCTTCGAAAAACCTGAAGACGATCTGCCTATTGAGAAAGAGGCCGATGCGACCACGTTAAATGAGAGCGTTTCATCTAGGTTTGTAGGGTCTTTTCTAACCTGAAAATGTTTATATTTTTTCTCCTTGAAGCCCTCAACAATCCACCCCAACTTCTTGCAAACGGGAATATGACGGGGTGGAAGAAGTTTGTGTCAAGAAGATTAAGACCGAAGAAGTGAACGTTGATGATATCAAGTGAGTATCACATTTGTCTCTAACATGGGACTCTACTGGCCTTACACTTAATAAAAAAAAGGGGTGTTAAATTAGGTAGTTAAATGGGAACAGTTGTCGATTGAGTATTGGCGAAACGTGTGGCAAATTGTTCATTTAATTAGGCGTCAAATCATAGAGAGTGGTCCTCACTTGATACCTACCGCCCTGCAACCAATCTCAATATTTTCTGAAGCAAAACGTGAAGTTCTTCAAGGATTCAATCAAAACTGCCTATAGGCAATTCATTCGAATTTTTTCCAGAAAACAAAACGTATTTGCTCATTAAAGTTGTATAATCTAAATGCAGGAGTCTTGATCTTAACTTTAGAGCTTGCACTTTGAGCTGTTGTCCTTGGTTAATTATTGTTCGTCCCAAACAGCTTCGAGGAATTGAAGAACAGAATAATAGTCCATAGCATTGATACTTTGGACTCTTGCACTCATGAAGTTGCATGTCCACCTGGTCAGCCGTATGCTCCTTTGGAACCTCGTACTGGAGAGCCAGCAAAAGTATACCCATTCACATTGGACCCTTTCCAAAAAGAGTCCATTTTATGTGTGGATAACAACCAATCAGTTTTGGTGTCAGCTCATACGTCTGCAGGCAAAACTGTAATAGCTGAGTAAGTGATTTTTTGATTGGCTCTAGCAGCAAGTTTCGATTAAAGCCGGGACAATTAAAGCACAATTCAATGGCCACTTAGTAACCAGCATATCAATAGATGCAAATTTAAAAACTTATTCATTATCGTTTGTAGATACGCTGTTGCGAAGTCGCTAATAAATAAACAGAGAGTTATTTACACGACTCCAATTAAAGCGTTATCGAATCAGAAATATCGTGAGTTTCTGGAAGAATTTAAGGATGTAGGTCTAGTCACAGGGGATGTTACCATTAATCCTAGTGCATCGTGTCTTATTATGACCACAGAGGTATGTGCAAAAGAGTTACGCATTAGCGGCAATTGCTTGAAAGTAGTGAGTTTTTCGGGCTTTTCTTCACCGATCGTCATTCATCAGTGCAGAAAACTGCAGGCATTAATTTTGGTATTATACCTATGCTATTTCAATACCCTCTAGGCGCTTATTCATATCTTTGAACCGCACTTGGTTTTTTTACTTCGCTTTTAGATCTTACGAAACATGCTGTATAGAGGTTCAGAAATAATGCGCGAAGTAGGTTGGGTGATATTTGACGAGATTCATTACATGCGAGACAAAGAGCGTGGTGTGGTCTGGGAAGAAACACTAATTTTACTGCCACACAATGTTCATTTTGTGTTTCTATCGGCTACAATTCCGAATGCTAGACAGTTTGTGGAATGGGTAGCGCATTTGCATCAGCAGCCATGCCATGTGGTTTACACTGAGTATCGACCCACACCGTTACAGCATTTCATTTATCCTGCCGGCGGATCTGGTATTCATATGGTTGTGGATGAATCGGTAAGCTACTTGTCGTCATATCGACCAGGCCTTTGCTTTAAGCGTATTTTGTGGATGTTAAGGGAGTTTTTAAAGACGACAGTTTTAATGCTGCTATGGCGGTTTTGCAAAATGCTGGAGATGCCGCGAAAGGGGATTTAAAAGGCCGGAAGGGAGGCATTGCTGGCAAAGATCCGACCCAATCTGATATATTCAAGGTGGTAAAGATGATTATGGAGCGGAATTTCGCGCCCGTAATTGTCTTCAGTTTCAGTAAAAAGGACTGCGAATTATATGCGATGCAAATGACAAAACTCGATTTTAACACCTGTGAGTTACTAGATGATTTAAAAAACTATCCTTTTCTTGAAATGCCACCATTTCCAGCCGCAGAAAAGCAACTAGTAGACGAAGTATTTAAAAACGCTATGGATGTGCTGTCTGACGAAGACAAAAATTTGCCACAGGTTGAAAATATCCTTCCGCTCCTTCGCAGAGGAATAGGCATCCATCACGGAGGTTTATTGCCCATATTGAAGGAAACGATCGAAATCATGTTTGGCGAAGGATTGATCAAAGCCCTCTTTGCCACAGAAACTTTCTCCATGGGCTTGAACATGCCCGCCAGAACTGTTCTGTTTACTGGCATGAAAAAGTTCGATGGACAAGAAATGCGATGGGTACAAAGAGGCATATTTATCCAAACAACCCTTTGAGTAACTGCTTTTTCAGATAACTTCTGGGGAATACATTCAAATGTCTGGAAGAGCAGGCAGAAGAGGTTTGGATGACAAAGGTATAGTAATGTTGATGGTGGACGAAAAAGTACCTCCATCTGTCGGTAGAGACATTGTGAAGGGATTGCCAGATCCAATAAACTCAGCTTTCCATTTAACGTACAATATGGTTCTAAACTTGCTGCGAGTCGAAGAAATCAACCCGGAATACATGTTGGAAAGGTCATTTTTTCAGTTTCAGAACCAAACAAATATTCCCATATTACATGGAAGTAAGCATTAATTGCATGGTAGTTGGACTGTAATTTGTTGTAAATTTTTATTGTTTTTTTGTAGATTATCTGGCAAAGTTGGCAGAATATAACACGTTTGAAGTCAAAATGGAAGATGAAATTTCGGTCTACTATGCAATAAGGCGGGAGCTGGACTTTTTAGGGGCTAAGTTTAGAAAGTATATTACAATGCCCAAATATCTTATCCCATATATGCAACCTGGTCGGCTTATTAAGGTAATGTATTTTTAAAAACAGTTTAAAAGTTCTAAATGCAAATCTAAAAAACTGTTTTATAATAAAATTTAGATTTTAGACCTTGAGGAATATTTATCTTAATTAAGTGGATTGAAACAATTAGGTCAACTATAATTTCATAACACGTTTAGATCAAATCTCAAGATGCTGAGTACGACTGGGGTGCTATTGTCAACTTTAAAAAGTCTCAAGAAATCCAAACTTCACGAGTCGGAGGTAGAGTTAAATCAAAAGGAACGACCAAAGTTCTTCTTGATGTTCTCCTGCACGTCATCCCCGATGATGGTGACTCTAAGGATAACACTATTCCGAAGCCCTGTTTGGATAGTGAGGTGAGATTGGTTCTTGTGACTTTAAATGCTGTATTTTGAATAATTCGTTCATGAGTCAGAGATATTTGACTGTTGATAATGTTAACATTTCTGAGAGTTCCTCGAGCTCTTTCCAACTTCCGAGAGTTCCTTGAAACGTTGCGCCTATCAACCAAAAATTTATTGCAGAAAGGAGAAGTCGAAATAGTGTGTGTCGATTCGCAATTTGTAACGCACATTTCGCAAGTGCGTCTTTTATGCCCTCCCGATTTGAGGTCCAAAGATGACCGAAAAAGCATGTTCAAAGCAATCAAGGAAGTTAAAAAGCGATTTCCTGATGGTCCTCCATTGCTAAATCCGGTTAAAGACATGAAGATTCAAGACTCTGAATTTTTAGACGTTGTTAAAAAAATTGAAATCATGGAGAAAAAGTAAGCTATTTTTATAGGATATTGAACCGTAGTGTTTTTGATAAAGTCTAATTTTTTATGTAATTATTAACGATGTTTAGACTTTACGACCATCCTCTACATAAAAGCGAGTTGCTGGATACCGAATACGACAAGTATGAAAAGAAAATAATTGTAGAAGTGCAATTGGACGAAGCTAAACGAAAACTATTGGAGGCTAAATCAGTTTTACAACTTGACGAATTAAAGTACCGGAAAAGGGTGCTAAGGCGATTGGGATATTGTTCCAATGCGGATGTGATCCAGTTGAAAGGCCGAGTAGCCTGCGAGTTAAGCAGGTAAATCAAGAGTTTCACAATGTTTTTTTATAACTGATGTTCCTCTTTTACTTGTTTTACAGTGCTGATGAATTGTTGATCACCGAAATGTTGTTCAACGGTCTTTTCGTAAATTTGACTCCTCATCAAGCGTGTGCTTTACTGAGTTGCTTTGTCTGCGACGAAAGAAGCAACGAAGCCCCCAAACTGTCAGAAGAATTGTCGGGACTTCTGAGGCAAATGCAGGTAAGAGTTTTAATTTTTACTGCGGGTTAGTCAAATTTTCTGGCTATTAAGTACTAGGCTTCGCTAAGGCGTCAATGTTTGAAATTTTTTTATGATATTTAAGAATTATTTTCGCGTTAATCTGAGTGACTAGACATTTTGTTACAATAGGAAATGCAAGTTTGATTTTTTCGATTTGGATGTCAGTCTCGCAATAATGTAAATTTTCGATAATTGACTCAATTGTACATTAAAAATAATTTGATCAGTCAACTGCACTAATCTAACCAGTTGTCTCTGGATGGTGTTGCTAATATTCGGTATATTTTTGGTAGGATTTGGCTCGGAGAATAGCGAAAGTAAGCACAGAAGCGCGATTACCGATTGATGAAAGTAAATACGTGGAGCAGTTTAAACCGTTCCTAATGGATATAGTATTTGCGTGGTGTAACGGAGCGTCTTTTGCTCGATTATGCGGTATGACCGAAATCTTTGAGGGGTCCATTGTGAGATGCATGCGACGTTTGGAAGAATTATTAAGGCAAATGGTGCAGGCCTCAAAAACTATCGGCAATGTCGAATTGGAAGACAAGTTCAATCATGCCATTAAGCTAATTAAGAGGGATATAGTGTTTTCATCTAGCTTGTACTTATAGTGAAGTTTACATCGGTTAAATGTGGGCAAAATTTGCAGTTTTATTTTGAATATATGAATTGTTCTTTTACAGTGGCTAATAGTTTAATTTCTACCTCATTAGTTTTAGTTGTTTGTTTCGATTTTTGGAAAGAAAGCTATATATTATCGATAATTATTGATTACTACAGTTATTAAGAATGTTTCACAATGGGTTTTTCGACTTTTTAATACGGGAATTTGTTTTTGTATTGAAATTAGTTTCTATAAAAGTTGCCCACGCATTCTAATTTAATATTCGTTATGAAACATTTGAAGCAAAGAAATATTAAGGTGAAGCAAGCAGTTAAATGTGAATGGATACTTAGTAGTAAAGATACTGCAAACAATTACATAGTTTGTCTTTTTTACTGCTGCTTTTTGAATATGCGCGAAATTTGAAATTCTTAAAAATGAATTATCTAAAAGAACTGTTTTTTTATTTCATTGTCTTGCTCTGCTTTTAATTTGATGTATTCAATTGGATTGTTGATGATCTTTTTCGACATTAATTTGAATTTAACTTTCAAACTCGGAATAACTGTAGACATTGGTAGGTATCCCGTTAACGCTATTACTTTCAGCATTTCCAGTGGTCTAAAAATATAACGGCTGCTTTTTGAAGATAGGGAGACAAGTCGGAAATCTGCAGGTAATATTGAACCCTAATGTAAACTAATTCGTAGGTCTTAGGAGTTTGGAAATAACTTTTCAACGGGCTCTTGTCTAGAATTTTATAACTTTTGCTTAATATTTATTCGCTTCCATTGAGATTTCAAACTGCTATGACATTTCCAATATCAATTAAGAGGTATTGTGTTGTTTAATAAAACTTTACCTCGTATATCATTACAATGTAAGTTAAATTGAGCATCGTGTGTTTTAAAGAATGTATTTGCTGTTAACTGGTCACTTTGATCAGCAGGCAAAACTGGTAAATTTATGGTTTCTTTGTTCGTGTTTTCTTTATGTTGTTTGTTTTGTCCCGGTGTCCTCCCTTTATATTACTCCTTATATTTTATTCATTGAAGCTATTCAAAATGTTCCACAGCATATCTATGTTTGGACCAAAGTCAATTTTTGAACGGCTATAGCAATTTATGAGGTCCAATTTCTAAGAATTCTAATTGTATTTTATTGTGGCTGCCTGCCCAACGATTCCTATAAACCTTAAAATGAAGCGCCCCATGCATTTGAGGGTTTTTCCTGTCACGAATGCTTAAATGTAAATTTTGGATTTTGGTAAACAAGTTGTATATACATATTTGAGTGAGTTTTTCTATCGGCCGACTTTTAGCAATATATTTTTTATAAACCTTAATGTCGTATAATTTATGACCGATATGGGCAGATCCAGAAAGGTTTGCCACTGTCACCTGTGAGTTAATTTAGATTTTTTTATAGAAATATGTATTGGTTTTTGTTATTAGATTCTGCTGTTTTTTTTTATTAGAATGTTTCATTTCCTATGTGTTTTATAGCAATATTGTCTCCTGCAGAAAGACCAGGTAATTTTCGGGATTATTTAAATATTTTGTTTTTTGTTTTAAGTATGTTGCAGCTACCTTCCTTCCCAGTTTGTGCCGCACTGTGCCGTCTTTGGTGATCTAGCCCTGTGGTAGCTTCGATAATCCCCAGGATTAGTTGACCAAGATGGCCAGTCGGGACTAGCCACGTGTATGGATGCTGTTCTGCTAAAGCAACTTTTGACTGTGATTTGTCGTTCTACAAACCATATCACAGCCATTAGTTACTTTTCCATTACAGTCACGACGCGTCCTTCTAACAACGGCAAAATTATTTTTTTTGTTAATTTTATCATTGCATGCTTTTTATGATTGATCTCGTTTTCAGCCTCGAGTCATATTTTCATCGGATGCTCGATTATAGTCGCATTGATTCCAAATTTGTGACTAGACCGAACATTCGAAGAAAGTCTGGTTTACACGTCGGATTTTGTACTGGGAGCAATTCATAGCACAGTGAATAGTGAATAATAGATAACTTGTTAGTTGCTGGATTGGCTTTAATGGTTTTTTTGATAATCCATAAAGCTTTTACAGCGATTAATGTTGGTATCTTAAACGACAATTTTAACAGAAACAAAAATTGTCTTGACGTGGAAAGAGTTCGCTGCAGAAAGTGCAATCGGAAATTTTTTGTATGATTTTTTGCTAAATACTAGACTAAGAGATATTTGTAAAATAAAGTTGAATTGAAAAAACGTGTTTATTTCTTTCATTTGAGTCCGAGAATTGTTTAAAAAAACGTTTTTATACAGTTGGACTCGGAGAAAATATATTCGAATTTTCATTGACAGTTTCTATAAAATAAGGTAAATAATATTTTCAGGTCGTTCTAGTTTTAACAAAGTTTCTATTAAGCAATTCTCTGTACGCAAAAATTACATTATTATTTAGTTAATATACTGACAATCTCCAGTTATTTTTTGTGGAAAATTTTAGAATATATTTTATTGGAACACTCGCCTCTTTAACCGCTTTGCAAAAATGTGTGGAAAATGTGATTTTTTGGTTTTGACTGATTTTTGTTTACTTTACCTTCTACTCAAAAACGCTCTATTTTCTAAAGAATACCCTCTCGGTGTATAGAAATCCGAAAACAACTGATTGGGCCTCTTACAAAGAGAACCTTAGGTTGCAGCTGGGGGACTCAACTGAGTGCTCAAGCAGCTCAACTGAGGCACATACTGTGCAGGAGTTAGAACTGATGGCGACTACCGTCACATCAGCAATAGAATCAGCCTACGAATCCGCATGCCCTCTGAAGTCGAAGAGACAAACGGGGACATCCAAATGGTGGAACCCGGGACTCTCAACGATGAGGGAAACGGTGAGGAAGCTATTTAACAGGGCCAAACGAAACGGGGCCTTCTGGGGTAAATACAAAACATCCCTGACTACATATGGCAACGCCATCAAAAAAGAAAAAGGGCTTCATGGAGGAAGGAATGCAAGGATATCGAAGATATTCCGAGCTACGCCAGACTCTATAAAGCACTCTCCAAAGAACCACAGCAAAAAGTGGGCTCCCTGATAAAACAACAGAAGAGGAGTCTCTGGAGCTTACGCTTAAGACTCACTTTCGTGGATCAATACTGGGAACAGGCAGAGAACAGGAGATACCGGTGATCTACAGGACGCGACAGCGTGCACTGAAAGAGCACTGGACTCTTGCCTCAAGCATGGTAAACCAGTCCAAAGTTAAGTGGGCCATGAGTTCCTTCAGACCATTTAAATCACCGGGAACAGATGGCCTAATGCCAGTTCTGCTACAACAGGGAA
>NW_026018715.1:8919791-8940803 GCF_020466585.1 Dendroctonus ponderosae
CCTGGGGTACTCACGTTTGGAATGGGGGATCGAAATTCATGGTATTTCAGTAAATGGGAGCCCCATTTGGGCCCCATTTACTGTCAAATATGACACTGACAACCGGGAAGTTTCGCACCTGTTCTGGAGATTTCTAGAACTATCTGGAATACCTGGAGAAAAGTATATAAGCGACGACCAGAACCAGACGAGGGAAGTGAAGTGACAGCCGCGCCTGAGTGCAGAAGAAGTTAAACCCGCGAGTCGGAAATCCGTGTTTTCCGTGTGTTATTGTTATCGTTTGTGAAGTTGACATTAATTTAGAAGTTAGTTTGTTCCTGTTCCGTAGTTAAAGTTGTACCGAGTGGAATAAAAGTTGTAAGCTGAAGAAAGAGTTAAATACTCGGCCATCCACGGTACAATATATATATATTTATTTTTTGGAAACCGAAAAGTTTCGAGCTTATCTACCGAAACTTGATTTTCGTACCTGCCAACCCTGGTCTCGAGTCTAGTTCGAAATCTTCTTGGTTAGATATCTCTGTAGGCAGAGATTAATCTGTCTTTTAATTTATGTTTGATAAACATGATACTAAAACTAGCAGGTTTTAGTATCATGGTTGACCAGAAAGGGCAATTGGTCGGCCGCTCAAAGGTTTTATGACCGTATTGGAAATCGGGTTTCTTTTCCATGTAAGGTCCTTTTTCCATCGAAAGACATGGTTAGTGTACCTGCATAGCATAAATTTATCAAAGAAAATTTAAAAAAAATCTAAGTTTAGTATAACAAAGCTGTTGTTGCAAGTTTGTAAATGGTTGTCAAACATAACGGACTTCTAATCTTGTAGTCCAGGTCAAATGTTTAAAGAGCCAAGGTTTTAGTCTAAACAAGGCCGTTTTCCAGTTGACTAACAAAGCCAGTGGAACCTTGAAGCGCGTAGCGAGGGGTGGGCAAGGGTGGGCATCGTAGACCGGGAGCTACTCACAAAGGGGCGCCAAATTGTCCGCAAAACAAAAAGTTTCTACGTTGAATTAATTCGGATGAGGGTGAGGAGACGCTAAAAAGGTAACGCCTGCGGTGCACACAATGCTTTATGTTTCACCTGATTGTTTTTCACTAATTATTTATTAGCATTAGCATTAAAAAAAGGTATACCTGTGCCGGTATGACCTAATTTAATGATTTGTGAATTCAATCTGAAGTGACTTTGACTCAGGGGCAGATCCAGCTTTCGAGTAAGGGGGGTCAACTAGTAGAAATTCAGTCTTTTGTTGTCTATGAGATTAAAAAATATCGTTAGTCGTTGCAAACCCAGCACAAAGGGGCGGTTATAAACCCCATGACCCCTTCTGAATCTTCTCTTGCTTGCAAAAAATGTAAGAAATTTAGGAAAATATAAGAGAAAACGCAGCAAAAGCTACAGAAAATTTGCTGCCTATTAAGTCGAGAGCATCCTCGGAGAGAGAGTAGATACCTACCTACGGCATATTTGTGATATGGAAAGATAAAAATGCCATTGCTAACATTAATGAAACTGTTTTACTGGCATATTTCCAGGAGTTGGTAAGTTGAAGGTATTGTTTTGATTTTAACCCATGAATTAATCGCTTTCATTTAATCATTTAAGTCGGAAAAATACACCCCTAATACACTACGGACCAAGTACTCAATTCCTAGATCCACGCTGATCGTTTACGAAAATATCGACATTTCTGAACTCCATCATCTAGTATAATTTCTTAAAATAGAAGAAGTGCCAAAGGATATGTTCCCAAGAAGTCGAAAGTCTACCTGTTACATCAGGTAGCACGCAATGGGTGTTTTTGGTGGATTAAGATGAGATAAGTTGGTTAAAATGACGGTTGATCATGTTGAAGATAAAGGGGTCGTAATATTTGTAAAAGTGCCTGAAACTAAAACATTAACACCAAAAAGTTTTACTGTGGTTGACGATGAAAATACAGGAGCTTTAAACAGAATAAGAAAGTACACATCATTAAGACCTAAAAGAATAAAAGAGCGAAGATTCTTTCTTACGAATAGAAATAGTACAGTACAACCCGTGGATAAAAATACTATTGGAAGTGTACCTGCAACTATAACAAAGTACTTAAAATTAGATAATGCAGAGGCTACACCGGCCACTGTCTGCGGCGTACGTCGTTTACTCTTCATGGTGAAGTGGAAAAGTTTGACGCTGGCAAAAGGATATATAGAAGAAAGTTTTTCTTCAAGAAACAAGGTTGCTGAAATGATTGCTAGTTCGGTATCTTCAGGTGAAAATGTAGCAGGGAATTCTTCAATGGAATCTTATCCATATGGGGAAATAAGGGGAGAATGTTCGCTTGCAAATATGTGCGAGACACAGAACAGAGTCACTACTCGGACCATTCTGTTCTGTGTTATTTTCTTTTGAAAATTGCAATTTTTATTTTAGAAATAAAGTTTAGTTAGCGGGTATTTGTTTTAATTCAGTTGCTGTTTGTGGTATATACTGGAAAAATGTCACCGTGAGAGAATGAAAATTAAACAAATAACAACTTCATAATAATTATTATAATGCCTTGCGTTTGTTATGGATATTATTATATGCTTCATCTCTAAGGTATTATGGGTCAATAATGTGTAGGTAAAACATAAAGTAATTTCTATGCACTATTCACACAACAAAGTAAATATCTAAGGTATAGGGAATTGTCGAAATACAAAAGCGCGATAAAGATTAGAAGATGACTTGATAAAGGGACCTTCCAAAATGGGCTATTCAAAATGGGCTATATAGGTAGAATTTTGACGGACTAGTTCTATTGGCTCGGTCAAGTACTTTTAGTGGCGGGGGTGGTATTTGAAGTTGCGGAAACCCACTACCAAATGATCAGTTTCGGTTGGTTTCTCTTGGCGGGTTGTTCTCAAAGACTTAAGTGATAGTGGAGGTGAAAGCTGTGCCGAAAGTTTTCAAAGTTTGTAAACTCATTAAGCAGTTCCAGTGGAAACACCTTCGCGACGCCTAATTGTGAACGAAGAAGCACGTGTTCGAGTCATCTTAAAAAAGGTAAGGTGCAATTTTTTGGGTGTTCTGCATTCTGCATTGTTGGGGCTTGCAAATATCTACCACAAGATTACGATTACTTACTCATCATCACCAGTATAGAGTAAGGTAGCTTGTAACTTTCGCATCGGTCTTTCAAAGCTTGTAACTTTTGCATCAGCCTTCATACTTTAAAACTGTAGCAAGACTACTCGCATGGTAATGGTACAAAAATAAAACCAAATCGAGTTTTGGATCACTTTCTGAACTATTTCAAAATTCACCTGCTCTATTGCTTGTAATCGATAGTACTCGAAGCGATTGCAACTGTAAATAGTGGCATCTTTATCGACAAATTAGATCCACTAATTCAAGGAACAAGGAGCTTTTTGGAGCTCAACCCTGGGGATCTCGGTAACCATGCGAGATTGGTTAAATTGGGGCAAAGTCGCGCAGTCGACAGCTGATTAAACAGCTTGAGAATAACATTTTTATTAATTTTCATGGCACAATTAGCTCACATTTATCTCCACAAATCATGGAAACGAATTCAAGTATTATTTTCAGCAATTGTGGCTCATGCTATTTGAAATGAACAGGCAGAGTGGCATTATTTGGAATTGTCACTAAGCCTGATCCTTGTAAAAACTGTGTAGTAAGATCATCGTCAAAATTTTAAAGCAGTATTGGCTCATGCTTTTTGCACGGAGCAGGATAGGGAGCATTGATTTAAAATTGCTCCTAATCTTGCTCCTTGGAAAAAGTGTATAGCAAAATCATCATCGTGATTTTTTGTTCAGTATATGAATCATTTCAGAGTTTTAACGCTACGTGATAACTAAAATGGGTAATGGCACCATAAGGGACAATTCAGACAGACTTATTCAATTAGTTTAATTTTGTACTAATTATGGTTTTTCTAAACCCGTAACGCCTTGAAAATAACATTTTTATTAATTTTCATAGCGCAATTAGCTGAAATTTTTTCCGAGTGGAAGTTGCATTGATTGAAAACTGCGACTTCACTTATAGAAAGTACGTAGTTCAATCGACGATACCCTGAATTTGAGCCTGCTTATGAACGGTTTGAAAGTTGCAAAATATCAGCTGTTACAGTGGCTTTTGAGGTGCATTCGATAGTCCTTAAAGCAATTGTTGCAGCTAATATTGGCACCTTAATTATGGTTTTCCTAAATATGTAACGGCTTGGGAACAACATTTTTGTTAATTTCCATGGCAAAATTAGCTTATATTTATCTCCACATATCATGGAAACGAATTCAAGTACTATTTTCAGCAACTGTGGCTCATGCTATTTGCAATGAACAGGCAGAGTGGCATTGATTTGAAATTGTCACTAAGCCTGATGCTTGTAAAAAGTGTGTAGTTAGATAATCGTCAAAATTTTATAGCAGTATGGGCTCATGCTTTTTGCAGGGAGCAGGATAAGGAGTATTGATTTAAAATTTCTCCTAATCTTGCTCCTTGGAAAAAGTGTATAGCAAAATCATCGTCGTAATTTTTTGATCAGTTTATGAATCATTTCAGAGTTTTAACGCAACGTGATAACTAAAATTGGTAATGGCACCATAAGGGTCAATTCAGACAGACTACATCAATTGGTTTAATTTTGTCCTAATTATGGTTTTCCTAACTCTGTAATGGCCTGAGAATAAAATTTTTATTAATTTTTTTGGCACAATTAGCTTATATTTATCTCCACATATCATGGAAACAAATTCAAGTACTATTTTCAGCAACTGTGGCTCATGATATTTGCAATGAACAGGCAGAGTGGCATTGATTTGAAATTGTCACTAAGCCTGATGCTTGTAAAAAGTGTGTAGTTAGATCATCGTCAACATTTTATAGCAGTATTGGCTCATGCTTTTTGCAGGGAGCAGGATAAGGAGTATTGATTTAAAATTGCTCCCAATCTTGCTCCTTGGAAAAAGTGTATAGCAAAATCATAGTCGTGATTTTTTGTATCAGTTTATGAATCATTTCAGAGTTTTAACGCAACGTGATAACTAAAATTGGTAATGGCACCATAAGGGTCAATTCAGACAGACTAATTCAATTGGTTTAATTTTGTCCTATTTATAGTTTTCCTAACTCTGTAATGGCCTGAGAATAAAATTTTTATTAATTTTCATGACACAATTAGCTCATATTTGTCTCCACAAATCATGGAAACGAATTCAAGTACTATTTTCAGCAATTTTGGCTCGTGCTATTTGCAATGAGCACGCACAATAGCATGGATTTGAAATTGTCACTGGGCCTGTTCCTTGTAAGTAAAATCATCTGGAAAATTTTGCAGAAGTGTTCGCTCATACTTTTTGGAACCAACCAGTTTATTCATAATAATTTTAAATTTTGATTAAATTTTGAGATCTCAACTTTAGTTTTGGGGGTGTTTTCAAGAATTCTTCGAGTTTTACGGGACGTTAGTAGGTCAGTTAGTCGTCATGCAAGCTAACTGAAATAGTAAGTTGTTGACAATTTTTTTTGCTAATTATGATTTTTCACAATTTATGCCAATTTAGAGCGCAACTTTGTATTTTTTTCTTCGAACAGGTTCAGGGTCATTGATTTGAAATTGTGAAGAAATAAAAAATATGAAGTAAAATCATAGTTGTCCTGATTTTTTATCAGTCTTGTTCTCGTGGGTTTTCCCTTTTTTGATACTTTTGTATATGTATTCGTCTCATTATAGTCTCATATTAGTCTCATTTAATGTAAACAAGTTGTATGCAAACAGTTTTACAGCTCTTTTAAGATCGGAGATTTTAGTGAACTTTTTCGACCGACTTTTAGCCATATATTTTTTATAAGCCTTAAAGTGGTATAATTGATGACCGATATAATGGCGACATCCAGAAATTTCAAGAAAATGTTTTTTCTGCGTTTGCCACGCCACCTGTGAGTTAATTCTGTGTTCAATTAAGCTTTATTGTAGAAAATTGTATTGGTTATTGCAATTAGATTTCATTGTTTTTTTATTAGAATGTTTCGTTTTCTATTGTTTTGGAGCAACACTGTCTCCTTCAGAAGGACCAGGTTATTTTCGGGATAATTTAAAATTCTTTTCTGTTTTAAGTACGTTACAGTTAGACTGCTTCCAAGTTTGCTTCGCACTGTGCCGTCTTTGGTCATCTAGACCTGTGGTTGCTTCGATAGTCCCCAGGATTAGTTGACCAAGATGGCCAGTCGGGACTAACCACGTGTATGAATACTGTTCTGCTAAAGCAACTTCTGACTGTGATTTGTTGTTCTACAAATCAGATCACATCGTTAGCTACTTTTCCATCGAACCACGCCAAAATTCAATTTTTGTCTGTTTTATTATTGCATACGTTTCATCATTGATCTCGTTTTCAGCCTCGAATCATATTTTCATCCGGCCCTCGATTATAGTCGTATTTTGCAAATTTGTTTCTCAACCGAACATTCTAAGAAAATCTGCTTTACACGTCGGATTTTGTACGGGAAGCAATTTATAGCAGAGTGAAGAGTAGATAACTTGTTAGTTGCTGCTTTGGCTTTTTAATAACCCATAAAGGGAATTTTAATAACCCATAAAGCAGACACAACACAATTTAACATTTCAATTCTCATTTCTCATGAGAATTCTGCTTATGCGTTTATCCTAACTGTAGTCCGTATAACTCTCTAGTAAGTCACTCTCGTAAACGTACCGACTTAGTTTAGTTTCTTATTGTTTAATCATAGCAAACTTACATACACATTACAATACACCCTGTAGAGCTGAAGTTAACTTTTGGTGCACGAGTTATGTTTTGGACTTCCAGAATTTCCTTTTTAAAAACTATATTTTCAAGTTACAGGTTCGTGGCTTAATTATGCTTAACAGCAATTAACTCTGACTGACTACAATTATGCGTTCTGCAAGAATTTATAAGCTCTAAAATGCAAGTAAGCTGAAATTATATTAGTCCGGGCAGTTATGAGGCTTCAGCGGCACGTAACTAACCTGGTAAGGTAGTTCTGTAATATAGAGGGTTTCCGAAAAAATGTTGGTATGTTTCAAAACACAGCTTCAACTGGCGGAGGTTTTTGTGGGCGTACATATATTTCACGGCTTTTTTACATTCCCATTCAATGGAGTTTTGTTATTTCCATACATTAAACACTTTTTTTTTCCAGGTGACACGATGCAGCTTTCGGTAAGTTTGGCTTTACATTTTCCCTGGCAGATCGCTTTTAGTTATTGTTGTATATTTGTGACTTGTATTTTATTCTATTATTGCATGTAACATTTATGATAGGAGGAAAGTCGAGAAAGTATCTGGATTATGTATTGCGTTATTTGAATTTCTTGTTTTTATACGAACGAAACAGCAAACATGTAAAACCAACTTTTTTGTGTGAATTACATTTTCTGAGGCCCTGGATGGTAATTTGTTGCATTTATTGGTGTTTTCTTCTGTGAATTGTGTTCTAAATTAAAGAGGTCTTGCGCTCTCAATAGGGACTGGGTCCAGTTTCGAAAACAACATTTTTTTACTCGATTTTCCTACTTTTACAGTTTAATTTCATACTACATTTTCTTCTAAATTTCGGTTTATATTTTTTTGGTGCGTGATATTTAATATTCATTAGCGACTTTTGTGGTTTTTTAACTTCAAATCTTCAGTGGTCGATATAGAACACATTTTAGAAGTTTCCAAAACAACGGAAAKTTGTTGAGTATTTTGCACCGATGAAAAACGGAGAGAATCTCCTCGTTGTCGTTATCRAAAAGTTGAGAATATTTGAAGCTAAGATTTATATCACTTATAAAGTATGCAAAGAGCTTCAAAAAAAGTTATAGTGASATTTTTTTGAATCRAAGCTAAATTAATTATAGAAAATTAGAAAAAAACGATCAAAATGGGGTTGTTCGTTTTTTGAGTAAACAAATGAACGGATTATTTTAATTTAGTTRAYCTTATATTGTAGGTTTTTCTAATACTTGAAAAARTAWTAAACTTTTTAAAAAAGCATAATCGGTTCTAAAATTATRCGCAAAAATCGGTTTTTCGCATTGCCTTTGGTTAGTTAAACAATGTCCCACTGACGGAAATCGGGCTCAAACTATTGTATCTATTTAGTGCCCGGAAAAAATCTAATGTGACCGGTCTATGAGCAGGTCTAGTAGTGGCGTTGGTCTGAAATTGTCATTAAGCCTCATTTTTGTAAAAAGTATGTAGTAAAATCATCGTTAAATTTTTGTTTCAGGTGGTGGAATCATATTGAGTTTAAAAAGTCTATAATTTACGACTCATCTATTAACGATCACTTTCTAACTGCGGCAACTGACATTTCTGTTTCAAACTAAACACAAAAGCTTTTGTTAAGTTGACTAAACTATACTTTAAAGTTCGCCTTCAGCTTAGAGAATCCCAAATACATAGATCCTTTGTTATGGAAGCTGCTTCTAAAGCTGGATTTTTAGTATCCGTATCGTAAAATGTAGGACGTAAGACGCATAATAACGCACCAGCAACAATAACTTCGTCGTCTCAATTCGTTTTATCAACAAAAATTCTTATGAGGGGATTAAATAACCTTTATAACCTAGCTTTACTGTTACATCTTACTTCAACTATGAATCAATTACTTTTTTCCTTACGTTTTACGTACTAGAAAGTTTTTAGGTCCCTTAAAATTACGTTGGCATTAAACGCTAAACGTTATTGTGATCATGCGCAGTGTTATAAAAATAAGGTGTTCAGGGAAATAACGTTAAGTGCGTTTTTTAGTTTTTGATACCGCGTTTGTTGCACTTTTAATAAAATAAACCTCACTTTATTGTTTTCCTATGCGGTTTTGTTTGGAAAAGTTTCAAAGCTAGTTTAAGTTTGTATTGTTATTAAACAAAAAGTGGCTAAGATGGAAGAAAACATTGAAGCTGCCTTTCTACACCAAAATGATCAGGGAGATGTGCATGACGATTTAATAAGAGGCTTAATTTTACACGACATCTTTGACCCACCTGTTGTTGCAAACCGAAGAGCTATTTTTAATTTAGAAAATATTGAGCCCGGAGATCGCCTTATAAATTTTAGATTTCAGGAGGAACATATTCTGAACATATTAAATAAAAAGTCAAATAGTTAGCTTATGGGTTAGAAGTTAGAACCTGTGCCTGCGATGTTAGTAGTGTTCAAATTTGCCCAAACAATTTTCACATAAAATCCGTAATTACGCAATAATGGCGTAAACTAAAAGTCTTATTTAAATTTACAAATATTAATAAATAAATATTCTATTATAGCCGCTTATTTTATTAATAATATATATTAAGTCAAGCCGCTAAATAAGTCAAATATGTCAACACCGTCGTTCTGTTTTTTAACGTGATGCTTATTAACGTTGCCCCTACTCGTACGTAAATAAAGGAACACGTTATCCTCTAATAACGTAAACGGCTTTTTTTTACTAATGCGCATGCTCAGAATAACGGATAACGTAAAACGTGTTGCAATTAAGGGGCCTAAAAACTCCCTATTACGGCTTACGTTTTACGTTACGGCGACTATAATTCCAGTTTTAGAGTTCTTTACAGATAGAGAGCATAAACATGAGATAAATATGTTGTAAAGGCAACAAACGTTTTTTACTAATCACCAAACCCCTTTATGTTGTAAAACGTTCATCATCGACCAATAAAACATAGCGAAGACAACAAATAGGTTTAATCAGCATTAAAACGGGGAATTTATATAAGCTCGGAGTTTTGACCTGTTGTACATTAACACCAACTACATATTACTTGATTTCCATTAGGGTTCCGGTTGGGGTAATCTAACAATGAGACATCATTTAAGATGCAGGGAGTTTTCAATTTTGGTCGTACTATATTGAACTAATTATCAGAAGTTTAACAAATCACCAATGTATCTAAAGATTTATGCAAGCTGAATTAAATAAACTGCATACTGTTTAAGGCTCACACAAAATAGGATATTTACGCAGCAATAGTGAGCAAATAAATTATTTATCTTTCAGTATTATAATATTTTGGTTAAACCATAAAAGTTCAGTTATAAACGCTGCCGCAGCCACAGTTAGTCCAATAATCCACGTGAGGAACACAAAATTGAATTTACTCAAGCCAATCTTCCCAGCATCGAAAACCAAAGGGTTAGTGGCCCTTTTTATTTTCAGCCGCATTTGCGTGTAGACGTGATTGAACCAGCCACTTGCTCTCATTCTGCATAAAATGTCATTTATTTGGGGAAATAGTGGATATCCCCTTGAAGCAATGAGGTGAATATGAATGGGAGTGATGGAGTCGTCGCTCACTCTCACCAAAACTTCACCGTGTTTGGTGATAAAATATTTCGGAATCCAGTTATACCAGACTATGATTCTGGGAGCTGTTGTTACAGAGTTTCGTTGAAAAGCTGTTTTATTCACACACCCTAAAACCGACTCGCATTGTTCAATTTTTTCAAAGTCAAACGGATATTCGACGTGATTTTCTGAGTTAATATACAGAGCGGAGAGATTCACATAGGAAGTTATCTGTAAATTGGAATTTAACACGTCGTCAATTGTGGTCAAATGTGGATAGCGCTTTTCGGTGCCCAGAATGACCAGAATGGAGTTTTTGAACAACGTTGAAAGAACTAGGAAGGCGACCATCCACGATACGAGACTAATCCTCATAAATAGCCTACGCTTGATCAAGTGCTTAGAAACCGCATGCTCTAGAAGTATCTGGAAAATCACAAAAATAAGATCGAAGAACTGAGTGGCGTTTTGCACATAATGAACCACCACGACCCATAAAAGCACTGAGATCAGCAGGAAAATCCAAAACTGCAGCGAGAAAATATGAGAAAGTCTTCTCACGTAGCTCATTTCCTTTGGATTTGGAGCTGCCCATGCGATATCGTCATAATAAAATGCGCCAGTTATATCAAAGTGTTTCGGAGTTTCTTCTGTTGGACTGTTATATCCTACCAGAACGTCAGCTTCTTGATCGCGCAGCTTTTTCATACCCTGAATGCTCAGATGTTGATCAATGGTAAGAATGCTCTGTAAAGCCATCAAAAGTTAAAAGAATTGTTCTAAAATCAAATAAAGCATTCGTAGTTACCTTGGTGTGATCAGAAGTATCATCTAGAATAATGCTCTTTCGTTTGAATTTTAATGTTCGTTGCACCAGCTGCATAAACAGATCCTCCAAACCGTCATTTTCCGCTGTTGTATACGGGGCCAGAATCCTAAGACAAACCCTTAAAGTGGTGTTCCTCCAAAATTTCGAGCTGTTTGCAACAAAAAGTGTTGCATTTGGAAACTTTCGGGAACAGTCCCCGATTTGAATTGGAGTTGTATCCGGGTTGTCCACACTTTCGCTTCTATACGGATGGTAACTGTACACATCCAGCTTGTTGTCGATTACATATACTTTAGCCATGTAATAGGTACTAAAAAGTCGGAATATTTCCCTACTCGCATTGTCTGCGATAAGAATGTAGCTGGCTTTGGGGTTGAAAAACTGTCTTCGATAGTTCCATAGAGCAAAATTTACGAAGTCGGATTGATTGCCCCGAATAATCGCCAAGTCAAACCTGGTTCCATGAAATAGTTGCCTGTGGTGACCTCGCTTGAGTTTGTAGACTGGGTACTTTAGATCAACATCAAAATTCTGGAGAATTTTTGCCCGGTTAATTCCGGAATACTTATCAAGCATATAATTCAGACAGTTTTCTAGTCTTTCATGCCCTAGCACGTAATTACTGACTATCAGGCAGGCAAAAATGGTTGCAAATTGCATGATAGCAGCCGGTCTAATGACCACCTCAGGCACAAACTTAACATTGAAAGTTGCTCAAATTAATTGTTTCCAAACACTCGCAATATTATAACGACCTGTTTGCTCATCTAGAAATAAGCCAGTCAATATTAGGCTTGAAATCAATGTCTATTACTTGAGCTGGATGGGCTGGGGCAACATGGAAAAATACTCAGCTCTATTTCAGAAAAAAAATTAATTTCTCTGTTTCTATACGGGTCGTGCCCTCGTAGCACAAATATGAAAAATTGCCCCCTAAATTAGATGGACAAGCAATAGGCGTACATTAACCAAACCACAGTGCTGTGTGAAATGGCCGTAATAAATGCCTAAATAAAGCCCACGAAATATCAAGTAATGTTCACTCCATTAGTTTATTTTGTTCACTGCACATGGTGAAATGTATTTTGTTAAATTATATACCGCTTTGTCTGTAGGTTTAGTATGCAATTGTAAATTATTATCACTCAACCAAACTGACTTTGGAACCGACTCAGTTTTAAAGTGCCTGAAAACCATCGACAGAAAATATTTTTTGGAAATATCTAAGAAATTTGTAGTAACGAATTTCGTTCAAAATCTGAACGGAAATCTGCCCTGGATGACTGTTGAGAATACATCGGAAGTTAACTGTCTGTTGAATCTGTGCCCTAAAATCAACCTCTATATTTTGGATTTGCGCCATGTATCATCTGAGGATTGCGTCAACCACCTGGTTGCCAACTATATGTTTAATCCGACTGCTTTATTTGTAATTTTCATTAACAGCATTAAGGAGTTCAACTTGTATTTCTTGGCCAGACGTTACGTGGACAAAGTGCTTCTTCTGGATAAAGATGGGCAAATATTTTCCTACTTTCCGTATAAATATGGAAATGTGAATAATCCCGACTTGGCGCCGATAAATATTGGTTTGTGCAACAGCACGCAAGAAATAAACCTGAATTCAATAGGCCAGAAAGCAAAATCATGGGAAAATACGACGATTAACGTGTTGTTTAGAGTAACCGCTCCTTATGTCACAGGCAACAACGACGGAATGGAAGAGAATTGCATAAAACTATTTAAAAAATACTTGAAGGTTAATGCTTCCATAAAATATCTCCAGTTCGGGGTAAGATTATTAGAAAATAAAACCATAATACTGAAATGATTGTGGTAGCATTAGTTATTTGCTTCAACGTGTGTATAGTTTGTTATATAAAGTGTCAAATATAGATACTTTTTAATTCGTCAGAATTGAAAATTGCCAAATTCTTCTTCTTAATGCTTTATGTAATAAAAATGTAGTCACTTTGGGTGGTCGTGCTTAGAAGTACTCTAGAACTGGTATAGCAGACTACAATTAATTGTTACTGGTTACAGATTTTCTTTGTCCTTTACCAACTTATAAATGAAATAAGGCCCACACATTCAAGGTTGCGGAATGTGTGGGCCTTATGCGAATGAAACCCCAAATTTCTAAGTCCCATACATTAGTAGTTCGCATATTCATCAATCCAAGATGTCAGTGTATCTGGTTTATAGAATTTAGTGAAACCAAGCTTGGGGGTTTGATTTATGGTTTGTACTTATCAACTTGTTGCCAAATGAGTTGATAAGTCCTGTCTTCTCTGAGATGAAAGAAACCTACGAGTAGGTACTGCACAGGTGCATGGTGGTGTTGTTATATGGTTTCATTCTGCAAGGGGCTTACATCTGTCGAGGAGAGAGACAAAGGTTGGGACCTGGGGAGTTTGTTTATTGCCACTGGCCAAACGGAATCCTTTAGACAGACTATTCAACATTCATCTCTATTCAATCAAGAAATCATTATCTTAAAAGCACTTTAGGCCAAGACCGGGCATTTTTTTTAGACAGGACGACGACTTTTACGTCCAGGTAATAATTAAGAGGATTATGCCTTCTCTTCTATAAGCCCATTCTCTCGAAGGTCGTAAACCAAAAGAAAGTAAACGGTTGTACCTTATGCAAAATAATAATAAAAATCATGGAATGGTCAAATGACGACTGAGACCTTGACTTGTAGATATGTTGAAGATTCTTGGTGACCGGGGCCGTTTTTGGGTCGATCGGGCAATAGATAGTGACAGAAAAGCAAACAAGAAGTTGTGAATTTCTGCAATTAGGAACTTTTACCATCTGAACCATTAAAACTGTTTTTAGATAGGTGCTAGTTGAATGCGATTTTAAACCCGATTTTTTACTTTGTTTAAGACAACTACAGTCCCATACCTGAAACAGAAAAAAGAACTGGAAAGTTATCGGGCCGATATATTTGGAGGACACATTACAACTATTTCAAGCGATGTTGTACGCTTTGATATAACGCCCTCGTATTTCTACGATTCTATGCGTTTCGTCACTCCGAGACCCCTACCAATGTCAGTCTGGAAGAGGTTATACAGAGTGGTTCCGCAAAGGTTCTGGATGCTTCTGTTAGTGGCAACGATTATTTCTTCGACAATATCAAAGTTGTTTTACCAAATAGGTTTACAAGATAAATGCTTTGCTTTATTGCAAATCCTGGTTGGAGCTCCGATTCGGTTGCATACGAGCCGCGTGTCTGAAAAAACCCTTTTTACAGCCTGGTTGATCTATTTTACGATTATTTCCAACTTGTTTAAAAATGCCATGTTAATTATAACGGCTACTTCCATGGACATGGAACCTCTAGATACGCTCGAAGATATTATTAACTCCAAATTGCCCATACAATCGATGTTTGATTTAAAGCCGTTTATGGACCCAAGCTCTGAGCTTGGGAACGTGCACAAATGCTTTAATAACCACATGACATGCTTTAATAAAACCGCATTTCAGCAAAATGCCATTACAGTGGGAGGACATGGTATTTTATCATTCTACACTATACCAAAATACTATATGAGAGATGGTAAAATCTTGGTCCACTTATCCGAAGCCGCAGTTTATTATTTTTACGTTCAGCTTCTTTTTACCAAGGGCCATCCTCTGTTTCCTCAATCAAGCCAAATAATCCTACGCAGCTTATCAAACGGATGGTTTCCCAACGAATTTGCAAAAATCAAATATAGGGTGGATTTATATGTTCACAAAAAGTCCGCTTTACGCAGCGAAATACTTGCTTTTAACGACTTAAAGCAGATTTTCGTTTTTTGGTTTTTCGGCTTGCTTTTTTCAGTTGGGGTTCTTTTAGCTGAAATCACTTATAGCTATTTTATATGCCACTTTGAGAGAAGGTGGATGTAGAATTAATGAAACATAAATTTCCAAAATAAAACAAATTTCCCAAATAGTTTAATAATAAATGTGTGTTACTTCTGCAACTGAAGACAATAAATTGAGGTGATTGAATGACAATAAAATGAGGAGGTGGCGGAGAAAACCCCAGAAGTTCGCGAAATCGATAATTTCGCAAATGTCGAAAAAGTATTTTATAGTATAATTTTCAATTTGTCCTGTACTTTTCATATAGCCGTTTACACTTCGCCTAAAATCTGGCACACGTTATTGGAATCATACAGTAATATAAATCGCATTAAAAGTGTAGACATGTGGGGTTTTGAATAATTTCTTCAAACTTGTGGAGTTTGAATGCTGAAAACTATTTAAACGCTATTACCTTCAATGGACTTGTGAGATTGTCGGCAAATCAGACATAATTATGCATACGTGTGATTTTAATTGGAACATGAATTTTTCCAATTATGTTTTACAGGGATTTGTGGGACTCTGCTTCAACTTCAAAATCGATAACATTAAGGATGAGCCATTAACTCATGTTAACAATGCACAAATTGTGTGACTTGTGGGGTTTTGTTTGGCACCTCCTCAAATACAGCCGGATATTTCCGGGAATGTTCTAAAAATAAAGTGGTCAATGTAACTAAAGCGTTTCATTTAAATATTATTTTCCATAGTCCACATATTTTCTGTTAGCAGCGGCCAAAACAAATCTTGAAAAAAGGGCCGGGTGATTGTTTCTTTGACTTCAAAAGGTCACTTTTCTAAAAGCCCACTAATTTTTCCAACATCTAAGAAGAAACTACTTAGGTATATTTTTACCTAGTTTAGAAAAGAGTCAGAAATGGATCAAACACCTAACAGTAAACTCTTAAAGCCCACATTTCTATCCTTTCTATCCGAAAGTGCGGAAATTCGTGCGACTTGAAGTGCGAAAAGATTTCAAGATCGTTGTTTGGCGTTCCTTCAACCACGTGGGCGCCTAATTTACTGAGAAATAGAATGAACTTTTCCTTTAATTAATTTAAAGATAATTATTATACGTGCTTTCGCCCTTCCATTATTTGTGTCCGTGGGAGATCTAGCTCTAAAACACCGTTGATTTAACCATAAATTTATTTAATGTTTTATAGAAAATAAAATCGTTGAAATGTACAGGCCACAAGAAAACTTATCCTACTTATGGCTACAGTATTGACTAATATGTACACATCAGGATGCCCTGAGGATCAGTACATGAGGTTGCTCCTAGGGAAAACAGTAGGGACCCGTTTTAATAAATTTTAGCGAAAACCTGCTGGACATACTAACCCTCATAGCAAGATATACGGATATGGTAAAGTAGGATGTTGTCATAAAATTGCATGTATTTTAATTTAATTTACCGCAATTTACGGTTCAAAACTTCATTTTAATGTGAACAGCAGAAACTGAAAATGTGAACTGCAGAAAATTTGGAAATAATTCAACAAGTAAAATACGCGTGCTCTTAAAAAATGTTCAACAATTTTCCAATAACTTCTTACATAATCAACAAAGTATTACCTCTTTACAGTTGCTGTTTGCTAATGTGTGTCATGTATAAGGTAAATTTACTACTGCCCTTATAAAGGAGAGCAACTAAAATTAAAATACCCTGTGTTAAATCCTGCTGATCCAACCGATGTTAAAAAAGTCGCCTTGATTTTATATTCTGAAGGCGTCCCATCTAGAATTCTCAGTCCCAAAACAAAAACTTTCTTCAGTGGTACCCGCTATCAAACGTGATGGGTGGCAAATGATGCCCACATTTGGGAAAATTGGGCGGAACTGGAGGCAAATCATGCTGGGTGCCGACGTGGAATAGAAGATCCATTCCAATTACTATGTGGAACAGGAAATGACAGTGGAAAATCCAGTAACCTGGAAGAAATCAAGTTTCCAGATCAAAGCAGCTGCGGTTGACACCAACCAAATTTTCCCACCTGGATTATCGGCCCTAAATCTAAAAATAACATATCCGTTATTTGGCACAGCTATAGTGTCTTTGGATGGTGGCAAGTTGAACTCTCTATGCAAAAGTCCTCGCCTATCTAGGTCCAGAGCATGTTTCAAGTTGATTTTCTTCACATTCTGATCGGGAGACCTTCCAATTCCCACCACATTAAACGAGTAGCCATGCAAATGGAATGGATGACTTAGATTTGGGGACTGAACTGAAGAAGATTGAACTTGAACGAAAAGAACTCGAAGCTCAGGTAAATTTTTACCTTCATCTACCAAAACCACTTCTACAATGGCATTCAGTGGGATATCAACCTGATGCACACATTCGCAATTTGGTCCACAATCGGCTGGTCGGTTGTCTCCATTGCAAAACAGCTCCTGAGGAAGATCGTCAATTTGAGACAGTGGAGGAGATGGAGGAAATCTGAAGGAGATTTCGTCGATCAAGCTGATAACGTGGTCACCGCCAGTGGCAGCTGCAACACTTAATGTTCCTCGTTCGAAATAAGCACGTTTAAAGCAAAATCCTACCCAAGAATCTGTTGTACGTATTGGGTCTGAACAAGTCTTGGGGCTTCCAGAACAAAAATCTGAACGGAAGGAATATTTTCACATCGGGACGCTCTTGCAGGATGGCTTCGTCAACTTTTTTCGCATTTCGCAGTTGACTGACGCAAATGGCGTCTTCTCTGGGCTTGTGGCAAATCGCATCTAACGGATTCAGAACCTGTTGAATGTTTTCATTTATAGTTGAAAAAGTTTGAGCTAAAGTTGAACTGCTGAAGTCATCAACTGTGCATGTAAACCATATTTGTATCTGCTAAAGTTGTCTACCATTTTTACAGCCTTTTAAACCAAAGCAACTTTTTGGAGATTGTCATTAAGGGTTTGGTCATATTGCAATAATTATTTACATTCTACTTATGTAGCATAAATGGCAAGTCCAGGACCGACTTCTCTGACGTCACGAGGATAATTTCGCTGTGCGAAGGAGTGAGAGCTGGCGTACTCTATTTCTGTGGTATCTAACCGGCTCGGCCTATTCGTGACGTCAGAGCCTCGGCTCAGTTCGCCATAACTTGAGGCATATAACAGTTACATTTGGCTTCTGATCGCCTCATTCTCTCATCTCATAATTAAGTTTTTACGGTAGCAATAAGCGCTGTAGTTGTCGATTGTTCAATGTACGTGTGTGGGCATTTGGGAGCTCGGTGGGAAAAAGTGATTAACTATGAAAACTACAGTGGATTTAAATACTGCATTGAACGTTCTGAGTTTTCCAAAATTCCGCCTTGAAGAGAAATAAAGTATTTGCGTTTTGCCAGTTAACCGAAAATTCATCCTTTCTTTACTTGGCCCTGTTTGCTCAGAATTCTGCTTTCAATAATCCGCAATGGCAGGAACTTTAGAAATCCTAAAATTTGATCAAATATTCCACTGTTGTGAGCTATATTTGGAAACTCGACAAAAAAGAAGTTCATAATATTTTTGCAACATCAATTACAGCGATCACAGTGAGTGAGAGCATGCAAAATGCTTTACCACCACACACATTTCATTTTTAAAGATAAATTGCAGAAATTCCCACTAAATTATATTATAATTTTTGATACATCTTTCAACTTAATGGAAAAGTACATTTCAAATATAGGAAGAAGCCAATTAGCGACTTAAAAAATATTTTTTTAGGTTGAGCATTTAGCTTTAGGGGATGGCCCGCAAACGTCGATATTCATCGAAACTCGCCAAATTCGACAAGTTATTGAAAATGAGCAATTGTCAGTAAAAAAAACGTTATAGACCTTACAGAAATTGGTTAGAAACCTAACCTGCAATTTTTTTAAAAACGTTATTAACATTTCAACAATTTTTGTTGAATGTTATGAATGAAACCCCTCAGTATAATCAGAACGGGCGGCCATTTCGTGCCTATATTTTTGTCGGTGTTTAGTAGGGTTTTGGTAAGGAATACACTGAATGCGTCTCTTGTTAGACAGTTTCCTAATTTCTGAGCGTTCCGTTGCTAGTTTAAAGTACTTGAACAATTTTTTCTGCATCCAAATGAATTTTCTTGTTTTAGGAAAAATGTGCCTTTCTGTGTGCTTTTCATTTCAATTAATTTAAGACTTGAGTTAATTGTAAAAAAAAATAAATTTGATGAGAAAAAGTTACTTTAAAAAAGTAAATTACCTACCTGTTTTGGTTTATTCAATTTATATACAAATAAATATATTGATTCGCTTTCTCCATGGCAAATATACAGCTTAAATTATCACGCCACTACTGAATCCAAAGCTGCGCTTTATTCGAAATAACTCATTATTTACAGGATTTGGGATAAGCTCCCTCCAAAAAAATCATACCTACACCCCAAATAGTCTATTTACATAAATAGTATTGTATTTATTCGCTTAAATATATATACTTTCCATCTACATAATTACAACAACAGCGACTCAACAGCGTTACTTAAGAATGTGATAGACTAGTTACAATTTTCAAGTAACAATGTTTCGTCATTTTTTTTTAATGGTAACACATTCAATACTGTGGGCATAGTCACTCTCAAAATGATTTAGTTTTCTATACATTTTTACAGTTAACTTAAATTAATTAGCTAAAACAAAGTACGTAGCTTCGAAAACTCATACCAAAATAATTTACAAAGTTAATAGACTGCAGATTTTGAATCACCTACTCTAGGCCGAGGGAATTCCAATGTAATTTGAGCTAAAAGAATTTCACTTCTAAAAGGTCTCAAAAAGAAAAGCACCAATCATTTAACTTAAAAGTGAAATAGAACGCAGAGAAGAGGTAGGACACTTAAAATTAAATAATATGGCAGTAAAGACCATTTGGTACAGTACAGATAAATATTAGATAACTAATTAATGGTAATAATCCAGAAGATATACAAAAGTTTTGCAGATATTATTGAATGGCAAGACTAACTCGCGTTTCGCAAAATTAATACAATTTGGTAACTTTTACTCTAACACTAGTTGGTGGAAATAAGAACGCGGCAACAACCCATAGCACACAAATCAATTATTAATCAAATAGTATTCTTATTTGCACCAACTTCCTAACTTCAAAAGACTTAACTTAACTCGTTACTATTAAGTCTTCATATCTGAGTTGGATCTGGATTAATTTGCGGCGTGTGGTCGCCACAAGTAGGGAAATTTGGTGGAACTGGAGGCAAATCTGCGTGAGTACCTACTTGTAGAATAAGATTCATACCTATCACTATATGGAACAAAAAGTGGCAGTGGAAAAGCCAGAATCCAGGATTATCAGCTCTAAACCTGAAAGATAAATTCGTCAATTACAGATACGTCTTACTACAGTGCCTTTATACATCAGTGGCGACAACGGTTAGTCCACTTTTCTATTGGTTAATGACATCACGTGACTAGGAGGCAACATTTTGAGGCAAAAATTATTTGATTTACTATATGCATGTTCAACTTTAGTTTTGTCACCCTTACTGACCCTGACTGAATTTTAAAGGATATCATATTTACGTCTAGCCTAATATAAGTTATGTCAATCTTACCATTAAGGGCCGACCCTCGGAAGATATTATATTTGTGTTCGCATAATCAATTAATCACAGACTGAAAAGTTGGTCTAGTTCGCGAGCAATAAATAAGATCATAAGTTTCTGTTAACACTCAACATTTAAATAAAATATTTTTAGAGTATGTGTGAATACTTTTGAATTTCAACACTTGGTTGCAGATAATCACACGATTCGTAGATTTTACATAACTTCAGTTTATAAAAGAAACTCATACATATGTTGATATATGTTTTAATACCTGGAACATTACTGTAACCGTTCCAGGTAGTGAGTATATAATAGACTTGCTTTAATAGTATCTATATTACGGTCAAGGGCGGATCCAGGGGGGGGTCATGGGGGTCATGACCTATTCAATTCTCTATCCAACGATGCCAAAACGAATTCTGTGACTC
>NW_026018715.1:8941491-9002950 GCF_020466585.1 Dendroctonus ponderosae
TTGCTCATTTTGCCTCCAAGAAATGAGCAAAAACGGGACGGAAAACATGAAATTTTGGCATAATCTTGCACCTAAGTGTCTGATATTCAAATTTCACGTTCTGGGTCAAAACCACTCGAATTTCCTCACTCACGTTGTTAGGACTGAATCGACTTTTCAATTCTCTATCCAACGGTGCCAAAACGAATTATGTGACTCGAATGGTTCTTGAGAAACTTCGAAAAAAGCAGCGTCATGTTCAAGTGGATTTTGGAACTCAAAAAAAAATCACGCAAATCTAAAACTTCTTGAATTCAAGCATTTTTTGAGAAAACTGCAACATTTCCTTATCGATGGTTCACTTACTAAATAGGTCATTTAGTTCTCTTTGGAATGATGTAAAAACGAGCGTTCTTGCTCATTTTGCTTCCGAGAAACATGCAAAACGGGACAGAAAACATGAAATTTTGCAATAATCTTGCACCACCCTTCCACAAAACGACGATAATTTTTCGAATTTCATAGGCAGCAGAAGACTGTTGTTTTTCTACATAACCCCTCCCCCCCTGAACGTAAAGCTGGATCCGTTACAAGAGACGAAAGTCGAAGTTTGGCCACTGCTTAAAATTGACGGCCGAGGCGAAACCAAGGGCGTCTTGCACGCAGGGCCTTCGACTTTGGTCTCGCATACCCTATACTATTTAAGTATAAGGTTTTGCATCATAATAGCGGTTGGGAGGAGCTTTGGTCTTATTGTCGCCACTGTGTTTGATACAGTCACTGTAATTTTAGGAGCAAAATATCTATCCAAATATCTACCTGAAAATTACGTAGCCGTTGTTGGGGACTGCGATGGTGTCCTTACCGGGTGGTAAGTCAAAGTGCCTGTGCAGCAACCCCCGTCGATCCAAGTCGAGGGCGTGTTTCAAGTTAATCTTTTTCACGTTCTGATCGGGAGACCGGCCAATACCCACAACATTAAAAGCGTAACCGTGCAGATGGAATGGATGGGACAAATTGGGCTGCTGAACTGCAAGAACACATTCAATTTATAAAATATCTGCAATTTAAAAAACCTGCCATTTTACCTTCATCTACCAGAACCACTTCAACGATAGCATTAAGTGGAATATCGATTTTGTGAGTGCACATGCAGTTGGCTCCACAATTTGGTGGTCGATTATCTCCATTACAAAACTGTGAGGGATCATTTTCATCGTACTGAGAAAGCAACGGGGCTGGTGGCGACATATGCGAAATTTCATCAATTAAGCTGATAACATGATCACCATTGGGCGCGACTGAAAAAAAAACAACAAATTTATGATCCATAGCTTGACAGCATTTACAAAAAGTTTCCATTTTGCTTTCATACTTCATCATCTATGCTACCTAATTAGCAAGAAGTACCCTAATAAAGCATGCAAAAACTATATGGTAATGCCTATCAAATGAGTCGAAAGGTGTGTTCTTTTACTGAAATAATTGCTTCATTACGGGAACTCGCTTCCAATCTAAGAGTTTATTAATTGTATTAAGTTGAAGAAGGTGTGTTTGCAGATCGGTATCTTAATAAAACAGTAACGGAGCGTAGTAGTGTAAAACGGATTAATAATTGGTAATTTGGTATTCAACGGTGTACGGTAAAGTACAATAATAAAACGTTTACTCAGGCAAGTAAACGTGTTTGTTCAACGCTGCTATCAGGATTTTTTGCAAAATCTGCGAAACTTAAGAGGATGGAAATAATCTAGTCTGTAATATATTAATAAATTTCTTAATGCTTCGCTTCTGATCCGCTAGGAATTTCCCAAGCATCAAGTTAAGAATGGCTTAAAATATCAGTGAAACCAAATGGCCATATTTTCCTGAACCGTAGTTTCAAAGGAAATAAGCTGTAAAGCCAGGGAATATTTGCGTCGTGGGACTACAATTACAAAAAATAATTTTTTTCAATAAATCTCAAAGATCCAGGACAAACAAAGGCGTTGGAGGATTTTCAGCAGTTTTCATAAAATAAATTTTGAATTCAAGAAGCTGCGTGATGGGAACGAATTTTCAAATCTCTTCGAGGTTTAAAAATTATTACCATTCTGACGGTGTAATTTTCAGAATTTTCAACAATGCTGTGGCTCTATAAGCACTTTAGCGTTCAAAACGGACATCCTTTTAAATGTTTAAAAAAAAAATTTGTTTAAGAGGAAATCAAGTGTACAAGTACTGAATATCAGAACAGCTAATACCAAAATTTCTATAGTGTCAGCAAAACCGTTGAAACTATGAGCTAAATTGCARAATTGAAAATTAATTTMTCGGTWACTGTAACAATTTTCAAAAAAWCAACTTCCAAGAAAAMACTGAAAATTACAGGAAAATTTGTTTGTTGAGTTCTTCAGCMGATATCAAGTTTKCTAAASTCAAAGTTTGTTCGTTCAGCCAGATGTTTAGAAACMTGAAATTTYGACCCTCAGAAACGACYCTTGCTGTGTAAAGGTTTTATAACKTTTYRTAGATTATATTGTTRAAAAAACTATTATTTTGCRTWGYTGTTGACTTTTCTAACTACTGATGTAGAAAAATATATTAAAATATTYACATATTCCTCACTATCAAGCTATACAGCASCAAATGAAAAAATCGGTTAAAACCTCATCWAGCTTACTTTTATAGCTACTGAAAAACTATCATCGGMATGTTTCCGTTAACGATGGCTCGTTWTAGTTAAAGCCTGAGTCGATTTCTCTTCATAGAAAAAGACAAAAAAGTGACGCACTACGGTAGCTCCAAATAAAATCTTACTTTCAATTGATGTTAATTAGACTTAATTGGTAATTTCGATCGTGGACCTCGTGTTGATCGAAAGTAGTTGTACTAGTTACCGGAAGACTAATTAATCGGGTTTAGATTAATATGCGCGATAACACCCAATGTTGTTAAAAATATAAAGGAAACCCGTTTTAATCACATTGATTTAGAGAGATCACGATGACTTCGTGATGACTGGCTGAAGAAGGAAAGTCTAACACAGCTTCAATACAATTTTACGAAATCTTACCTAAATGCCTGTTGTAGGTGTTGGGATTGAATAGATCCTCAGGAGTGTAAACGTGGAATCTGAAGGGCAAGAATATCTTCACATTGGGCTTTTCAATGAGCAGCGCCCTATCGACTTCTCGAGCATTCTTCAGCTGGTTGATGCAAACAGCATCTGGCCTTGTTTCATTGCATCTGGCATCAAGAGGATTGAGTACCTAATTGGCAGTGATATTTTTCTATTTACAATGTACAGTATTTACATATAATTGTACAATTCAAAATCGGTTGGGTCTGGATAAATAAATAATTCACCTTCATGTATAATACATTTTTACATAATGTTGCGTGGAAAGTCTTGGTCATGGCAATTTTTTACGCTTTTATGTGTAGCTTTAGTTATATACATATGGCTCAAGTATATAAATATATACATGGCGAAGCAGGTCCATTGACCACCTAGCATTGCAACTAATGGCTCTAAATTCTATTTATTCAGTATTGTTCCAACCCATTATGTACAGCTTGGTTTTTAATCTAGCCGAGCACAAATAATTGAAAAAATCCTAAGAGATGTGCGCTAATCTTCACACCGAAGTCCTTGCTTCTTTAATATGGCTTGTAATTTTCCGGGAGTTTGTTCATAAAAACCCTACAAAATTGCTAACACCATATTTACAATTATACTCACCACACCCTGAGGAATACCGAAATCGTAAGTGGGGGCGGCAGTGAAAGGAGTGTAAGGTCCTTTGTAGTATCGCAAAACGGCCAATTGTTGAACTCTTCTGATTCCACATTCTCCCAACCCTCTGAACTGGATCCAGTACGCTCCTACCGCTTGATCCGCATTGATGACAAAATCGTATCTTTCCCCTTAAAAAAATGCAGCGAAACGTAAGGTTTTTATTTCGTCTTCAGTTTAGATGTAAAAAGCCTTTAGCCAAGGCATATTTCATTTTTGCCAGTAAAGTTTTAAACTAAAACTTTTGCTTAAGTTCGGGATGCGATTAACATCTAAACATCCCGTAAAAGTCAAGCTCAGTAGTTCCCTGATAAATTGAGCAGTTTGTTAAAAAAAATGATGCATCGAAGCAATTTATTTTCATGGTCTTTTAATTTCAGCTGTCGCATTTTCATTTTCGATTCTAAATCACCCTGTATATTTTTCAAGCGTTCTTAAAGTTCCTTGAGTTAATTTTTTAGATAAACCTTCGTCTTAGTTAAGTAACCGATATTTGAAAAGTATGGCGACCTTCAAAGATTACGCAAAATTATATTAATTAATCAGTTAATTGTCAATCATTATTATCTAACTGAATCGGGTTGGTTTTGCTGTTTTCTGCGACAACTTCCACCTGCGAAAGGGCAAATGTTATGCAAAATGCTGAAATATCCTTACGAAAGTTGCCGATGACTTATGAACTTTTCGGATTTTTTTTCGGGGAACTGTTTTTTGAATTTTACTTACCAGAGAAGGAAATGATGGTGTTAACATTGACAGGATGAACCGGTTCTCCATCTGTAGCAATCAGAGTCAAAGTGTGTCCCTGGAAGGTCAATTGAGCAGGACAAACTGAAGCCAACGAATTGATCATTCGGAATCTGTATCGTTTGCCTGGCGTCATGGTGAACGTTTCCAAAGGAGTATTTGTCATAAATCCGGTATTAGGATCTCTAAACTGTCCTTTGCCGTTGATGAGCACATTTTCAGGGTCTTGTCCTATGAAACAAATAGAACGTTGAATATCCTGCAGCACTTAATAATATTCTGTAGAATAAATAATACATCACTGTCAGTTTACAAGTTCAACGACAATTTAAAATTTAAATGCAGCCTGTTTTTGTGTGAATAAATACTGTTAAGTCATATACGCGATATAATTAAATCGTTGTGTCTCTGTTCGATATTAGGCACGTGTCGTTCAATTGATTTTCTAATTGTGTGTTATTGATATTAATGAACTTTCACTTGCAGACGGAAAAACTGGGCAATATACCGCAGGTTTTTTCAGTTACACGCAAATTGGATTTATTTCACGGAATTTTCTACATGAAGCTCATTTCAAAAGATTTGGAATCTTTCATTTACCATTTTCCTCCATTCACCAAACTCTTATCAGAGTAAAAAAACAATAGTTTGAAAAAATATCATCCGTTTCTTACCAGTATTGACAGCCAATCTTCCAGGGAAACGTTCGGAAGCATCTTCGTGCATCCAATCCGACAACAAAATTACGTGGGTTGTCAGGTCGAAATCATATAAATGACTATTTGGGTCTTTGTTAGGGGGTTGGCGAATCACCAAACTTCCATAAATACCGTCCATCTTTTGTAGCCCGGTGTGAGCATGCCAAAAGTGTGTGCCAGCGTTACCTGCTATCCACTGGTATCTGAAACAATGTGGGAAACCATTGTTGAGTCAATTGTATGTTCTTGTTTTAACAAAAAAACTTAATTTTATTTTAATCTGATGACTTTGTCGGAAATTGCTAAATTGAGCACGCAGATGAATAATTATGTAGCTGTGAAGTAAACATGATTATGTGCTCATAACTTTGAGAAGTACACTTTGTGCTGTTCACACTTACATCCGCCTATCTTCTATGAAAGGCAGCATTTTAAAATCTCAAATTACACAATTTTTTTCAAAAGGCCCTGAACGTACTATGGGACTTTGCAAAGGAAAGTGAATTCTATAGATTCAACTAAGTATTGAAGTTAAGACTAAAAGCTTTCAAGATCAGCTGGATTTGCCGCCGTTAACTCCAAAAACAAAATTGTTTGCATCAATTTAGGAATTTTCGCTGTTGACCACAACTGGAATTTTTGCCGAACTCCACGTTTACATTTGAGAACTTTATTGGAAATTTGAACTGAGAAAATGCAAAAATCCTTTCTTAATGCAGATTAGTTTTAAGTCCAAATACCTTATTTTGGTAGATTATTTGAATCAGCAAAGCTTAAAAGCGCCACGCTTGCCACTGCTAGGAGGCTTTTTTGAATAATTTATCGATTTATCGTCTAGTACGCTTTCTCCTTTTAAATTGTTTTATTACAACAGAAAATATTTGGGAGACTTCGGGTAAATCGTAAGCAAATTTTGCATAAAAAAAGAAACTGTTGATATCGAAAATGGAAATTGAGCTATTGAAATTCGTCTGGCCACTTAGGAACCCTTAACACATACCAATTTTCACGTTAATGTGCAAAAGCATTGTAATATAAAATTGTTAAAGAAATCAGCAGCCGCAATTTCTATCGCACTGTTATAGTGGTTGGAAAATATCATTTTTGGTGTTGGAGAGAAAAGGTGCGAATTCCCTCACACTTCCTTGCCAAATGAAGCAACTGCTTATAAGTGCAAACTGGACTTTTATTGCCGTATAATGGCTCTATTAGCGTCGTGGAATTGCAATCAATAACATCTACAAACTTTTACTTTTCCAATTTTGAAAACGAGCTTAAAACTGTAGCATACGAGCAAAGGAGTGATGCTATTTAATTTACATTTATTTGGCACAAATAATGAGCGAATATATGAAGACTTGCATAATAAGCACAAAAGTAAGCTTCATACAAAAACTACATTTAAGCGCTAATCTTTCGCCTTTTTAAAACATTATTTGCAGTCCGTTTTACTCTGAAAAGCATCTAATTATCAACTATTTTGGTTCATAAACAAAATTCTCTGTTTTGTTACTAATGAATCAATGAATAATCTGCTTCTCCTTCAGTTGATTACTTGCTTCTGCATCAAGGCTAAAACCTGCCTGTTTCCCCATCTGGGCAAGTAAATGGCAAATGCGTATCTTAATTGATGAATGAATTGAGCTGATGCAGATTGTTCAATGAAAAATACTATCAGAAATAATTGAAACTGCGCCCCAGGCAACATTTACAAATCAATTTGTCCCATTGGAACGTGATGGTTTGACTACCAAGGTATTTGATTGACGATAATCACCACGTTTTGTAATCATAGAGAATGAGTAATTCATAAAGTAAGTTGCGACATCTGCATCTCTATTAGATGATATTTCTGGCTACTTTGACTAAGGTTAACCCCAGCTGAAGAAATGTTTTTCTCTTCAAATTGTTACCTAAATGCGTTTCCTTGCTGGATTGGGCACTGGGTAACGAAAGGAACACCATCGTAGTATTGAGATCCTCTTTGCCACACTCCGTGCCAATGGATGGTAACTTCCATACCTTCAAGATGGTTCTCAACGTCGATAACTACTTTGTCACCTTCGCAAACCTGCAAGAAAATTAAACTTGTTAACGGAGATTTGGAACTTTTGTATATGAAGTAATGGATGAGGTTTATCATAAAATTGGGATTTTTGAATAAATATGGCTTACTTGAATACTGGGTCCAGGCAACATTCTGTTGACAGAAAGCATTCCTCTTTCCACGCCGTCAGCAAGAATACATTGGCAGTTTGACCAAATGGGGTTGGTTGCGTTGGGTGTACATACTTGGCAGGCCCTGAAACATTAAATTTTTTATTAATTGATTTTCCTATTTCATCCTTGAATATTGTAAAACAAATAGAAGCCAACCTCGAACCTGAGTTCGGGCTCATTATTCAGATTTCCCCTTGCTAACTCGTATTATTTGTATGTCTTGTATATGATATCAATCAGTTGATCACATAAATTAAATTAAATAACATTTGAATGAAAACGTTTACCCATAAATAATATCCCATTCGCAAGTCGTGTTTTCGGTACACCGATCTGCAGTGTATGGAAAGTTTTATCAAACAATCTTCAGCAATTCTATCAATAAATTATCGGGTCAATGGCTAACAATTATTATGCAGAATAACTGAGGTAATTGGACATATTAGTGATCATAATCAAACTTTTTATGCAGCTGGTGAAAGTACTCGATTCAAGTTCATTCATCATCTTAAATATTCCTGCAATTTATGTTCAGCTAATGATTAGCTAGAATTTATTTATAGATTTTGATTGCATCCGACCTTTTTAATCATGTTCATTAATGATGTATCTGCTAGCACAGATAGGAATATTCGTACTTATTAAGGTTAAAATCCCGTTTCAGTGTCCAAGTTAATCAATTTACTGCATTGAGTGAAAAACTGGTTCAATATAGAATGGCTTTTTTACTCCAAATTAATTATGTATTCAAAAATCATTGTTATGACTACTGAATGCTGGCTACTGAATTTTTAACAAGTAAAAATTGATCTCATGAACAATTCAACAGGAGCAGGTGCAATAAGTTATTCTCAAACTAGTGCTACCTACGAATTTCTTATCATTTAAATTAAAACCTGCACTTTCTCATCAATATTCACCTTCAACTACATTTTCCTGTGAATAGAAGGCATTTCTTCATCAAAATGTAGATTAAATTTCACTTTAATCAGGGAGTAAAAGTACATGCAAAATGCAGAGATTGAGAAAGAGCTGATCCATTAAACTACACAAGCAAATCAATATTTTTTAACTTTGATTGATGTGGGTCCGCCTACTATTGTTTTGCCAGTTACAAATTAATTTTTTTAATAACTTTCTCTTGGAAATTTTGACTGATTTAATTAATAAACTGATTAATTGCCTTGTGATAATACGTGGGCGATGTTCTGAAGATGTTGAAGATTGCAACGTAGCATAGGGAAAGATCACTTACGCTCCTAAGACCGTGTACATTTCCAACGTGAAGTGGTAATAACATATCTTGGGTGGTTCTCCTTCGCGGCAAGCCCGAGCACATTCATCTGGAGCAGAAAGGCTGGGGTTTCTTCTCAGTTCAGCGGTTGGGGACGTTCTGAAAAAAAAAATCATTATCAAATGGTTTTTTAAAATAGTGTTGGTTTTACGGACCTGTAATCTTGATGTTTGTGCTTAATCCCTCCTCCTCTATTTCCACTGCCAGCAGTGTAGCTAATGGAATTAGTTCTGAACGGATGTGTTTGGGCGATCTCTTGCTGAGATGTGAAGAAGTTGGTGTCGACTGCATCCCAAGCGTTCCAGGAAGCTGAAGCTTGTTGGTCACCTAATGCACAACAAAATGTGGTTTTAAAAATTTTGAATATGACGCAAAAAAGAGAAATTTTAATTTGCAGGAAGTTATCTGCTGTGAAAACTCCAAAACGCAATCTAGTTCTACTTGACCGAACAGCCCGTATGTTAGCCGCATATTTATGAAGGTAATATTTCACTCTCTTTGTTCCAAATTCAAAGTCACCGAGTGGATAATGAATTATTTACATTCGTTGAAAACGCATTTGCTTACATGTGTGCAAGTGTCTAGTTTTCTCGATAGAGATCTTTCTACTCGACAACATATTTTATTGCAGTGGAATGGCCATGGCATGGAAAATAGGAAATATTTCAAAGAGTTTGATTTAACATTATTTCCACTTAAGGTACCTAAGTGGCTTGATTTAACAAAAATTTAAGAAAAAATGATCAGCATATGAAGAAGATTGAGGAACTTAATCTATGTGATTGAAATTGGACCAAATTTAGCAAAAGATAAAGAGGCAACGTCGAGGCTCAAACAAATGTTCCAAAACAGCAACGAAAAATAAAATAATTTTAAACGCAGAAAATTAGCTCTGAAACAAGCAAACAAAAGGAAATATTCGATTTAAGAAGCAGACAATAGAAAAATAGGTAAACCTGAACTCTGAACGATGAAGAAAAGCGAGCTTAGTAGTTACAGAGGAAACTTTTGCGTTGAGCAATTCTTCTCGAAATTATTCTGTAAGAGTCTTCTATTCTAAGGTGTATTTTGCATGTTTTATTTTCCTAATTTATTTCATATAATGCTAGTGTATTTTATATGACTGCGAATTTCTATTTATTATACCCACGTAGTCTATGTAGTCTTTAATACATTTTCACATAAAATAGGGGCAAATGGTTTTTAGAACTGAGCTTCTTACGTTTGCTTTTTTGTGAATTAAAATAAAAAACATGACTTCTTTGACTTTCCGCTGAGCCCAAAACTGACTTGGACCTAGTGACTTCTGAGGTTTTCTAGACCGGCTTTATTTCTGAGAAAAAATTAACCTAAATTATAATAGAAAAAAATATCTCGGAAGCCTTAGGCACAATAGTTTAATTACATTGGTTAATGCCCTTGTTATCTATAAAATTGAAGGAAATCAATGGGTGTATAAATTTAAAGTGGAAATTACGTCACAGTAAGTGCCATGCCTATATTGTGTTTCAGGCTTTGGAAAGTTCTAAACCAATAAATCAAATAAAAATTGGAACCACACGTTTTAAATAGACTTCAAACGCTACGCGCTGGCTGGTTAGTTTAGAAGTGCATATAAAATATTAATTTTAGAGCAACTTTCAAAAACCTAAGTCGTTAGTTTTACTCATGACCAGCGGATTTACTATATTATATCACATAGTCGCCTCAGTTTCTTCTGCAACATTAATTGCGACAACAACCAGACAATGAGACAATAGTTGCACTTAGCCTTTGTGGATTGTCTATGTAAATTTTCCAAAACTAAAAAAGTCAACTTAAAAGTGCGCTTGCTCAACTCAAGTCTCGCTTATTCAACAATTCCATTGTTCATATACTCCCAATGTAATTCGGCATTATTGCAAAATGATATAGGTATTGTAATATTTTACGCAGTTTATCCTGTTCGTGATCGCTTTCGTTTAGTTGCGCATCATTATTATTATGAGTGATTTTCTACTTTCTAATTTGCAATTGGTATCATATGGGGTGTTGTCTTTCCGCATTGAAAAATTTACACATTTCTTCTGAACCGCCTGTGTGGAATGATACTGGTTTTAAATTGATGTTGCTTTCGCTTCAAATAACGCGTTAATCTGATTTTCCGCGGGCGATGCTTTGAAACCTGTAAAATCCATTGTGCGATTCATTCATCAATCTGACTTAATTTGATCTTGTTTTTCTATTAGTGTTTCGCCTAAAGCCCTCAAGCTTTTGAAATTGAATAATTCTCGATTTTACGTTGTTTTAAAGGCTTGAAAATGCACGGGAAGCAATTTGAAAATGTAATAAACTGGAATATTGCGAAAGATGAGACTGCAGCAATAAAATCGCTTATATTATATAACGGCGACTTTGCACATATTTTCATGCAAAAGGTAAATTGCCGATATTTCAACCTCTAATCACTCAAAATTTGCATAGCAATCCAATTACTTCTACTTGGGTGAAATTCGCATAATTAGCACAAATGTGCTCCTGCGTGCAAGTATGCACTCGTAACAACTTTACCTGTAGATATACACAATTGAAATTAATCCAGTTTTAACGAAAAAAAATAGCAATAAAGGCGCATAGCTATTTTAACTAGATGCGATTACGTTACCTTGCAAGTAAAATTAATTGCAAAAATCCGAGAAAAGAGAAATGTGATACTTTTTATTCACTTCACCTGAAGCATAAATCAAATATTGTACTCAATTATCTCTGAATGTATTGGGAATTTTATTAAATAAATCGGGGTTGTTTTAGTAACTGTCCCTTTGAAAATTGCAATAGCCATGAAACTACTCCAGTTACTGCTAATTTATACCAAAATAGTAGGATTCATAAAAACGATTTCTAATGATGCTCATCAAATCAGGGCAAATCCGATAATTTCTGCAAACTTGGGAATAAAGTTTATTGTTTTCATTTCAACACGTTTTTCGGTTCGAAAATCAGCTAATTGACCAATTAGATTCAGGTTGCGATAGATCTTTATTTATTTTTAATGATGGATTGGATAATGTTGTTATTAAGGTGAAAATTGGTTCAGATTTGAATTTGCCACTTGAATACTGTCGAGAAAACTGATGAGTAAGCAGTTATTTATTATTTTTGCCTTGGGTTTTAAACGTTTTCAGATAAAAAAAATTATTAGCAAAAGTACTGTTTTATTAGACACTGTATGTCTAACCTTCAGATGCATATTCAATGTCTACCCACACATTTTAAACAGTATTTTCAGGCCTAAAGATGCTGAGGTTTTGCCTGAAATAAAAATGCGCTGCCCAGGTGGAAATCTGCACAAATATAATTTTATTCCGCTTGCCCAAGAACGAAGCAGAAAAAAATATCAATCTGACTTGAAGACTCGTCATTTTCCAAGCACTTTAAATATTCGGAATTCAGAATAAAAATACTGAAACAAACAGACACGAAGAACCACACACAACGAAATCAATCAAGAATCTGCCACCTGCACTGGCTTTTAAACAGAAGAGTCCAGATGAATGTGAAGAACAAGCTTCTATTCATCAAGACACTTATCACTTATGAGAACCGAACTAGCGTAAACTTTGAAAAGCTATTCATGATGGAGAAATGGAAGAGAAACTGAAGCTTTTGGCAACGTCAAAGCCACCTTAGTTGTTCCGCTGCGCCAGGACATGGGAAAAATGAAGTGCAAGTTCCGGGAGTGTTATTTGCAGGCTAAACCCCGCTGGTGAGACCCAATAAGCTCCGAACCCCTCCTGATTATGCCTGAGATTAACATATCTTAAAATATGTACCTATTTACTACTACTGCCAAAAAACTACATCATTTTTTTCTGACTGCAGGAAATAATTAATGACAAATAAATCCGAAAAAGTTTGTTGTGTAGTTTGGCAAGGCGACTATTTTTATTTATTATTAATGTACCCTTGTGCAGCTGGCTAATAATTTCAATGCAGATTGTACTAGATCCTGTTAATACGTATTACCGTTCCGCAATGGGTTGGTCATTAAAAGATAATCTAAGCAAGTGCCAGCCAAATGAGTTGAAGACCTAAAAAACAGTCCACATTAATCAGCCAGTGTTGAAATGCAAGCCTAGTAATGATTCGACACATTTGTTTAGATCTCTCAGAGAATTCTCACAAAAGCCTTGCATTGTTTGCTGTTAGTAGTTCAAGAAAAAAAAAGTTGCACAAAATATATGCAACACTGGAGGCACGGGATATGTTGATTGAGACAACTTGTTTTTCGGTTGTTCCCATTCGGATTAGATTCGGTTTTATAATTGTTTTTAAATTGTGGCCCTAGCCTGCAGGCGTAGATGGTGAGATTTTCTGAATGAATGTTCCTTGAGCAGCTTCTTTGCATATGAAACAATACATTTATCACACGATTTCCGTAATATGCATTCTCCATTGATTTATTCACTGTAGCAGAAAATACAATGGAGTTTCAAGGAAATTTGTCAGTGGTACAGGCAATTTGCCTCCAATAATAAAATTGCTGGGTATTAAGTGAACAAATGGCTCTGAAAGGTTGCAAATCGACCTTTCATTTGCTTACATATTTCTGTAATATTCGGATCGTTATCTGTGAAATACTTGTATCAACAATTTGGTGTCAATGCTACTCATACTTGCGGTTTTTCTGATGGTTAACCAACACTTTATTATCTACATTGCCCATATTGTTACTTAACGCCGATTGATACCTGATTATAATTAGGTATATGGGAAACCCAATGTTGCCAAAAAAGTTCAATAGCAATTACTCAGTTCGAAACATAGCTGATTTATTTGCATAATGGCACCACGCCTGCTAAACTCGGAAATTATTTGTTGCTACAACATTCCTTCAAATTTACTGAGTATTAGAGCGTAAATGTCGGTTACTTCATAAGGAATTGGAATATTTATCGCCAAAATTTGCCATACAAGGTGGTGTTTTTGTCTCAATGTATCCAGCATTCTTTCCCAAATCATTCATTCATAGCTTGGAACATTGGGTCAGTTTATGAAGAAATAAAATGCAACGTTCGGTGTTTCTTAAGCATCTGGGTTGCTTTCAACGATTTGCATCTTTGAATACTTGTCCTTATCTAAGCTAATTGAATTTCACACGGTAATGATTCGCATGATGCAACACACTTAGTTGTACTCATAGCGCATATTTAATATGTTTTCGGCCAACTTAAATCGCCTAGGTTAATGCTAATTATTTGGTTTCAAATACTCTAAAAACAATGATCATTGAACAGTTAAGTGATGCCAATAAACTTTACTCCGTTTAATTAGAAACATTCTCCAAAATTTTATTGGAAAAACAGCAAACATTCTTCAAGCTGTTCGCGGTTCTGACTGAAATGGAGTATATTAATATCCTGCTTGTTTGGCTTCTCTGGATATATTGCTGATTTTTTTTTATTCTGCAAGAATTAACAAGAATATTCTTCGTTCATCCTGCCTGACTGTTCCTCTCGATTACCTTATCAACTTACGTCGAAAATTTCCAACTTTGCAGATTATAGGAAGATACATCTTCACATTCTTAGGTCTATTCTTTCACTAAATTTCTTTCGGTTTGATGGTGTTTTCTGATCACCAATTTGGTTTCTTCACAAAATTGAATGTTTTTCCTACGTTCCCCCAAAAATTTGATTATCGGCGATATTTACGATAATGATAAAGATTTAACACTCACATATTGCATTCTGTAAGATTATGCAAATGCGGACATAGAAACCAGTTCAATTTTCCGTAGACTGGAGTAAATCACGCAAGAGATAAATAAACAAAATCGCCGTGGATTAAAACGTAAGAGAACTAGAAACTCGTAATATTTTTTCTTTGCCAAACCCCCAGTCAGCAATTTTTCGTTGAAATATTAGCCAAGGAACTGTTAATTATTTAAATTGGCTCGAAATTAGGCAATTTATCATCCTTGTACCAAAAAGTTTCATCGCAAATTATTCAAATTATCCTGATTAAGAAACGACAAAATTGACAATAGAATGAGATCATTAGAGACACTGAAACTTTTAATTGAACATCCTTACCAAATCATATTTCCTTGAGAATATCCGAAAATAAAATCATCAAGCAATGTCTGTTATATATCCTGTTTAAGCGCGAGTGGTGCACGAAGATATTCGATTTTATTTCGAATCGTTTATTAAGGTGGATTAGAAATAAAAGTAATATCGTGGCTCCATTCACTTTATCCTTGGATAAGCATTAATCGCGCGTCAGTATTACAAAGAAAAATTAATAGTGTGAATAAGAAAAAAACTATGTTTCGCCAGTGAATTGCTGAACTGGAACGCGTATTGAAAACTTCATTGTAGTACATCAAAACCTCAATACCCAGTTTGTTAACAAAAGCAGCAGCTTTGCAAGAAGCCTACCAGGCAGACCCCATTAAAATTTAGGACCAACTAGCTGCAATAAAATGTAAATTAAGAAACAAACATCAAATGCACTGTTTTGCAATATATTTAGAGAAAATGTAAGCAAGTTAACCTTTGCAGCAAAAATTTCCATGTGAAAACATCATTTATCATCAAATTTAGCATGCTTTTCTTTTGTATTTGTATTGCACTGAAACATACGACGATATAAAGTGGCAGCCGGTGAAATTTTTCTTCACTTAATGGTTTTCAAAGAATCCGTATAGCATTGAACATCTGTCGCATAAAAGTAAAAATCATCGTGAATCTTCGAGCATCTTTCTTCAGTTGACCTAAAAATCAAACCAAATCGAACATTTCATCAATTATTTTACGCTTAAATTTGATGCAAATTGCTGGGTTTTTTCAAAGTTCAAGAAATAGTTGGTAATAGTTCTAAAATATCTAAAAATGATCTTTAATCGAACTGGTGCCATAATAGCTGAGTAATAATATTCTTAGTCATTATAAGCCTACACTCAATTAGAAAAGAAACGATTCATTTTTTTAAGGCTTTGATAACTTTTTAATTGGTTTTTTATATTGAAATAAGGTGCAAGTTTATTGCAATTATGTCTTCAAACTATTCAATGTTAGGTAGAAAAATAAAAACATATTAAATACTATTGGCCAAATGCTCATTTAATGAGTTGAGTGTGCAATACCAGCTTAAAATTGGTCAGAAGAAGACCCAGATGGATTTTCCTTATGCTTAGCCCATTGACCTTTTAAACAACGATTTAAAATGGCGCTGCAGTAATAATTAGACGAAATTTTTAACCTTGTCTTTATTAAATGATGTGGAAGAAGATTGCAAAACTGCGAAACGGGTTTAAAAAATGTGATATTTAAAGCAAGCAACTAAATCCCAGACATACAAATTTACAAATACGAATCCACAGATAAACATTATGCAGTGCGCACGAACTGAACTGATAAATACCTTTAACTCGATAATCACGAAGTGTTCATTTTTCTCTTTTACAAATAGGAACCAATACGGAACCTTTGCAAGAACCCCCGAACAATTTACTTAGCCAGGCAGTTTAACAATGTTACGCTCTATTTCGTCGACTTTCTTTCAATTATTTTCGTATTTTAAACACAAAAGGTTTCGGACAGCTTTAACGCAATCGAACCGCGAGCGCTCACAAATCTAATAAAAACGCCGCAAATTGTATTGAATGCGATTTATTTATGTGTTGTTTGCATATACATAATTAATTTGGTGCACTGGTGAAGGAAACGGCATTAAGCATTTTTAGCTGCAAATTTGTAACCTTTTTATTTGCTACAGTTGCTAATCAAGTGTTGGAGGCAATGGTTTCTATTGCCTTTTAGCAAAAAGACTTTTAATGAGAAACTAGCCAATTTAATTGACAAAAAAGGTCTAAAAATAGAGCTGACTGATACCATAAGCAAGGTTTCAGTATTAAGAAGCAACGTGAAAATAAAGAAAGTCCTTTGATACGACAAGTTAATTAACTTTGTGAATTAAATTTGACCGTGAAAACAGCTACATCTTTTGCGATAGAAATCGCTGATCACGAGCGTGATGTTGATCTTAATCTTCTTAAATTAGATGGTCTAATTAACGCAAAAAGCGCCAAAGAACCAGCACGTTAAATTAGATTTAACAAACTACATTTTCATAAATTGATCCACCAACTCACGCAGTAGGGAGCAGTAATTATTAAGGAGAAAGTAAAAGATGTAGTTCCTTTTCGTGTATTCCACGGATAAGAATTAGGTGCAAAAACCCTAAGCAGCAGCTACATTGTCACGTTGTCATAGAAAATTAACGGAATATGAGCAGAGCTTATATTGTCGAAAATTCACCGAATCCAATGCAGCTGGAACAAAACCCCATTGTGTCAATTATTGTTTCAAAGTATCTGGTCCATGTTAAATACCGTTGAAACAGTTAGATGATCGTCAGATAAAAGTGAATTTGGAAAGTGTGAATGACCATACCAGAATAGCGCTATTCATTAACGTTTTTACCACACGACAAATGCAGGTCAAGGCTCCGAAATCAGTCAGCATTTTCTTATGCAATGCCCAATCATTTCCTAAAATCGCCTTAAACTTACTGAAATGATACCACTGGTTGAAAAGCTCGGAAATTACGTTAAACCAATAATATTGCGAAACAAATCAGTTACTTTCTGAGCGTTCGTACCAAAGCCGTTACAAAACTCGCATTTAAACAGAATGTAATTACTTAGTAAATAGGAAAGATGCCAATCTCGCCTGAACCAGCTGAAACATTAAGGTGAAAAACATAATATATGCGGCAGTTTATAGAAAAAGTGAGGAAATGAATAGGGCAGCGCTTTTGATACCTACCAGGATATTACTTTTTTTTCTGTGCGTTTTGCTGCTGTACCAACCTGCAACAAAAAAAACTGTTATTTTAAAACGGCAATTAGAGAGTTTATTTATTTTGAAGACCTTTAATCAGTTACTACAGAACTATTATGTTAAATATTGAAAGGGAAAGCTAAATTAAATTCAGGAGTATGCAGAATTTTAGAGCTTGCCGTTCAACGTATGTGAACGTTCCAGCTAATTGAATCAACAAAAGGAACAGTATTAATTAGATAAATGGCAATGAATTGCTTTGTCATGAGTGGAAAAAACTGGTGCTGCCACTTTAATAGCAATAAATAAATCACCTATCTAATGCTAATAAGAAAACAAGCCAATATGGAAATATGCAATTGAGAATAATTGCATATTTTTGCATTCCTGTTTAATAAAAAATTTAAATAATTTCTCTATCCGTTATTATCTCAGTATTTTTAATGCGTCAAATCTCAGTTCAGCCGTTTGACTTGAAGATTTGCCAAGCAGGTTTTAATTAATTTGAAAAACACTAGCCACTATCTTTATGTCCAGTTCACCTGAAACGAAAATATATGTATGGACGAGATTTAAAAATGATGAATTTTGCTCGGTTTATTGGGAAGAAATCCTAACTGTTAGAACCACTAAGTAGGATCACCCATTGTTTAATAAAAGAAAGAACACTGGAGAAAATTGGAGGTGATTTCGGAGAGCTTTCATGCCAAACACATTTCTTAAAACCGTGCAGCTTTTCAAAGCCTTATTAAAAATAATTATTATCGAATATAAATAACAATAGTTTCACTGTTATCCTCTTTGCAAAGATGCAGATAGCATTTGCATGCGAAAAATTCGATTGTTGTTGTTGCTTAGGCGACAAGTTTCTAAAACCTCACACTTTCTTCATTTAGCTTACTGATGAAAACCGCATTATGTTTCCAAACAAAAGACGACTAAAAGTAAATCCGTGCAATTCATTGCAATTGACTAATGTTTCACGTCGGGAGGTTTAAAGATGTTAATTTTCACAGCGTCTTGTGAAAAAGGTTCAGTTTTAAGGTTCAAGCTGAAAAATGTGCGTCATTCATAAACATCTTTCCAATGATTAATGTATGCCATAAATGCACCTGTGGACCTTATATTCCGTTTTATTTTAACAGAAACTGCCAGAAGGCCCATACTGTGTCATATTGAGTTGTTATAAATCAATTCGCATTCATTGCTTTTACATGGTTTGGTTACCGAACTGAAGAGACAAATTGCGGACTAGTAAAATTCCTAAGGTTTAGATAATTTAGCTTATGGCAACCAAATTAGGAAACATCTTTTCAATGCTTCAATGGTCAGCATGCAAATTGCACTTTTTGGAATAGATGATCTCCAGAGCTCGATTTATCTCGGTTGTAGCCGTCACTTTTTATATAATTTCCGTGTAATTAGCCGAGTTTTTAAATTTATGTCCAGGAAATTTTTGTCGACAGTACTTATGCAAAATATACGCTAATGATTTTTATGCAAGTGAACTAATTACTTTGACCATTGACCATTGAGTATTTCATTTTTATCGTTGAGAGGCTTTTAAAAGTTTCTAAATAAATACTTAAGACGTTTGATGAAAAATTGAATAACAGAGGTTTCCTAATATAGAGTTCAATATGTGTACTGACTAATTAGAATTTATTTAAATAATGCAAACACTAAGAGAACGGTGACAAGAGATAAACACATTTTTTTCCGTATCTTTCACATATAAAATATCTCGTTGTATGAAACTATGCAAATTGAAACATCGCTTATTGCAAAAGTGTAGCCATTTCTTGAAACGTTATTTATATAAGGTTTATATGGAAATTATCCACTAGCAGTGGCTATTTGGTATCTCAAATACTACAGTAAAAGTCTCGCTTAAATCGACTATTTAACCTCATTTCCCGCATAAGTTTGGAAATTATTCCACCATTGAGCTGAATTATGCTTCCTTAAACAAATAAAAAGCTTTACGTAGGATTTGAACAAAAAGAGAACGATTTAATGTGAGTAAAACAATTGTTTTGCCAAAAAAAATAGTTGAAATGTTGCTGATTTTAGGCGATTGTTGCTGCCACGCTCTGTTTCATATTTTAAAAAATGGTCGCTTTGAACGCACTTTTCTGACTGAAGTGTTGCGAATTTAATGCCAAACCACACAGGGATATAATTAGGGTAATTGATGTAAAATTGGAAGTAAACGAATTGGAAATGGGGCTTTTATTTATGATTTTATATTAACTGAAGTGAAGTTTCAAAGTTTCTACAAAAAGCCGATAATTCAGTAGAAAGAATGATATGGAATCCCATGCATTCAATGCAAAAACCATCTAGCGCATTTTACAAAATCATAATTTTTTGTTCATCAGCAATCAGTTTTTCATTTTTAAATTTATGCAGCTTTTCCTTTCTAGCAAGAATATTTAACGTTGAGATTTCTGCACACCAAGGACGTATATTCGATTGGAATGTTAAACATTAGTTGGGATTTTTGCTCTATATTGAATCGACTAAATTACAGCTTGGCGTAGTTAATTCCAACATTTATTGGATTATTCGCCAGCGCGACACTTTATTTAAACAATTCGCGGTGCTTGAAACAATTTGCTGCATTATGCACGATACGAAAAATGTATCTGAAAGCCGCCGTGTTTATTTCTGTGCGAAACAAAGCGGATATATTGCACCTATTGTTTAGAATTTCCCATAGGAAAAAGTCCACATCATTACCATGCAGATATGATTAATAAAGAACTAATATACTTGACTTTATGAATAACATGCATATTCATTTTAATGAATAATTTGTAAGTCGCATACGGCAGGTATACTGGAGGTAACGATATGATAGTAATTTTTAGTGAATAGAGAGTTATTCTCCTGCTGGGTTTAGCTAAGTTCTTCGGAACTTCATGCCCTATTTATGATTAAAAACGTAAAGAAGTTGCAGATGCTACTTTCCTCTTCTTTGGATTGCTGAAATGGTAAATACCACCAGCGACCAGACAAGCAAAACTTCAATAGAACCTTCCTTCGATTGAAATAAAAAGTGTCTGAACTCGGTGAAAATAACCCTAGCACTTATTGGGCGAACTTTATGCGACACATGGCAAGAAAATGCACTTGTCTATTTTATCGCTACCAAGCGGAACAAAGCCCTGGGTGTTCCCAAAGGAGATTTTCCTTGTGAATTATTAAGCGATCATATGGATAACTTTTATCAACCTTTTTCTGTGATAAAGCTTCTTCGACAAAAATGGAATCAGCTATTTGCCCAGCCCATTCCCAAAGAAGATTTTCCGTGAAAATAACATTCGTTGAGTTGAATTAAGTTAATTGAACCACATTTATTTGAACAGTGAGATGCACCGAGCGTTTTCGTAGAACGATTTACCTCTACTACTTCAACACAATTGTCTCGGAATCAGAAGTCCAGTATTCCTTATGCATGATTTAATCGGAAGGATGAGCCCACTGCTTGGCCATTGCGATCTCCAGACCTCAACCCGTTGGAGTTTTTATGTGCGTCATGCAAGAAGGATTTTTTATTCAATGGAAAAGCCTCAGTCTCCAATGAGCTGTGGTTCATCGGCCAAGTATGCTTTTGCATCTGCTTTTTCGCCATGTTGAATTACCGTTTAAAATCCTTGATTCTTCTGACCAGAAGAACAACCGACAAAATAATTCACTTTTTCGGGATTTCTCACCAATCACCAGGCTTCAAAGAATCGTTCCTTATACCCTTCGGTCTAGACACAATTCCAGAAAAAATTACAAATGAAATTTGGTTGAAAATTGAAACTTTAATAACTGGATACTGCTCTTATATTCATTATAAAACTGGAGCAAAACTATTACTTTTCCGATTATTTAAACCTCTGAGAAATTTTAGTAAGAATTACACTGTCAGTGCGATAGTAATAAAAGTGTTTTTTCTAATTTTTTAAAACCGCTTTGTTGATCACTGATATAGAGCTAGCTTTTGAATGAACTTTCAATTCACATTTTGTTTTCCAATAAAAATACAGTCATATTTCTATTGACCGTTTTACATAATACATCTACGTTGCCAGCAATGGATTACAATTACAACTAGAATATTGCATTTTCATGGTGAAAATGTCAAATATCGTGTAGATCATAGAACAATAGGTCGAATACCTCGAAGTGAGATGTTGTGATACAGATATGCACATACCCTGCCCGTTTATTGCAAAGTACCGTGTTGTGGGCGAATAATTTTTCAAATCGAAATTTGCAGGTCATGATTATCACGACTCTCCGATCGGAAAAAACCTTAAAAGTCAACAAATGTAGTTAAAAACCAAATTAAGCGTGCCTGACAAAAAACTGTAGAAGTAGATTGGCAGAACAAATAATGGTACCGAAAAAATGTTACTGTTTAGATCATATTTGGAATAAATCAGGGTGTGATGTTGGTGGAGTTTCACAACGTTCTTGATTATTCGTTACACCAGTCAGACCAAATATATCTCTATTGACAATGGCGGCTTTGTCTAGTAGGTTTTTGTTGTTGCTTTATTATAATAGACTCATTGTCAGAAACGTGCAGTTCCAAATAACTAATTCAACTCTCTGGCCTTGCAGGCTCAAGGAACAGTCAACTACTGCGGGTTAAAAATTTCTCAGCCATTGTCCAGATCAAGAGCATAATTATAATCTAAAACACATACAGCAAGAACCGAATCCCTGTCAACTTTTTGCTGCCTCTGGCCGCAACAACTAATTTACTTTCCTCGAACTATTACTTTACATATTTGCTGGTGGTAATGTTTCCTTTTGGGAATTTATACAATGTTAATAACGTTTTACGCTTTCTGACCAGGCGATGTTGAGACTGCTAGATACAAATTGTATACCATTACGGATAATCTTAAGAGGAACTCGAGAGTTCTATTGACTTACCAATCGTGCACTTTACCAAGTAATTGCGGGTGTGAAATTGACCGAAGGGTAAAGGCGCTAGAGATTAATATCGGAAGAAAGTTACTGATGGCAGGTAGTAAAAGGTTTATGAACTTGTACTGGATTAATGTGGGAAATTTTTCCTATACCTGCTTTCAAAACTGTGCAATTTTTATATGGAATCAAGGCTCAATTTGCTGGTTTTGTGCTGATTTTGTTGCATACCTTTTGATATTGATTCTTTGGTTTTAGTATTATCAATAACAGTCCTTAGTGTCTCGGCTGTATTGCAAGAAAATTAAGGTTTGTTTAACACTTGTTAAAACTAATGAGCTTACTAACGTTGATGTGTTCATTAACTTGTACCAGCAGCTAAAGTGTTATTTCAATGGGGAAAAAATTGCAAAAAACAGGCGATTATTCTAATGGCATCAATTTTCCTATTAAACAACGCGAAATTAGCTAGAAAAAATAAACTAGAATTATTATAATATTAACCGCTTCTTAAGGTAATGAAGCAAGTTCGCTGCAATGACATGACACAACTAGATTACATAACGGGGCTTTTTGCAATGCATTAATTACTTTGCGTATATGAAATATGGGTTTTACATTGCCAGTAATTGACCATTTGTCTTCATAGCCTAGCCAAAGTCAATCCATGCATGTGGATTTTGTTTCATACGTTACTTGCAAGTAATTAATGTGAAGTTTGCAAACGTGCACTAATTACTGTGCCTTGTTGACTTTGAATGGAAATAATACATCATGAGTAGCGAAAATGCTTTGAAAAATACCCCCTGTATACCAACAATTTTCTTTTAATTCAATAGTAGTAAAAAGCATTTGGAACATTCGATTTCGAAAGTGGAAAGTTGCGAATGAAAGCTATGTTTTGCTAATTATTATAAGAACAAATGTATTTTATTGTTGCACAGTCTTTGTTCTGTGATTAATATTTGCTAGTATTTAATTTTTGAGAGAAGGAAGTGGGTATGAAAACATTGGATAAAATTCAATCAAACAAGCCTTTTGTTATGAAGTGTAAGGTATTTTATATATATAGCTTATATAATCTTGAATATTACTTATAATTAAACGGTTTCGGCAATTACGCCATCACCAGGGCCGGTAAAAAAAACAAACTAACTGTTGGTACCCTGGGGAATATCAAGCAGATGCAAAAGGCATAAAAAGGGGGCAAAATGACTCGTCCAAACACAAGCAAACCAACAGCAAACAAAACATGAGGCAACATTTAAAAATGGTCAACAAAAACTTAATAAAAAACTAGAAAATTAATTTAACTGGTGAACATTCACAGTCAGGTAGCTGTGATACAGATTGAACATTAGGGGCTTTGGCACAAAATTTATTTTTGCAAAATACTGATGTAATTCTTGTGTACTTTAAAACTACTATGATACAAGCTTATTAGAATCAACTTCAAAAAACCTAAGTCGTCACAAACAAACAAATAAAAGTGCTACAACTAGAAAGAAATAACATTCCGATACAGAATGATAGGCAATAATTGGCAGTCATACTAGACGGCTTTTTGTGAATTAACAAATGTCTGAAAGATCTAATAAAATTAAATTAAACGTAATTGCAGGGCAGTAGAATGAAATTAATGAGCGCAATGAAATGGCGAACTAAAAAGTTAAAGAACAAAAGATAAAACGATTGAAAGTAAAAGGCAATTGAGAGTAACTGAAGTAAAGTTAAGTGATGACTCTTTAAAAGTATATATAATTCTTGCTGATATTGCGGTTTACTTATTCTGGCAACGTTGTGATTATTAAACATATTTAATTTTGTCCACCAGCCAAACCACCTCTATTTCCCGAAGAAAGTTGACGGATGATACATAAATTATTAAATTCAAGGTTGCAAATTTCTTCGGATAGTCCTTGATCTGTTGATATAATTAATAAAATATGTTAATGGCAGTGCTTTTGAGCAGCTGTTTAAGCTGAAACGATTCGAAACGACCCGCTAATAATAAGTGAAGGTTTGGTTCCTTCCCCACAAGCTTCAGGCTATGAAACAGCCTCTGATTGATTTCGGTTATTTACGAGACATATTTCTTAACTGGAGCATTTGATAATTTCTAGTATATAAAAAGTTGCAGTTAGAAATGCCTCACAAAATAAAAATTCCGATAAAACTGTCTATTTACTGGTGTAACTGGTTTGTGAAAGAGTTAAATTTTGGCAGTTTTTTTATTGAAATCTAGAACGAGCACTTTAAGCAGCAAGTTCACGGTAGAGTAGAATTCAAAGAACAATGTTATTAGGCACTAGCACGATTACATGGTCGGCTATTCACTGGTGAGTTATGATCCCAGGATATGCTTCCGAATTTGTTGCATGGACTTTTGCAATTTAGGTTCCATGGTTATTTATTGGGTTTGTAGACATTATTCGGCGTATTTGTAAATCATCCTCGCCACGCAATAGCCATTTGGAATGGGGAAATTAAGCGACTACTAATATTCTTCCTGTATTGTCACGATGTCACTATTAAAGCCAGAACCAAAGAAATTTTCACTTGTTAGCTAATGACTGTTAAGGAGTTGTTTTCAGTGAGATGTAAGAAGACACCATAATACCGACCAATTTCCAGCTGTTTTCCGACCGTTATAAACATGCAAATATCTTTTTATTGAACTTCCTGATAATCTGGTTTAAGCTCGGTTTTTACTAGATGGAATCTGATTTCCCTACGTAACATAGAATCTACTTATGGGCATTGCACTATCTTGTCGAATCTATGTTAAGTATTGGCCGCGTAAAAGTATGCACTAATTAATTTAATTCGCCGGTATGCTTTTACGGATTAGAATTTGTTCAGTGTCGGAGTTTTGCCAATAGAAATCCTCATGATTATATTTAGGTAATGATTTAAGCTTCTCTAGTATGGCTAACAATGTTTCCGGTTCTGTGCCGGTTGGTAAATATAATTTCCTTTGCATCGTATGCAGCATTTTCCCCAGGGTTTGAATAGCGTTGTCGTCATCATTTTTCAAAGACCCTAAGGACTAAATTATAGAACTTTCAGCACCAAAATCTGTAAATTATCGTTACGCTCCTACATATATATGGCGAATTTTCTGTTGCGATTAGCTTAGCAACGAGGCTTTCCTAAGCATTCGATACACCAATTATTATATAAACTTTGCAGGCCTACATATAGTAGTAAATTGCATTTATCAGCCTACATTCCAATATATGTAAAATTCATTTGATGATATTTTCGTAGCGACTAATTAACGAAACTGAGTTTCCCTATTGGAGTTACTTTTCGATGAAAATCAGGAGCAAATAAGCAACAGCAGGTTTCCACACTTTCAAGTCAGGATCCTAATTTGAAAGCAAAAATTAGTCCCGAAAATCAGGGGAATTAACCGACCAAATGATGAACTGGCGGTGACAATGATTGTACCGGAAATTCTATTTACTAGGTGAACTGAAACTTTGAGTACGAAAACAATTCGACGGCCTTGAAGGACGTGTAACGTGCCACTTTGATTTCACTTTCCACATGTCACACTCTGAATGAGATCATAAAAATCCGTTAAAGAGTTGGTTTACCAACTGGTGGAGCTGTTCAGCATCGTCTTTTTGGTTCAATGCACTAGTGGGCTAATTGAGCTTGGGAACCGATAAACTGTAAAAACCTGAGCTCGTTTCGGATCAATCATCATCACAAAAATCAGTGAAAACTCCACTTTATAGACCCAGAATTTAGCGTTCATAAAGCGAAAATTCTAAATCTATAATTAGAAGCCGTCCTGTAGTTTCAGTAGAGCAACAGATGTAGTTAAAAGCACGTAAACCTAATCGAATCACGTAAAAAAGTTCCAACTAAACAACCTGTTCTAATTGAGCAACTTAACAATACAGCAAACATTGCGAGATTTTTTTGGGTGGACCAAAAGTTGCCCAACAACCTTGCACATTTCATCTAAGGAATTGGGCATTAGTTAACAATCAGAAATTCTGCGTTGGCCAATTATTTTTCAAGAATTGATATAAACCTTTCCAAATTGACTAGTAGGACAGAGAAATAGAGCGTGCCTCGAAACGTTGCCCAATTGATTGAATCGATTGATTATTAAGTGGTATATTGGCCGTATTAAGCTGCATTTACACGACCATTCACAGTTATGAATGCTGAAAATCTACAAATTCCACAACAACCAACCAAACCATGCAAAGGTAATGCTAATATTTGCAAGTCTTTTTCTGTAATTGTCACAGTCAATTTGTCCGCTTGTTTTCCCCTAGTTTTCTACCAGTGCATGCTTTCGGTTTAAACAACTTATTTAAGAAAAAAAGTCCGTTGTATAACTACTAACCCAGTTTCAGGAACTAGATTTGCAGTCTCTTGATAAATCTAATGCGAATCGAATGCCCAATCAATTGCCTTGGCTATTTGTACAAGCGGCCGTTGTACGTTGAAAGTGAATTTATTTGCTCGATCTCTTGTGTGTTTCAACAAACCTCAGAGTACCGTTAGAATTCCGCTCTTCTACAGCTGCAAATTTCCGAATTGTGTTTTGGAAGGTGACAACAAAAAATAAAATTTGAACTCTTTCGAGAATCTACTTTCTTCTATGAAAGCCGACAATGGTGTTTCCATATTTTCTCGAAGTCCAAAAAATCATTTTTGGGCAGAAAATTATAGAAAATTTTGAAAACGCGTTGCATGATGAGAACAAATTGAAAGTTTTTAAGCCTGAAAATCTAATTTTATTCCAATCAGTACCAAATAGGAAAATGCGAAATCCCGATTGAAAAAAATTGCAAACTGTTGTGTGGCCAAAACGAAAACTGTAAGGTTCCAGAAACCCGACTTTCCCCTATATAAAACAGCGAATTAAAGATTTCGCTGGTGTGTATTTTGGTATCTCTTTTCGGGAGGTCGAAAAGCTCGTTTTGCGCGGAAAAATAGCACAAAACTGCGTACAAAATTGAATCGAACAGCTTACTTTTATTCTTAAAGTGCAGGAAAGAGGCGATTGACAATTTTTCTAAATGTCGTGAAATTAATATTTAATGTAAAAATGCAAAAACCCTTCGAAGAAAATGAGCTGATTAGATGATGGAAATGCTAGAAAATGATTGCGAGGTAGGCACATTTCGAAACAGTGTTGCTCAGTGCCTGATGATGGTAATGGAACGAAACTTCAGGCTGCAAATTGTCGACTTTCCTTCAGAAAATGCAGCAATGCTTAGATTGATAACAAATTTAAATATCCAAAAATTAATTTCTGGAACTGTTTCTGTTTCTATAACCTGCTATTGAAAACCGATTAAAAAATGAATTTTGCAATTTAAAATTTGCAAGAAATCTTTTGAAAATGCCACATTTTAGAAATGTGTTACAAAGTGTTTGATAATAAAAGAAATGTGAAGCTCTTAGGGTTTAGAAAACAGAATTTCCTCCATAAAATGCAATGCAATTTCTATATTTCTAAGGGTTAACCTGTTCACCACGAATGCAAAAAAAATGATTAAATATAAGAATCTATTGCCGAGTATTTGATGATGGCAAAAAAGCGGAACTTTAAGTTTTCAGACAACCAACTTTGCTTCTATAGAGAACAACTATGTAGAAATTTGTCTAGCTTTTCTGATTAAAAAACATAATTCTTGAACCTAAACGTTAAAAAAATCGCGTCGATGGCGACCAAATGAAGACAAAATGAATCTAGAATATATAATCGAAACAGTCAGGGCTTTCGACAACCGAAAACGTTTTCAAGTTCTGAATATGACAGGCACCGAAGACAAATAAACTTTAAACATTCAGAAAATCGAGTTATTGGTCTATAAAAGACAACAATGTGGAATTAGTCGCACTTCTCCATATCCTGAATCACTTTCTGAACAAAAAATTGCAAGATAATGTTTGAAATATGCAAATAGATTTAAAATGGGTTGCAAACGGATGGCATTTTTTTAAATTAAGATATATTTCACAGAGTGTCGGTTTAAAGAAGCGATAATCCAGTTTTAATTATGGCAAAAAACGAAGACCACGAAACATTGAAAAAGTCGACTTCAAAATCAWCAAAAAGTCCAATAAGCTATCATCGAGTGTAGTCGGAAGAGCCGCAGATTAAAAGATCAGAACTGCAAWTRAGGAAMTKTTACACGCKWRTTTTCTTTCGAAMKTTGAGGAAATGTTWYASKCRAGTTTATATRATGAGTGATATTTTGGGATTAATGGAAATATTTMCATTGACTCACAGCCAGTTCACCTGTATTAAAGTAGAAAGCTAAAAGCCATTAAATTTATTTGGGTTTTGGTCGAAAACAAGTCATCGAAAGCCTACATGATCATCCAGCTAGTTCAAGATTTAGGTGAGGTAACTGGTACCGGTTTACTTGAAAGTTACGATGACTAAGTATTTGGTAATTGAGGAAATTATTTCATATTTTYCTAAGCAAGATGTCATAACAAAAGTAACGGCGACAATTATGTTAGCAATACCGAAAGGCATGAAATATGGACCGGCGTGACAGCTTATAATAGCCSATAAGCCAGTACCCTTTCATTAAAGAGTACCTACGCTTTTTCAAAAGCGGAATCGTAAATTTCAAATAACATGATACTGGCAATAGACCGAAATGCAACAGTTCTAGCCGTCTGCTGAAGGTTATAATAAACAAATCTGAATGGCGTGGTGTACCAATGCAAGACCGATTCTTGCCAAAGAATTCATAATTGCTGCAAATTGTTTTTATTACGCTGGAAATTGTTTTCCGATGCATCAATTCCACATTGGCGTCAGATGGAGAATTATTAGAATGTAACCATTCATCATTCATGCGGGCTATATCATATGTAAAACGCATGCAGAGCTTTGAAAAACTTTCACTTGTTCGGCATGTGCTACGAAGAAAATTGCAGAGAAAATCGCCGTGGTTTAGAACACGCATTAGGTCGATTTCAATGTATTGTCTAAGGCCGTTTTCATTCAACTAGCCAATGCAGTTTTTTTTCAATTCAATTTTGCATTAGAGAAATCATTAATGTCGTAAGTAAGCGGATGTATGACTGAATGTTTCGCTCTGTTCTGAGGACGATAAATTTAAAAGGTGAGGAAGTAATAAATTATAAATTAGGTAGAGAAATCGATTGCGAAGCAAACTAGGTACTTGAAACGAAGCTTTATTAAGCCGACTTATGAGGTACAGAATATTTTTAAGCAGGCATTAAAATAATACAGTATGAAATTTAAAGGCAAATAAGGAAGCTAGAAAAGCATGAAAGTCTTGGAATTAGAGAAGCTTTACGTTTACCAAAATTCTTTAAAAGAACATGAGTTCTTTTTATTGCTCATTCAGCTTACAAAATGCATTTGCCCGACTCGTCTAGAATGTCTTCTCTTTAAACTAATTTAACAACTTATTCATCATCAAACTCGGACAGATTTCCAAATGCAAAAACACCCACTGGACATTTAAGTGGGTTTGGACTTATTACTTAAATTTATCCTCTAAATAATTCAAATTTTTTGCTGTCATTTTTAGGCTAATCGATATGGAAGAAAATGTTCCAAGTTTACTTTTAAACATTCATATTTTCATCAGTAGCAGCGCAAATTATTAAAATCTCAATGTTCACGAATTTCTATCCGAAAATCAATTTCCTTAGAGTTAGCGACTATTAAAAATAATTATCGGTTCTTTCTCTTTGGATACATTTTAATTCACTTTTAATTTAACCAACGCTAATTTAAATGTGTTTGTGACTTGTGAACGTTTCTAGCATTCTCCGACCATTCGCATATAAAAAAGAACATGGAATCTAAAAAGGCATGAAAATATCGAAACTTTGACGAGATCATTAGCACTGTGAAACCGTAAGAAAATCCGGGGATCTCAATGTCATTGCCATTTTTAATTCGACTTATTCATTAAGGCTTTGATGTTGTGAATCAATTAATGACCTTAACAAAAAAACTGCCAACAGTGTCTTAATCCCTAATTATTATTTATTTAGAAAATATCAAAAACAAATTTACGATTTCCATACAAAACTATTTAGTAACGACTCGGGGACGAAGCCCATCTATTAGGAAACCAAGCATTGCTTTATTTTGAAAATTTACTAATTCTCCACCATCAAAAACAATCGTCTCTTAAAAATTTTGATTAAAAATTGGCGGTTAAGTGATAAGTATGATTGATGGATATTCCAAAAAGTTTCACGTTGAGCACTGAATCCACATAGAATGTGGTCGAGCACTTTGATCACTTTGAAGGGCACATCCAGTATATCCGGAGGCTCAAATCCAAAAAGCGTTGATCACCAAACACTCACCTTTCTTAGCTCCGGGTGACGCTGGGTTTCGAGCTCCTGAACCAACCCTTACTCCATTAACAGGCACTAGATTCACAGCTAAAAGAGCGACGAGCGCTATCGAAAAACGACGAAGCGACCACATTTCCTCAGTCTACGAACCCGCTCTTTCGTAGTTAAAACGGCCAGTCTTTTACACTGCTGGCCCAATTTTTACGCGCCTCAACTACCGCGACCGGAGAATGTTGCCCGGACTTATAAAACCTTGCATTTCCACCACTATTTTGCACTTATCTCTGTTGGTTGTGCGAAAGTACGCCATCTGGTTTATGGTCAAACAACAGTTTTGGTTGTGACCGGCAAGGTCGCAGCCAAAGACGTAGATGGAGGGTTCATCCGGAATCTACATCTGAGAAGCTCCCCGGTCACGCCAACTTGCCAATTCCTCTTGGTTCCTTGGTTTGCCATGCCTGTTGAATACTTAGAAAGCCCTTCTGCAAAGAGAAAGACGTTCTCTAAATTTTGATACAATTGTTTTCTTCTTCATAATACGGCTAATTTTCACAGCATCAGCACTTTTAAACCTCTTAAGTGGCAATTGTCTTCGATACTAAGTCGCAGTTTACTTTAAGACAAATTAATTCATCAACTTTTGGTTCATCTTTCAACAGCTGAAGATTTTGAAGATTTTTTTGCTTCGAATTAACAACAGATTACTTTGCACGGTATGAAATGATCTGGAAGTATTTTGATAGGAAGGAAGGCGAGTTATCGAAATTATAAAAAGACTCAAATGCTTGTTTGCTAGAACTCATTCAGAAAGCTGAGAAATAGATTTTACCGATAAGAGAACTCCAAAAAATTCTCAAGAAGAATAATAATTATTAGAAATATTAACCTAGAATATCTAATATATGAATGAAATACCTTGAGAAACTCAGCAAAAATTTCGGACCATGTATTGGAGTATCTTATATTATAATCTTATATTATAATATACATATTCATAAGTTCGTTCTGTGTGGTTGAGATGGATTTACTATTTAATTAAATTTGTTTTAAATTCAGCTCTAAATGATGGTGGAAAGAGTAAAAGCTTTTACAATTGATTCTTAATTTCCGTTCAATTAAAATTAATGAAAGAAATTGTAAATCAAGGCAAATGTTAACAATCTGAATAATTTACCAGCAACTGTTTAACACAACAGTCGTTCTATGGCGGATTTGGAATGTGTTGGATGGGAAAGTGGAAGTAGATGTAAAAAATTGGCCAGATGGATGTTTTTCCGAAAACTGAACGAAAAACTGAAAATTTAGCAAAAACTCCTAATTTTATTAAGGCTGTTAAATGTTAACAACCCTTGAATTCGGTTTGATAAAAAAAACACCTTGAGCAATCACCCTAACCGAAATACACAGATTGTGACGCAGATCTGATTATTTATGAAGACAAATTTCGCAAATATCAGGTTTCAAATTTCAAAATCTTGCCCCAAAAGTTCCAATAAATATTAAAACCTTTAAAAAGGAAATCTTATGAAGATTTTAACAGTCTAGCCTATGATTTTATACCATAAATTAAAACTATTAAATTATATAAAATTTGTGTAATTATGGAAAAGATTAAGCTAATTTAAGCTAATTTAACTATTTAAAAAATTATTGTAGATAAGCTATAGTAGGTACTTTCCCAATGTTTGATAGCAGCCAACGGTTTCGATATTAAGCTTTTTTGGATACATTTACAGCCTGTTATTAAAGTAATGTTACGTTTGCTTTAGGTAATTTTAGAGATATACGAATATATGCTCAAATACAAACGAAATGTATAAATACGAAAATCTTTGCTAATGAGAACTTTGTCGAATGAATGGTAAATATTGAACAATAGACACTTCATTATAATCAAAAATTTCCATTTTGGATTAGCGCCAATTTACGTTCACCGAATTACTATAAAAATACAGAGTTTCTTCCTATTGCTCCCTTTTTTTGGTTTCAAAAAATGTTTTACCGAATCATCTAAAATACCCTTCTCTTCCTCTTTGATGCAAACTTGAGCAATTTTTTAAAATCAAGAACTGCCACTGGATATTTATCAGCAAATTGCAAATATTCACTGTGTTCTTTACCAAAAGTTATTTTCTCTAGAGTTAGCCACAATTAAATATATTTATTCATCCTTTCTCTTTGAATACATTTTAATTTCCTGTTAATTAGGCTGCGTTAATTTAAATTTGTTGCTGGCTTTGGAATTAATTTGTGAACGCTTCCAGTATCCTCAGACCATTCGAAATAATAAAGCTTCAGTTTTCAAAAAATTCAGTGTTCGATTTACAAATGAAACAATTGTAATACTCAAATCAAGCAAGAAATTGATTGACAAATTTTGAACCGAAGAAATTTAATTTAGTTACGGAGAGTGAAAAGGAGGGAGTCACGTACGCACTTTTCGTAATTTGAACTGCATGTTTTATCGACCAAAAATTGGAATGACTGTAAATTACATCAGCGGATATGTTGAATGCACTAACATTTAAAAGCGAAGTAAATTGGTGGCTTTGATTAAAAATGGGTAAAAATTTTGTTTATTGTCGTACTTTAATGTGTTTCTTTTCCCACTGTAAAGTCTAGACGATCATATTCAAACGGATTCAATGTTACGGCAAAGGCGGCCAATTACTTTTTGTCCAAATATTTATAAGACTTTTCAATTATGATCGAAAGCACCTTCAACTTTTAATATACTGGGTCTCACCCAGCCCTAAGGCACCGGCTCACTATGACTATTAGTTTTACCTTAATGTCCTGGTACGGTTTTTCAACCAGGCTTTTTTGACGTAAGGACAGGCGGAAATAAAATGCTCAGTATATCATTAACCGAGGAATTGCCGCACATTTTCGGCAACGAAAATTTGGTTCAAGGATGTTGAATAATCAATCTTAATTAATTAATCTATTTAATTGTCAGCATTTATTTCTTTTGTTTGAGGATATTTTGAGAGTGACCGAAAAATCACTTTTCTTTGAAGTTAAACAGAGTCTAGCTGGTAATTGTTACTTTTATTTGTGCAGAATCTGATCTAAATACTTTCCTAATGTCCTTGGCCAGTACAACATAGTGACTGGCCAAAGATAATAATTATTGTTGTTAAACATTATTTATTATGCAAATTAAGTAAAATGGAAATAGATCTAACTTAAACTGTTATATATCTAAGTTTGAGTTATTTCAACAATTATTAGACTTTGTATGTATATTATGTTAATATTCGACGTTCGTGCATGCGAAATGAACGGCAATCATAAAGCGACAAATAGATTATATATTATTGATCTATTGCCATTGAAAGCATGCAGTTTTTCAAGTTTCATAAATATTTTCCTCACGACAAATTATCTGAGCTAGAAGAGTTGTGTTACCGTTAAGTAAATGGCTTTGCTACTCTTGAACTAGCCATAGTTCAGTGTCTTAAGGCGACTGAAAAAATATGGTATTCTGAATAATATTATAATAATTTATTGCCAAATTGAAACAAGAATCTAACGCAACGTATTTTATTTAAGGCGCTTGTTTTACGGCAAAGTCGACCCAATTTGCCTATCGAAACTAGATCACCATATATAAAAGTCCGCGGTCTTCGAAGAGAACACAAAGTGACAGACGTTAACAACACCTAAAAAACCAACTGGAATGTGAAATTTTATTCTAAATGTAGCCGTAAGCTTTGAGCTAATTTTCACTTTTTATCATAACGCACTGGCTGACTAGTTAGCATTTAATAAAGGTTTTGATGAATTAGTATTAAATTATGCAATATCTACTTAATAACAATTTTCAACTAGTATGTCGCTTGGTTATTTAATAAACACCTTAATTGTAATTTATTATGTGCCATTAAACAGTATGAACATAGTTTTCAGTTTATGAACATTACCGACAATTATACAATAAAGCCTGCGTTTTCAGCAACCAAATGAACGAGTGAACGTTTCTAAAACTAGACAAGTGTTGCTAAAATATACAATAAATAATTATTTCCTATTGAATCACTTAAACATTTTTAAATTATAATGAGCCCTTTACACAACCGGCTTATTTCAGCGGTGATTTACGCAATTTTTAATAGTTAAAAAGATAAATTTCCTTAAGGCTTTGTATATTAATAAATGTTTTGAAAAAGGAACATTTATGCGCTCTAGAGTAAATCGGTTTTCTTTGCTTTTATTTTCCACAAAATTCACTAATGTATACTTCCTTCAAACTTTGGTAAGAAGCACTTCAAATTTTCTTTATTGGATGTCACTCACTCATTGTGTTACAACCAACTCAATTTTATCCACGTTTTTTTTCCACCCTCCCTCACGCATTCTCGATATTATTATTTACATATTGTTTCATGTTAGTTCTTTTTGGCCCGCCTCTGCATAAACCCATACTTCCTACAAAGATTTTATTTTATAACGATGAATACCGATTTTATATTATTACTTCTCAGTTCGATAACTTCGCTGTTGCTTGCAAATGTTCAAATAAACAACAATATAGCGAATTATTTGACTTTAGTTTTAATCAGTCAGTCAGTAATAAAGTACGAGAGAAATTTCCTTCATTAGCCATATGCCTGATGATCAACAATTCATGACTATTCCGCAGTTGTAAAATCACAGGAATTGCAATTTGAGCCTGTGTAATCACAATTTTTTACCGGTTTTTGCAGATGCTAATTTCCTGCAAGTAATAGGTCAAACATGACAAAATATCCCATCAACCGCACCAACAAATTAAATTGGTTTTTTAATATTGCATCTTTTTATGATTGAAATTAGATTTAGAAATAGGCGCTGCAAAAGTGAAAATTCGCTCATTAGCCATATGACTGTTTATGAATAAAAGCGCTAATTGTGCGATCATTTCTTCATTAAAAGTTATTTTCTCCACCGATTAGCCAAAATGAATATTAATATTGAATTTGGAAACATTTCCTTTTTTACCTTCATTTAAACGCAGCTATAATAAGCAAACATAATAAGCTGTTTAGCTAGCGAAGATAATTATATTACATACACGTTTAAGTAATTGGCTCATAGTAGGAAATAGGTAATAAGACTTTTTAATAGCTACATAATCGCGTTTGGTATTACATATTTTTAAAATTTACTGCCATCTAATGATTCTTTAGTTTTTCAGTTCAATTAAATTATTTAATTCAGTAATGGGGGCATTTTCAAGCGTTATATTCTACTTAACATGGCTATTAGACAACATATTAGATACCCTTTTACCAAGCCGAATTTTTCAAGCAAATGTTGATTTAATGCATGAATAAATCTTTTACACAAGCTATTTTAGGCAATTTCACAAATTTTAGATACATTTCATTAAACCGACAAGCTAAGGTATAAATAGGCGTTTCGTATTGCGAACATGCACACAGCTTGAATTTGGGCAACTGTTAACTTTCGTTTTTGTATGTTGTTATTAAATTAATTTAGATACGTAAAGCGTAAAATGTGTAAGTTTTTGGTTGTCTATTAGGAGTGTCGAAACTAGACGTTTGCTTTGAAGCATACTTAAAAGTTTTCAAAACTCGTCTGCTTTTTATCAAAAAATATCTAAGTTAACCGAGTTCTCTTGGAATCTCAGATGTAGATCTCTTATGCTAAAATTACCGAAAACCACTTGAATTAGAACTTAATGCCTGGTTAGGCCAGGCTTTCACCTTTTTACCATTCTGCATTCTTCAAAATGCTGAAATTAATGATGCATTCCATTCAATTTCTTTGAAACAATCGAACTCCCAAGTGGGTAATTAAATTAATTAAATGCTGTAGAATCCCAGAAACTGATGATCTTTTCACTAAGCATCTGTTAATGGCAATGAACTTGAATAGACTTTGGTATTCACTCGTTTCACGTTTGAAGATTTCGGCATTGAACTGGTTCCGACAAATTCAAAAACAATCGAAATGAGGAGAAAGAAAGCGAATTTTGATACAATGCGAAGCTTGTTCACATGGAAATATCTGATTATGGATTTTCTCTTAACTTGGTTTGGTTGGGGGCTTACTTGTTTACACATTTTAGCAAACCACTCACTTTATACAATCGTCAATTTTCAATAACGTCGGAATAAAGAAAAACTGACCTTAGCAGTTGAAGAGTAATGAGGAAATTTTGGTACATGCTTTCCCACAAGTTTACTGCTTTGAATTATTAGAATGATTTTGCAGTCCTGCTGAAAGATTCTTATTTGAATTTGAATTGAATTTAAAAATTCAAAAAGTCACTAAAAATTACTTTTCCTATTGCGGTCCTAGTCTAAGAACGAACTTAAATTAATGTGATAGCAAAACTACTGTGTATTTTTATAACATACATTTAATAATCGCAAGTCGACCGAAAATTTACAAAAAAAACTTGCAATCAACAATCAATAATCTGTTCGAACATTTTTCGATTTCAGTTATTTTTCTTTAACAGTTTTAACTTCTGTAAATCTTAATACGGTCAGCAAAGACTCTAGAATCAATACGACTTGTTTCTACATCTACTCAAACTGTTGTTTTATCTTCAATGACGTATCGCCACTGTTAAAATAATATTTAAACATTGAGTAGAGTCGTTGGGCTGATAATTTTTAAATGCGTAAATTCCGGGAACAGTGCGCTCTTGCAGGTGATAACCATTCAGACTTGAGAGGCTTTGGACCAAAAAGGCGCTTCGTCCTTAGTCAAGGGGCGTGTTGGTTTAGCTCACATTGAGTTGTAAGAAAGAAAACAATTTACACACTGATAACACTAACTAATTTGGCGATAGTTCGCCCCACTAGACTGTTATTAAATACTTGTTACTAAATAATAAAAAAATCACTTGCACACAACGCGTAGGCAAATATTTCCTGGGGAAAAAGAGAAGTATCTAGAGGCACTATAAGAATCATATGTTGATTATAAAGTTCTCTCCTTCTGCAAAAGAACATTTTCCTTGCTGAGCTTGCCGGATCAGAACTAGGTGGTTTAAAACTGTCCCTAGAACTGCTTCCTTATCACATAGCGAAGAACCTATAAACTATGAAAAAACCCATACTCAAACCTCGTACGCATTGGATCGCATGGAAGTCTCACATTCCTCTCGGATAAGTTAAAAATAAATTAATGGATGTGCTTGTTTTTGCAATCATTTTCATCTGTCCAGATATAAATAAAAGGTTTATAATTTACGGCCGCTTATTGAATTAAATAAAAACATCTATATTCCATTAAACATGGTCTTGTTAAATTTCATTGTAGTATATTAATGTATTCAAAGCTGTCAGTGATAGTGATTATTTACATGCTGGTGTATGTAAATCTGTGCGTGAAATCTGCATACCTGGGCTTCTTCTGGGTGGACGTGCGAACGGAATAATTATGGATTAAAACTGTAAAGAATTCTAGAAGAAAAACAAGACAGTAAAGAAAATTATCGAGGGATTTACAGCTTGGGAAAGGTTGTAAAGGACATAAATTTAAATTTGATTGAAAAAAATGAAATGTGTTTATTTCTAGTAGGCACGTACTTAATAGGCGTTTTACTTTCATTGTAATTTATGATGCAAATGCACCTTTTCTTAATAACACCATTTGAGTGCGCTACGCACGCATAAACTGAAAGTAAATTAAATAATGCATATTGCATACTAGTTGTCTCTCATATAGCCGGTCTTATTTTACGCATTTTAAACTATTATTTTCCAATCTAACTATTGTGCGTGTGACCTACAATGTTCGACTAACAACATTTTATTGAAATTGCAAGAAACGCACTTATCTTTAATAAAATCGCGCAGTATTCCTGTTTCCTTACAAAGCCTACAATTAAGCTCTTATCGCTTTACCTTGATACAATCAACCAATCAAAAATACAATCCAGAGAATTCAAAATTAATTATCTCTTTAGCTAACTAAATAAAATTTATTGTTCTTCTTGGTTCAGCAACCAAACAGAAAATAAGAGAGCATTAATCGCTGCAAATTGATTAACCACTGCTCACATATTTTCATTCTCAAGCATTTATTTCCATATCCGTTTTACATTCACTTATCAAATATATTTGAAAAACTAATTTCTAATTACTATTATACAGTAGTTTCATTGGATAATCTAAAGCAACTGGACAGCTTTCGCTACTATTAGCTCTTTGAAATTTCCTTAATTGTCCGTGAACAGAATGCTGAAAAACTAATCGGAAGCAATGCTTTCCTTTTGCCAATGATACACTAGAAGTATTTTAAATGAATAATTACATGAGTGGGTTGAACGATGTAGTAGTGATAGTGGTAATAGTGAAGTTTTTCAAGCTAAATAATGGAAAATATATTGGATTATTATATGGTATAATAATAAAACTAACTGTGTATAAATGGACTTTCAGAGGATTAAGTTAAAAGAAATTTGCATGTTAATGAAGCTCGAAAGCTTCAAACAGATCCACTCTTATTTTACTGTTATTTGAGTTCTATTATTCATACCTAAATAAAAGATAAAGTTGCAAAAGCAGAAGTAATCTTGCACTGGACTGAAGAGAACTCAGTTCGCAGTTTCAGCAAATCCCGAAAAATTTCACCAGTTTCAAACAATGACCGCGAAAGCCCAACTCTTTCGATCAAAGTATTCTTGTAATTTTTTTAAGCAACCTCCTTCTAATTATTATCAAAATATCATGGTTTAATTACATAAAACCATTACCTAACATTGCAGCGTTTTAGATGCTTCAATGGTTTTACTTTTAATTTGAGCAGGCCAAATAAAAAAAACAGGTATAACTTACAATAAAACTGGTTGCTTCGCTGATGAAACACACTGCCGCATAGCTGATTAAGACGTTTTTAGATTGCGTACGTTAGATTTAATCGAATATATTAACTATAGGTTAAATGGGAATAAGTTGGACTGTTTTTAGGCTTGTTTTGCACCTCAAGTTTTCCAGTAAAAAAAACTCAAAGAAAATCGGGATGAATTATTTGATGAGAACATTTACAGTAGGCTTTGGAGGTGAATCTTTTTCTMGAAAAGATYTACTGAGACTTCGYGTGTGGACTGAGACTTTGCAAGAATCATGTTAACTTATTTTTTGCTTCAACGAAAATTTGTTCAGAAAATAAAGTCACTRAATTAAAAATGACGCAAATCATATCTTCAGAAATTGGTATGGTAGCTARGAAATCACTAGTAAAAGCTGCGAAATAACACGCTACCTGCTGATAGAATGCCGGAAATCTCCGAAAAACTCCCGATTTCCCTAGTTGTAGGCTCCRAACTAACACWTACTMTATTACTTTAGGTCAGACTAATCRCTCCATGGGTATTTCTCGTTGCAAAAAATGCTTTTTCATAAAAGCTGATTATTAGCTACYCAGTGGCCAACTGATACTAAAAACTAAAAAGTTGATATTTATGAGTTTTATTTATAAATACTTGAKTGKGAATCAAAAGTATGTATGAATACTGAKGAGTTTAACAACAAAATAAAATAATTGATATTYTACCACAAAAAATCACGTTCTTCAGATTTTAATCGATTTTTYCTAAAAAATCMTAGTTCGTGKTAGGAAAAGGAAATAATCTAGTTTGAGCCAGCCTTTACTTATCCATTAAMCAGTTCGAAGACGCTTTATTTGSGGTTAGATTTCAGTTCAGCGGATTAAAATGCATAATAAYATTGTTTGCGCAAAAAAATMAATTTGCAATAAAGCTGTAATTGATTTTATAGCATAAAATGTAAAATACYCCATTTAAKGACTTTACCGGCCGTGSAAATTATTTTTGGATCCTACTTATATTTTTCCTTATTYCATATTAGGTCAATTATATTCGCCCCAAATTTCATCCRAATCAGTWGGCCCAATCTTGAGATATTAGGTTTAAAAACAAAAAAATTGTCTCACACTGTGCATCGGTAGTCCAATGATTCAAACATTTTAACTATTATTTTAACGACTTTGCATGCACCTTTACCGTCATAAGACTTTTAAACAGCTTCTTGAAAATTTCCAAAGAAAATTCCCTTAATCATTTTACAGCACTAAATTTTGCTTAATGGGTTTAGGGTTTGGGAGGTGAAATATTTGAACTGAAACTATCCTTCCCCATTAGCATTTCGTTTTGTATAGTCAGCTTTTTATACTGGTGTCAATTTTRTACGTCTGCTAAGGTTACTGCTAAATAAGCTTAAAGTATAATATATAAAYAGCGTTCCTTGAGTTCTTTCCGTCAAATTGTAAACCTTTCAACAACACAGTCACAGTAATRTTGAAGAGATTTTRAAACGGAGCTTGGGTTTGAATTTTGAATCGCAAAYATCACRTTCAAAAGGCCGTTCATCGAAATTAATTTTTTCTATGATCACATAAAGCGCTTTTGTTACAAATCTCGCAAATAAAGCGATTTACGTTTGAATGCGTATCCAGATAAATCTTCAATTTATCTGCTTCTTTGAAGTTGAAATTGCAAACGCCATATTCCAAGACGATTTTAGTCAGGATATTGAAGACTCAGCTCAGAGGCCCACCAGTCATTTAATAGCTTTCAATTAATGCAGGAAGTATTTATTTTGCCAACTTTTTGGTTTGCTTTTAATATTTCAACACTAATTGCCCCTAAATGTGCATGTTAAAAGAAAATTAAAGACTCTTAATTCACTTTGAACTTATTTCGAAGTTTACAAGCTCACTGTATAAGAAATGCGTGTAAATCTATGTTTGTWAAGTTACCTTAATCTATGTAGATGGAAGCGACTTGAATAATAATCTGAGCTTTGCTGGCAGGCTCATGAGAAGGTAGACGGTAGAGAAACTTTAAAGTGTTCGAAAGAATGCAAATTTTTATTCATATTTTGCAATGTAATAGAAATAGTAATTTATTGTTGGCACATGGTCTTGGCGCATAAAAGCAGGCACGCCCTTTATGATAATATTGTGCGTCTAGTGTCAAAGGTGTGGTCAAACGCTAACACAAATTTAATCGGCAAATTGCACCATTTCTAAACACTTAGGTATGAGAAAATAGATGAAGAAGCTATTACGTTTCGAGAAATGTTGTTCCCTAAATAAGTTGCGTGTTTTTGCCGCTGGAACACTCAGTATATTCAAGAGAATTTCCCACGATGTGATCAAAATACATATTTTTATGTAATAACGGCTGTAACATTGCTCTGGTTCTGCCTCACACATGTACCAGATGCCGTCGGAAAGTTCAACCTTCTACCAAGTGGACGCATTCTATCAGAAGTAACCTTGCTAGAGGTAGATTGTTAAGTAAGTTCCGATTGATATCTAGGGGGCACCTACGTGACCTGAACAGTTATCGCAGCCAGAGAAAAATAATTGGAAGTGTGCAAGTCTCGAGCTGCGTAACAATCATACCAGGACACACCGACTTGAACCGAAAAACCCAATCAAAATGGTTCGATATTGAACATTGGTGAAAGGCGGTGGGTGATTTGATATCTCGCTTCTGGCGACTAAGAGCTAACTAGTCACCATTCTCCAAATACCTCGAGTTTGTCGGCGTTCACTTAGACGTAGACAAGGACACAGTACTTTGGGGAACCCAATTGGTTCTGCTGCTTAATTGTTATTTTGCAGATACTGTTTGGCCTGCTATCTACGATCGCCATGCAGGTGAACCATTCATTTATCTGTACAGTTTAATTTTTCCCTCATTCTTGCTGAGTTAATTCCCAGGATGTTGCTTAGCAGAGCAAATTCCAAAAGTTACCTGCTGTTGGGAAAACGCTAACTTCTCGTCAAAACCAAAGGTGTTTCACTTATTTTTATTAGAACTAAGGCATTAAACTAATTTAAATTATCGTCTGAGATATATAGAAATGTTCAGCTTTTTTTAAAACCGCATATTTGTTTAGGTGTTATATGCTATACATAATATGTTAATTAAAATTTGGGCATACTTAATTGTTTGTTAAAAAAATTAGCAGATGCTTCCAAATTAATGCATTTATTAAAATAAAACTCAAGTCAAAACTTAAGATACATTAGGAGCTGAGCTAGTTGCCAGTGAGGCGTTGTACGAAAACAACTGATTGCTGTCGGGATCGGATAAGACTTAACTAATGAAGGAAATTATGCGAAAATTATGGGAAATGGTGGAAACGCTCAGTGTGTTGGTCGGTTATTTCCCACCGCTTGCCGATCCTTGCCTGGATGCATTTTCACGTATCCATCCTCCTCTTAGGGTCAAGGTTCGAAAGTATTATGATGATGATGATGAGTATTACCAGTCAGGAAAATAAATCAAAATACTCGATAGTAATAAGTATAAATCCAATTCTTGGTTGGTTTTTATCTGATAGATAAGACCGCCGTTAATCACATTTTGTTCCAACGACAAGAAAATTGTTTGATAACAATGGTTCCTTGAGATGATGGAATCGTTTCTTTCCCCCGCCTTTCTGCGACAGGCGTCCACCGCCTTAGGGGTGGCTTCAGTCTTCGGATGCCATTTTCACCATTATAACAGAAATGGTGTTTGTTTAAGACTTTGAGACTCCATATTGATGCCAGCTTTTCGAATATGAAAAATTAATTATTTAATTACTTAAGGTTATAAATTAGAAGTTTAGTATGCGGGTATTTGCTTTAATTCAGTTCTTGTTTGTAGTATAAACTGGAAAAATGTCAACGTGAGAGAATAAAAATTAAACGAATAATAATTAAATGAGCGGACATTATAAGCATTAATTATATTAATAATATAAATATATAATTATTTATATTATTATCGAAAGGGTGTCGGAATATTGCGACAATAGTTTGAGTGCGATGTCCGGGTTTATAACATTGTTTAACTAATGAAAGAAAGTGCGAAAAACCGTTTTTTACGCAGAACTTTTGAACCGTTGAGGCTATTGAAAAAAAGTTTAACACTTGTTTTCAAGTATTGAAAATACCTATATTGTAAGGCAAACTCAATTAAAATCCATTTATTTGTTTATTAAAAAAACGAAAAAAGCCGCAGATTTTAGCCTTTTTTGTGAAATTTTCTATTAATGTAATTTTGCTTCAAAAAATCGTTCTATAACTTTATTTGAAGGTCTTTGTACACTTTAAAAGTGGTGCAAATTTTAGCTTAAATATTCATAACGTTTTGTTCATTCCTATTATTAAAAACAGGCTCGTTCCAGATTCTAAATAAGTTTTTGTTGAGACGTCGGAGCGACTTGTCTGAGGGTCTATTTTACTCGTAAAGAGTTATACTATAACTTATAATAAACGAAAATCTGATTAATGAACGGTAAATTGTTTAAAAATTAAGTGGAAAATCAGGAAAATATATTTTTGGCAAAATAAAATTTGTTTTCCTTTTGATTAAAAATATAGCGCACACTATATTAACGAATAATGTGTAAAATATTGATATTTACTAGATATTTGTGCCTTAAAAGTAGTATAATCTAGACATATAAGACTTGCTCTGTTCGTTCGCATTAAAATAGCTTAAAGTGCTAATTAAGCTTTGCCAAAAGGAACCATATTCATATATAGATGTCTATACAATAACGTGCTTTCATCATCATCATTATAATCAAACTTTCTTCGAATTTATCTAATGTTATGATGAATGGAGTGTCTTCATTATGAAGAAATGAAAATCAATCAAGGTTCTCTTATGGGCTTTCCAATAAATTAGAATTTTGTTAAAATTGTAATACTTTTGTTTGACGACTTTCTCCAGAGTTTAGTTTAGCCAGGTTTTCGATAAAAAATTTTTGCTTTTTTAAAATCCATATCCAATCCAATCCGGCCAATCCAATCCGGCTGATTTTGAATGCTGAAAAGTCTGTTACTGAAAGCTTTTAAAATAAGAAAACGCTAGAAAAAAAAATGGTAAGATTTTAGAACAAATACTTTTGCTTCAACACTAATGTCCGCCTTGTCCAATTAATATTTAAAAAAGCTGTTTATAACGTAGGTTTACTTCTGATGATCATAAATATTTATTTCATTATGAGGTTTCTAAAGGAAAATGTTTGCAGTTTCTATTTTTTATTCATCATTTAATGTGGTTACAGTGTTTTCAAAAATATAATTTCTAGCACATAATCATAAACTAAAAAAAATATTCCTGAATTATTTTTTCGTCCTTTGTATTTCAATAGTACAACACATTTTCCCCAAAATCAAATTTAATAAAAACCGACCTTCACTTGCAGCAAATCAGAAACATGTTCTCTTAGTCCTAATAAACTACTTCATTCCGGATACATTCAGCAGATTAACCCAAGAGTCAGGTCAAGGAGCAATTTACATTTTGCAACAGTTTAATAGAACCAGGAGCGGAACACAAGTTAAATTACACTGGCTAAGAGTTGATAACCATCTAACGTCTACGGCCATCGAAAATAAAAACTATTGAGCATTTAATGAGGCAAAAGTTCGAAATTTCAACTAATAAAGATAGGCAACTGTTCAAGTTTAAAGAGAAATCCTTTGGTTTGTAACAGTATAAAGAAACGTAAAATACAAGAAATTACAAGTTGAAAGTGATTCAATTTTCGGATAATACCAATTATATCAATTAAGCGTGTATTAAAAAAGATCAATTAGAATTCCAAAAATTAATTACACTAAATGAGGTTTTTCAAATACATGAGCGCTGATTAGCTTGGGTTAGTTTGAGGTAATTAATTTGCGTAGCTTTTGAGCTTCCGCAAGCTGAGAAACTTGGATAATAATGGGTTATTAAAATTTGATATATTATGACCAGTGTCACGGAAGGGAATAAAACGACCTTATTCATCGATTTGCTGTCAACACATCCGCAATCTGATTGCTATCGAAAAAAACTAACACCGAAGAAGTAATGAGAGAATTACGCACATTTCCAAGTGGCTCTACCCTTGAGATAGTTTCGGTCACGAGAATGCAGCTATTTAATCAAACGATCATACATATCGGCTTTTCGTGACTATCGATCAAGATTGGAGGAAAATAATGATCAGTTAGGGGTAAATTAATTCCATAATGTAGGAACGGCATTGAATTTAACAACAAAGCCGACGAAACTTAAGTTGTGGGTGGGTGGAGTAAATTCTTACGGTATCCGGTAGTCATTCAGGAAAATTAGTTTTAGTCAATGAAAAAGTGATTTTTAGAACGTTTTACTTGGCAATTTCCACTTACTCTCAGTGGCTGCATAAATCGCACTGAACGCAACTGGACTTGGCTGCATTTGCTGATTAGTTCATAAAATAAATCAATATCGACATTAACGGTTTTATTTCCTTTTTTGTCAACTGGCATTTGAAATTAAATAATGGCCGTTAAACAATTGGTTAATTTTCGCTATTTATAGGGAATTTAATGACAGTAATTTAGTACTTTTGCTGCGTAATATTTATGTCGGTGCAGTCAGTATTTCATAATTGATTAGTGATACGATGTTTTAAATTTAATTTTTATCAAGCGTTTTATATGTGTTATTGGAAATAGGCGATTGTTTAGTGGAACAAAGAAAAGCTGTCGAACCGTAAATACCAACTAACACAGAAAGTCTTTTGCGATACGTGTGGGAACAGCGATGTAGGTATAATAAATGAAACATTTACAATGCATATTGAAAGCTGATCTTACAAATATAGTTTTTTCTAAATCATAACTATGTAGGCGTGTTGTTCAACTGGCCAATCTATCACTATTATTCTGTAAGCGCAACAGCTAAAGAGGAACGCCTAAATGGATAAAACGCTGGACAAAATCGTCATACGGATGAAAAGCAAATTTGGCTATTTGAATTTTGTATTTTGCGTCGATGCAGTTAGTCAGAACATCATACCGATAACAAACTGAACGGGGGTAAAAATGTTTCCTGGACTGGATTTGAGATCGACACCCTTAAGCCTTATCAAGATTTAGCACATTTTTTCCAAGCAACCTTCACTAATAGATACATAATCTTAATGGGAATGTGCCAATGGGTAATGCAACCATTTATTGCTGCCGGTTTTGATTATGGCTGATAGTTCCTCAGGTCATTGTCGTATTGAACAATATTGCGGAATTCCTTCTGCTCATTGTGCTCGAGCTAAGCATTTCGCTATAGTATTCAGAACGCCTACAATATTTCATTACAGAATCAGATAAATCGTAATGCAGCTGACAATAAATTGCTTTTGCCGAGAACTACGAGCAGCTGCACAGATTAAGCGCCGCTTAATTGTTGAAAAATTTTATTATAAATTTTATTGCAGGTTGTTGTAATTTTATAATGACGTTGTACATTGTTTCTGTTTCGTTTTATATGGGCCTGGAATGATCTTTTAAACATTGTCAACAATAGATGTCCTCGTTCTTTACCGTCTCCTACTACGCTTTAATGCAGCCTAAATTAGAAAACTGATAGCGACAAGTATAATTTATTATTTAGACAGACATATAAAAGAAATTGTGGAAAGAAATTAATAGGCAATAATGCAAATAAAGCAAAAACGCCAAATTTGGCAAAACTCCAAAAAAATCCACCATATGTTTACCCAACAACCATGAAATTTTCATCAATTTTAACACAATCACGATCCGTTTACATAAAAAGAAAGTTTCCGCTTTTTGCTTTCGGGTGAAATAATGGCGTTTTAGATTGCAAACTCTTCTATTACATACGCCGGCACACATATTTCTGCCATATCTTGGCGTGATTTTTTCTTATCGGCCATAAATCTGAACGATGGCTTTAGTATGTGTGTGTGAGACTGAATGCTTGATGTTGTAGAACTAATAAATTTTATTTGTTGCAACTTGATTAATAATTATACACGAGTATTCGCTGCTAGAGGAAAGGAAGAGTGTCTTGTTGAAATAACATTAAAGAAGAAAAATGCGGTAGCAATTAATAAACCAATTATTTTCATGTTCTCATGAATACTGCTTTACATGCGACGGACTGGTAAAATGCAATTTGGAACGTGTGCAGAAATAAATTGGCTAATTATTGATTATTTTCTTACTTGCAGTTACATCCGGGGTGATTTTTAATTTCGTTTTCATTTTTTTACAATAGATAGAGCTAACAAAGTTCAGCTCTATTTCTATGTTGAAATTAACACAAAAACACAGTGAGTTAAATACAGTTTTGCATTTAGAAAACCCTCTAATATTTCATGCATTAATGTGCAATTTAGTACTTCATCTGACTCATGTGAAACTGAATGGCATTTGTTAAAGAAATTGTATTTTCTTTTCTACGCTTGTGAGTGAAATCAAAATTTGTCTGTCTATAAGAACTGTTGCTTTTTCTGGACTCAAAATCCACGTATTGAATGGTGTTTGAAATTATGCATTCTGTGGTAGAGAAGCGAGTCCTGTAGCCCTATAATATGTCAAGAGATTTGAGCGAATGGTACATTTTTGTAATGTAAACATGTATTGTAAAAGCCTTGATGACAATTTCGCTTTGCAGTAGATTATGCCAGATGTGCCATACAATTATCTATCCAGAGGTGTAGAAATGAAAGCGCTTGCTCAATTTTTTCCCGATATATAAACAGATAAATGGAGTCATATTTGAAGAACTTGGCCATATCTTCTGACTTACTGTATGAAATTCAAATTTCGCTTTTCGATCAAAAACTACAATTTTCTAACTTGATTTTTTCGCATTAAATGGGGCAGTGAAAAACCAGTGCGGAAATATGGTTCCTGAAATATGACCAAAAAAAAAGACGTAATGTTTGAACTGATGGGCCCACTTTTGCAAACCGAGTGAAACTGAAAAACTAATCAAAATATCGCTTTTTGAATGAAAACTTGCAATATTTTCCACGTTGTGATTCACGGAGTAAATTTCCTTTTTAATGATGTGAATATTTAATGATGCCTGACTTTAATGACTGCGGCAATTTTCAAACTCAAATTACACTTTATGATTAAGGCTTTGTTTTGTTGATCCAAAGATAGAAAAACGAGCGCTGAATGGTTGTTGAGATATGACCAAAAATATGGCGTAATTTGAGACGATGATCATTCATCATTAACAAGTTGTTAAAATTTCGATTTTTGTTAAAGTGATAAATGAAAATATCCTGTAGAATTATATCTAGCGTTTGAAGAAAAGTAGATAATTTATTGACCGATGCAAAAATAGTTGGATAAAACTCTTTTTAGCTACCGCAGTTAAAATCCATTTATGTCTCTCGCTACTGATCAAATCCAATCCCCAAGGCAAGTTAGAAGAAGAAGAAAAATAAACCTGAAATTCAGCATTTATATGTACTGCAATGTATACTAAAATCTACGTATTTCTTCCCATATGTTCTCTCCTATTCAAACTAATAACTTACAAGAAAAATGTGTGTTAACTTGAGCTCTAACTGGTATTCGCATGTATCAAGTTACTCAATCAATCATTACCATTTAATACCCGATTAATTTACCAGTAGGCAACATTAGATAATTTTTCAAAGCGTATATTAAGCAATAACACCATTAGGTTCAATGACGTGCGGTAGAGAAAATGCCCCCCGAAAAGCTGTGAATTTAAACAATGTCGCTTTTTTAATTAATTGTTTTTAAGTGCAACATTCGGTGAGCGGGGGTTTCTTTGTCTAAACGATTTATTAGTAGATAATACATTTTTAGACATTCACCTAAGAGATTATTTTTTTAATACAAGGCTAAACATATACACCGTAACTAAGAGTGTGTATCTAATACGTTGAAGAGGATTTAAGGATTTTAATAATTTAGTTAATTTTACTTAATTTACTTAATTTTAAGAGGATTTTAATTCAAACACATACTGAAAATGGCAGTAAATCAAAATTATGCCTTTGAACAGTGGCGATTTGTATGAATACTGCAACTCATTCCAACCACTTACAAAACGATAGATAGATATGCACGCTAAATTTACTCGGCCCATTGTATGTCAGTGGGTAATTAATTCAAATTTACCAATTTCATTTTCTGCAATGATAATACGACGAAAAAATCAAATAAAAAAATTGGCGTCGATGTTGAAACGGATGTGGCAAGAAAATATTTGCGATAATGAAGTGCCCGGATTGAATTGCATTAGTTTATGGCAACTTTCATTGCCATTCCGTGTAAACTTGTGCAAATAGGGCACAGATTGATCACAACTAAATTGGCGTGTATCGACTGATTTTGTGAAATTTGAACGCTTGGTTTTCCATTAAATGTCTTTTTTTTAATTGGATTTCAACTCAGGTGATTTTTGCCCAGAACTGGAAATGTATAGTCATTGCGCTTTTACTTAAAACGTTTCATTATAAATCCAGTTTTAATCTTGATCTAGCGCGAGAACATAACACATATTGCAAGTGCTTTGGGTGGTATCATAGTATAGTTTGCAATTATTACAGATTTTTTATACCAATAACATATGTGTGAGGTATGTGGGATATCATTTGGTTGCATTGTATTGTCGTTATTAGAATACCGCGGGTTTAGTAGAAAAGTTTTACGGATGAAGGTCAAAAGTTTTGTAATTACCGTTCTAATCGAGATTAAATTAGAAATAAGCAGCACGAACCATACCGCTGTTACAGGCAATTAGTTCATACAATAAGAAACAAAAAAATTAGCGCTGAAAAGTATTGCTCATTTTTCTTTCGCACTTATTGTACTACTTGGGCGTTTTTGTTAAATTGTTCTTCATCAGCTTTAACGTTTCATTATTCCCCACAATCAGTTTTCGCCAACAGTCAAAATTGTAACTGTTCCTTTCACATGCCCTTCTATACAACATGGGTGTGAACAAATGGCGTACGTGCACTTTTTGACTACAAAAATTATTAACACTCTCTCCTATATTGATTAGTTGGTTCCTGGTTACCTAAAAATTCGTGCTACCAGAAAACTTTTATTCTAACCGCCTTTTTCATCGAAAATCAACAGCTTTCTAAAAATAAATTGCATTTGCGCTTTTTGCTATTTCTGCTGGATTACTTAAAACCATGAAGATCTTTACAGTGTAATGAGCAAATTTGGTCAATTTTCATGGTACTGGGTTCTTTGTGTGTATGGTATTTACTAAATACTTTGTGGCTTGTTTCGATTATTATTACTGGAAAAAGTGGCATTTAAGGCGAATTTTATCGAAATTTCTAATCATTAGTGTGAAACGGATTCATTTTTAACCGCCAAATAAATGCACTTTTATTAATATGGGATGTGGTTATGAATGCAGCTGCAAGCATAAAAAAATGAAAAGTTTGCCAAATTTCGACAAATATGTTTCAGTTTATCTACATGACAGCGCATGTGTTGGAACGGAAAATAATAGATATTTAGGCGATTATATAAGCGCTGCGTCAACGGAATTGGCAAATAATTTAATTAAATATTGAAAAATATCTGTCTACTTCATTATATGCTATCTAGCTTATCTAATTACATATAGCTACATTACGAAAACTCGCTGGGTTAAAATAGTGGACAGATTTTAGATCAGTTGGCCCATTGTAATAAATAGGCATTTAAGTAGGTATCTAAGCTCCGATCAAACATCACTGTTATTATATGGCAGTATATATTTAAAGGAATATTTTGTACTTTCTATTGAATTGTACCGCATTGATTAATTAAAGCTCATACAAGATTTAATGGCCATAATATTTCTTTAAATTTTCACTTTACACATATCTGAATTAGTATGCTAAATTCCATTTGTCTATGTTAAATTGAATTTTAGTATACTTCCGGATTTTTAGTGCGGTCAGTTTGACCTTTTTCCACCTTTTCTTCAGACCTAAACATAGAAAGTTGCACATATTTAACTAGTAGCACATATCTAACTTAGTTAACACTGCTTTATAAAAATCCACACGTTGCTTTCTTCTAGCCCCTTTGTCCCCACAATTATCAGCAAAATGTTAACTTTTAACAATTAAGTCTGTCCGGAGACCATTAAACTAACTTAAATATCCACTACTGAGTCGTAAATCTGCATCGAATGGACATATGTAATCCAAAGCCATTAATTTACTCAGGTACTTGACTCTCCCGAAATGAATGCTTTTTAAAATAGACTAACGTAATTTACATATTCTGGTCTTATTTATGGAAACATACACTTTTAATGATTAGAACATTTCAACAAATTGAATTTGGAAGAATTGGTTAAACATTTATATATACATATTCTTGTTCCATTTTATACTGAATATTGAAAGTCAATGCTATTTATGACTGAGCTGACAGCAAACATCCTGAGGTTGTGCTAATTGATCAAATTCCAATTTGTGTTGAAACTGTCGGCTTGAGCAATATAATTCTTAACTACCTTGTTCATTTAATTCGGAAATTGATGCAATTTAAATTATTATTTTTCTATAAGCCCTTGTACTCTTCTTATAGCAATTATTTCAATTGCTTTTCCCTCCTTGCTATTTTCAAAATGTTATTCTTCACTGTCTTACTAGCTTCCCTTAAATAAATAAAAGGAACTGAGTGCGGAATTTTGCGGTTTTTCAATTATACACAGAGAGGTGGAAAGTACGCTTTTTAAAACTTCTGGCTTCCTCGACGCCTACGTGTTAGCAAACAGGTAGATTTTGAACAAATGGCGACAAACAGCAAGCAATTTGGCTCACATCAAATATATACTACGGTTTAAGGAGAAAATCGAATTTTTTATATCTTTGTTAGCAAATGTGTTGTCGTAACATAATTTCGTACGGTTCGGTACGCTTTCAAGAGCATTATTTGTCTATGGAGACTTAATAAAAAGTTTCATAGACGCTTGTCAATGAATGATCTGTTTGAGTAATTGAATGAAATCAAGCACAAAAGTTCGCAGATTGATCAAGATGGAAAATAAATCTTACACGCAGCGTTCAATTGCTTAGAATGAGCCTCTGGTATCTGAATGTGTAAACTAAAACAAAACTATTGTGGAAGAGAAACTACGAAATCCATTAAAACGCATTGAAAGCAGATATAAGTGATGAAGATTAATTATGTCGAGGAAGCTGACAAAAAGGGGAAATAATTTGAAAGTGGTTTATCTAGTGGTTGGTTGATTAGAAAAAATTTCAATGAAGCCCCAACAGGTCAAAAATGTATGAGCAATTTGCAGAAAGTGGTACAAAGGTGAGCTTCGTGCTTGGAAATTCTCTAAGGAGCAAGGAACTGATCGAAAATAGATCTAACGATATTTTGAAAAAGTGCTCGTCAGATTAGTTTCAAGATCAGTAACATAAATATTGCTTAATAATCAATCGTTGCGTCAGCTAACGTTACTCTCAAGAAATACATTATTCAAGCAATGATCATGAGTTAATTTTACGACTTAAACTGGAGTTCATTGAATCATATCGCCTTTTTATTTCCGTCTTTGCTAGCCTTTGTAATGAACTTTTCAAGGCTGCTTATATATTTTTTTTTCAAATGCGGAATACTACGTTCCACCGATTTCGTGGGGCGATATTAATTCACAATAGAAGTACAAATCCCATTTTAAAATTTCCTCTCATTCTATTAAACGTATCCTGGTGGGTTTTTGCTACCATGGGTCGTGACCTCCTACCTGGTAGCCAAACCAATAGTCAAATTAATTCAAAGTGAAAACGCTAATCAATCATTTCTTTAGATCTAAGTGGTTTGCGTAGAAGAAAGACCCTGGATAAAATTAAAGCAAGGGTGTGGCTCGAGGCAAAAATCCATTAAAGTAAAAATGCGTTATTTGATTGATCAAATTTGGATCAATAAGTGTGTGCGATTTTACCAAGGCTATCGGGAGATAACAGCAGTATATCAATCATTAACTTCAACTGTGTAGAAAAAAATTACACTAAATATTTCAGGACCATTTAACTGAATCAAATGGAACACTTTCAGGGCTTTCAAGTACAATCTGTTACTTAGTTATAATTTCACATAAAATTGGCATAATTCCTATAATTTTTTGGCAAATTTTTCACTGCATAAACTTTTCAATTCTATTTATCTCTAAATATACTCATATTTCTGCAACGTTCAGTATGACCATTATTATATCACAATAAAAAAAAAGAAGTGGAATGATAAAATAAAAATTAATTGAATAACCTCTAATCGCTCCAACCATATCACGAACCGAGCAGCATGATCAACCATAATTATTATATTAGCCATAACAATTAGGTATTAAAAGCCATTTGGCAATCAATATATCATTGCAAAAATGTCATCGTTATTGCTAAAGGCTGCCGCGTATTGTTAAAGCCACAATTCACTTCTCCTGGTACGTATTATATTGTTCGAGTTTTTATTGTTTTAATTCAGATACTTAATTAAACCGTTCATTAGTTATTATGGAAACAAAAAAATTATAGCTGAAAAACACTGTGTATGCTATAAAATAACGAAAAAAGTCTTTGGTGGAGTAGAAAGGATATTTAATTAAGAGTAGTGATTATAACAATATTATAATTTAAAAACAGTTTCAAATCTATACAGCTCTAATAAAGCACAAAATTCCTCCACTATATTCAGAGCACTGAGGCAAATTAATAACTAATAACTGCATAAAATCGATGCAGGGTTTCTGCAATTAATACATTCTAAACTGTGTAGAACAGCCAGTTATTTGTCCCTCGCCGTTCCACTGCATGTTGAAGAAATATTTAAATTCTTTTAACAGGATGTCAATTCGTGACTAAAAGGATTATGATTGAGAAATAGCAGTATTTTGCATTAAATTGCTTAACCCGACGTTTGAAATAAACGCTTCGAGTACAGCGCAATAGCACAAGAAAAAATAGCTATCAATTAGTTAACCGTGCATATAGCATTTAAATATTAAAATTACTGATTTTGTGCTAACAATTTTGCTCCTAGTTTTGCTTTTACCTTTCTACATGCTCGCTTTCGGAAAAGTGTCCAAACAACAAACAATTTAATAAACTAATCCCCGATTCACTTCAAAGCATTCTCTACCTGGTCAAAACGCTTTATTAACCGAGAAATTGTCCCAATTTTAATAACAGTGGTACCAAACGAAAGGTGTCCTTATTAGTTATGGCTGCAAGCACGAAATTGGACATACATTTAATTAAAAGTACCCTAATACTCGCGTACATTGCAACTTGGTTTGGAAAAAATATTTAGCTGAACTGGCAATGTGTTATAAATTGCTATCAAATCACTGTTGCAAAATCTCGACTAGGTTCGATTAAAATCAGGCCAATGAAATGAAATTAAAGTGATTTTTCTCCCAATATATCCAAACCAGGGGCGTTATTTTGCATTTTCTTACTGATTGCAATGATTTGGTTCTGATCTATGTGTTGAGTGGTAATAAACTGGTTAACCAGTAAATGTTCAATGGAAGGTCCCATATTGGCTCCTAGTTCCTTTAGATATAGTAGCGAAAATATTGCAATGTTTATTCAAAAAGTTCAAGCTTCCATTTTTTTTGCATAATTCTGCCATGCACTGATTTGATTTCATTTTTTAGGTTGCAGTTTCCTGATTTTTTATTATTTCGGTTATTAATTTAATTTTGCGGTCGGTTTTTCGATCTTATCATCATGACAATTCTTCAGCGATTAAGCGTGAGCATACATTTAATTATTTGGCATTTTAAAACTAACTTTAAACTAGCCAACGTTGGTTTTCGCTAAATGTGGAAGTTGCGGTTTATTTATCCAAATATGTTCTTGCAAAGTGTGTTTTAAAATGTAGAAGTTCGCAAATCATTTGCAATGAATGGCCAGTCGACTAGTGGCCATTGTTTTCCTTCTATAGCCGAAAACAATGAAATTGTAGAGAAATTGCTGAATTAAATTTACGAGGGAGCAACTTGACAAACCATCAATTCTCATTAAACGGGCTGTAGTTTTCCGCAAAAATAAAAAATCGTAAACGTTCAGTGATCAATTGAACAAGAATCAGAGCAGATTTCGTGATTCACGTTTGGTTTAAATATGGCAAATATTTGGCAAGAACACTTTCTTTTCTTTATTGAAAGCTTTTTTGTGTGACAGATATGTAGAATTTATTTAGTTTTTGTGTGAAACTGTGATTTTTACCGAATCAGCTTTCAACTTAATCAACGTTTAAATAATAGAGCTTTGCATGATTTACAAAGTACTTTAAGCAAAATGCATATTACAGCCATGTTATTTTCGATATGTTAATAATGGGTTTCTTCGCTGTTATTATATCAATGGCAAAAAATAAAATCTTGTTACTGAAAAGTCATAAAGTCTGATGCAAAAATACATGTTTAAATATAATTACAGTTATTAATGTATTCGCAAAGTGAACTGTGATAACTTTAAAGGCAAACCTAGTAGATAAGTTTCATTAATGTGATGCCTGAGTGTCAATTAATTGATTATAACTTTCTCTGTGTCCTTCCACAAATTCTTATTCTCCTCTACTGCATCTAAACGGACCAGGAAATAGTGAAAACTATAAAACGCAATTTTATGATTAAAATTCATTCAAAACAGCCAGTCTAATAAACATGTAATGATAAAGTAATTATTGCAACTGATTGCAACAATGCAAACACTGCCAACGCGAAAGACAAATATAAACAATCAGGCCTGTTTATTGCGTTAGTGGTTCACGTCATTTAATCTACCTGCTCATTATCTTTCCTTATTTCTACAATCTAATTTGAACGGAATTGTCGCAAATCATAACATGTAGTTGTTGGGCAATTATACATATTACACACTCTTTTCCCAATAGTGTGCGTGTATTTATGGTAACTGGACACCCTAAAGTAGAATTCATTACTTAACAATAAATTGTTAAATAATTAACGGCGTTTCTAAATGTTACCGCTATTAATTAAATGCGCTTTTCAATTCGATTGTGAGTTTTGTCGCCGACAGAAATGGCATGACAATTTTTACTGTGTTTATTCTAAATTTCAACGGAAAGTTGGCATCCGCAAATCCTGCAGCTTTCTACAAATGGAAAAATACAATTTACATGGCTATTTTCAGTCAATAAACGTTAATCATAATCTGCATTTCAAGCCTTAAACTATGAATTTCAATATTTTGAGCTTCTAAAACCACAGCCATAATTTCCTGTAATCCGAGGTTTTTTCTAGTCAAATAAACCTTCATCAGAAAGGAAAGGAAATGAACGTTTAGTAGTGGTTTAAATATTTAAAGGCGTGGTAATTGTTGACTAATATTGCCGATTTTTTTAGCTCTGTGAATGATTCAGTGCATACAATAAATGTCATAACTGTATTTTTTTTATGTAATCATTATAAAATGGAATTAAATGTTGTAGTTTTAAATACTTGTAAAAACAAGCTTCCAGTGCTAATTAATTTTTTATAGGTACTTATTGAGCTTTGATACAAATTAATTCTTACGATTTCTTTCGATTTGTGCTTCTCTCTTTAACGCCTGACCTCTATAGTACTTAACTGTGCTGGAAGCTTGTTTAATTTCCCGTTTGAACCTTACAAGCCACACATTAAAAATGGGTCATCACACGCGAAAGCTGCAACATAAGAATAACTTATTAACTTATCAGCGAATATCGGATTGAAATTAATATATTTTTTAATTAAAATAACGTAAAAAATTGATGGTTTTATAACGAATAGTCTCGCATTTATTTTCCTCTGGCTTTCTATTGAATTCTATGCCACGATTTGGACCCGGTTTGCACTTCATTTTATTCGAAATGCAATTTTTCAGCAAATTAACTAAACTTAGCCAATTAATACGCTTTCATCTGCAGATAATCAGTAGAATCTAATTCATTTTAAGGTTGATAACTTCGTGCGTTCAACCAGTTCTTGCATAATTCCAACGCATGAGATAATCTTGAAAAACCTACAAGATTAATGTTTGCAAATCTAGTTTGGTTTGCTTCGGAGAAATTGGCAAAATTCACAAGGAAAGTAAACGATTCAGTTATTTATTGCAATGTTACATGCATTAGTTAAGGCCAACTCTTCCTTTCGATATTCTGGTTGAGTGAGTGAGGAATGCGGGCCCCCACATTTTTATTAATGCGGTTTAATGGGTGGGACAAACAATTTTTCTTTAATTAATTGGAATACACACCTGTTCCTTTTAAGTCCAGTTTTGAGATAGACAGTCAAACGGAACATTATGCAAATCAGTTAGAGTAACTTTTACTAGACTTTATTATTAAGCAATCGAAGAAACAACGTGAAATCAATTGGCTGTATAAGCTCTGCCATTATTAGTAAGCCGCTTGTTATTCGCCGGCATTAACAACTTAATTGTTTTATAACAACTTAAGTAGGGTCAATAAAAAAAATTATTTCACGTGTGTGCGAGGTGGTGCGTTCAAATTATTGGAAAATGCATAATTTTTGAGTCCTAATTGAGACCGTAGTTAAGCAAAAAACACTTATGTTCCATTTAAATAGATATCGAATTTAATAAGCTTTTGTTATCCACAGGTCTCCAATTAAGAGTATTACCGGCATTTCTAACGATAATGAGCAAGGTTCTAGTTTTCTAATCCAAAGGGTAAGTGACTAAAATTTATCGCGCAACGCAAACAAAAAATTAAAGTGCGGCATTGAAGCTGAAGAGATAATCTCATATTTGCTTGCAATTATTACAATGAAACTTCCATTAGACGACTTAAGGTGCAACTATTATTATATCCATATCGAGCTGGAGTGATAATGGCTTCATGCATTGGAAAATATGGCTTTAATCTAATTACATGCATTAGATGGAGAGTCATGCTGGAATTCAGAAAATAAATATTGCACGTACAGTTTTATAACGTGTGCGTGTAGGAATTTAAACACATAACTTGTCATAATTAAGGCTTCAATATATCTTTTTAATTTCATATAGTTGATCGACTTATAATAGTTATTTTTCCCATATCTCGGTGTAAAGCTGCAATAAACATATTTACTTTTCCTTGCTAAAATAATAGTATTACAAGCGGCAGCAATGCAAATAGAATTATTATGTTAGAATGTTATGTTTTATCAACTGACAGTAATTTCATAAAACCTCAAACTCAGGTCGAACAGAAAGTGATTGTTAATATTTTAAAAATATTCCTAAAAAATTAACTCTTTATTATATCAAGTCGTGCCACAGATTTGCCAAATATTTTTACGTAATATATATAAATGTATCAGGTGGTAAATCCGGAACAAAATGATTTGGCTTTCGTTGCCATCAGATTTATCTATTTCATATTTTACAATAAGAGAAAGTTTATCAAGTTTGGCACTTTTTTCTGCATGTGGGCGATTGTAAATAATTAATTGTTATGGGTTGCAAAGCGCGCCACCCGTAGGGACATTATTAAAAAAGGATTAACTTTCAATTACCCGGACTTCAAATTGGTAATAGTCATATTTTTTCCCGTTAATCAGACGTTGTTATTAGGTACAACAATGAAGATTTTTAGATAATAATTAGTAGCATCCTTAGGCGGCTTTTCATCAAAATTAATTCTAACTAAGTGGATCAATCTTCTTATATGTTTCTTAATTTGAATGAAAGCATTAATGGTTCTTCTAAGGATGTGGCGAAATACTAAAAGGATTCGATAAAGACAATGTGTGTTGTAAGAGCTTTTGACATTATATTAAAGTCATAACGGTCCTAGAGGGCACACTTTCACCCATCTATGTCCTATTAAGTATTATCACAGCAAAGAAAAATATTTTTCAACTCTGCGAGTTAGTGAAGCCTAGAAATTGAGGCTTGTTAAATATGAAATTGCTTAGCATTTCCTAAAATTTGCTAATTGCTTCACCGCTATTACTCAGTTGTAATCTGGTTTTTTCCTGATCGGAACCACTTGCACCTTCACTTTAAACAAACATGCTGCGTCATTGAGATGAAGCCGTTCTTAATGAACTTGACCATCATCAGGAATGCCGAAGATTATTTTGTAAGGAGCATTAATAAAACAATTCCTTAAAGGTGAAATTAAATCCCGAGTGCGTATTGCAGCGAAAATCGCCGAATTTTTTCGCTCAGCTGAAATGCTGTTAATACGATCTCAGGTTGTCGTTTTGGCTTTGGATGGTTTCAGTTCATTGGGTTCAGTTTTGGAACAAAATTATTTTTTTTATTTACGTCAGTAATTCACTGGGTAGTGCCGGTTTATGAATACGCATACGGGTAAAGAATTTTTTGCTGTCTAGTCGTAGATGCTGTGCTTCTACCGTTATTGGGAGCATCATCATCCTTGATATTTTTACGCAAGTTGTCTATGGAGAATTCAACGAAACACCAGAACAAGTTAATTGGGTGTTGAACTTTTCAATGCAGGTTGCATGATCATTCATCTATTTCCTCCTCGTTGTTGCTGCATTTGTTGTTAATGGTTTACTTTTTAGTGTGTGTTGCTTAGATAAACTTAGTTTAATGGCTCGGACCGAATTTAGTCAACGGAACTTTCAGTTTCCAAAACAATGTAAACCGTTTGGAAGACTTTAAGCGGATTTGTTCATCAGAGCAACTTCGAATTAAATAAAAACAAAACAATTTGATAATTGGTCCATGGTGAAGGTTATTCGGCAACCAATTACCTCATAAAAACTGTCACGCTTTCTAGATAGTATTCGAGGATTTTCGGCCATGTAACCAGTAAATTTGGTAAAATGGTCTTTTTAATCTCGCCGACTTGTTTTCTACCGGAAATATATTTCTCCTGTCTTATACATTGTCACACAAAAGCTGGGCTGATGTAACTGCGTTTGATGTTTTTAACGAAATAGATTTCGGTTTCAAAAATAAAAGTGTGTTTTTTAAATGCACTTTAATTCTCTGTTGCAAATGGCTTGATTAATTTGAATTGTTTCGATTGTTTGCCGTCGCTTTTTCAAGTTCCATTAATCTTCAGTACTTTCCAGTTAATTATGTGGCATGTTGATACCCCCAGTTTTTCATCATTTGAAATAAATTCTCGCTAATTACTTATAGTAGACTGGAAATGGAATTTTGATTTGAACTTTTGTGTCAACACCAGCAAAGTGAGCATGAACAAAAAATCAAATTGCACGATTTCTATTCACTTTAAATCCATAGTAAATAAATTGAATAGAAATTAATCGCTCATGTGACTATTTCTAGACTGGTTTCGACATCTCACATATAAGATAATTTGAAAGGCCTAACTGCCTAGAGCAGTTGTGTCCTTAAGCAGCATATGGGCAGGTCAATATATTTATTGCGCAATATCAACCAATTTTATTCGTTAGCTAGAAAATGAAATATTTTGGTGATAGATATGTAACAGATTCAGTTTCGAGTATGAATAATTTAGACGACAATAAAACTCGTGGCTGTCGCCATTTTATTTTTATCAAAAAATTAAAACAGTGAAAGTCGTGGACCATTGAGAATTTTAATGCACGATATGGCTCCCCACTTCCGATTGAAACTGTAATAATTTCCAAAAATCACATTAAACCGTTAATATTTTGTGGTATTATAGCCATTTATTAATATGCAATTGTGCGACTTTTGATAATTGGCGTGAAAACACAGGGCTTAATTCTATTAAGCAATTTTACATTCACCAACTTTGTATCTATGCGACTTATGAATATTCCCAAAAGCCAGGAAGCCTATTTATATAATGGCATGTAATTTACGTGTTTTTGTAGCCAAAAGTTGAATTTGGAAGTAAAAAACAAGCATTTTTACAACAAACTTTAATA
>NW_026018715.1:9003050-9004078 GCF_020466585.1 Dendroctonus ponderosae
CACTTGTAGAAAGTACGTAGTTCAATCGACGATACCCTGCATTTTGAGCCCGCTTATAAACGGTTTGAAAGTTGCAAAATATCAGCTGTTACAGTGGTTTCTGAGGTGCATTCGATAGTCCTTAAAGCAATTGTTGCAGCTAATATTGGCACCTTAATTATGGTTTTCCTAAATCTGTAACGGCTTGGGAACAACATTTTTATTAATTTTTATGGCAAAATTAGCTTATATTTATCTCGACATATCATGGAAACGAATTCAAGTACTATTTTCAGCAACTGTGGCTCATGCTATTTGAAATGAACAGGCAGAGTGGCATTATTTGKAATTGTCACTAAGCCTGATSCTTGTAAAAASTGTGTAGTWAGATCATCGTCAAAATTTTATAGCAGTATTGGCTCATGCTTTTTGCAGGGAGCAGGATAGGGAGCATTGATTTAAAATTGCTCCTAATCTTGCTCCGTGGAAAAAGTGTATAGCAAAATCATCATCGTGATTTTTTTATCAGTTTATGAATTATTTCAGAGTTTTAACGCTACGTGATAACTAAATTGGTAAAGGCACCATAAGGAACAATTCAGACAGATTAATTCAATTGGTTTAATTTTGTCCTAATTATGGTTTTCCTAAATCTGTAACGGCCTGAGAATAAAATTTGTATTAATTTTCATGGCACAATAAGCTCATATTTGTCTCCACATATCATGGAAACGAATTCAGGTACTATTTTCAGCAATTTTGGCTCGTGCTATTTGCAATGAGCACGCACAGTAGTATGGATTTGAAATTGTCAGTGGGCTTGTTCCTTGTAAAAAGTGTGTAGTAAAATAATCGTCAAAATTTTATAGCAGTATKGGCTCATGCTTTTTGCAGGGAGYAGGATAAGGAGCATTGATTTAAAATTGCTCCYAATCTTGCTCCTTGGAAAAAGTGTATAGCAAAATCATCGTCGTGATTTTTTGATCAGTTTATGAATCATTTCAGAGTTTTAACGCAACGTGATAACTAAATTGGTAATGGCACCATAA
>NW_026018715.1:9004178-9006578 GCF_020466585.1 Dendroctonus ponderosae
TCCCCTCAAGATTCTTCTGGAATTCATTGAATATACAGGGATAATGAGGGAGTAAAATTACGAGGGCACAATAGGACAGAAATGACCGCGGTGCACAGCCAAACACCACCTCGGCGGTGAGGAAAGGGTTTTAGTGTGTAAACAGCTCAGCTGGAGTCCCACACAACCCAGAGCGACAGACCACCAGCTCTGGGAGTGCATAAAAGAGCATTTCCCAAACCTCACCGAAAAAAAAATGACTAATTAGCTTATTACATATTTTCGAAAGAAGCTAGTTTGAACCATTTGAATGGTTGCTTGTGTGTTAATTTATCAGTGCTGATCAAATGATCAATCATTTATTTGCTTGTCTTAGTGTCAAGACTTTTTGTTTTGATATTTTTAAACAGCCCATTTTCTGTTATGGACAATAAAATAATTTCAGTACTACGAAAAGTGTCCGACCTCTGGCAATTTCCTGGCGGACCCTGACTGGTAAATAAATGTATTGTATTCGAGAATGGTAAGGTCGACCGATGAGAAGTCAAAAGAACGACTTTCCTGAATTGTATTAAGATCCTGTGAGTTGAAAAAAGTTATTCTTGCACAATGGACACGAGAATTTAAACGAAACTAAAAAATCTATATGGTTGCAACCCTAGAGATTATTCAGTAATGGTGTGAGACTGACCCAGAAAGCGAAACCCAGCGTTTGTGTCCGAAACAACTACCCATCTTAACTTCACAACCCGGTTCGAAATAAAAGCCAAAACTAGCTTAACTACTTTAATAGGGAGACAACAACATTCCGAACAAACGAACACTTAACAATATGTACAAAACGCCACACAACTAAACAAGAGTTTGGTACTAAACAAAAGGCCTGAGCATAAACACTGTGCCACCCACAGAACCCCCCTCCCCTTGTGCTGAGTTTATAACGACTAACAATATTTTTTGGAGCTGGATCCGCCCTTGCATCGAACTCATTGAAAAACATGCTAGAAGGTTCAGATCCGAAATAAGAGACATTTTCGTCAGATTTTTAGCGTTCACGATCTTTAGTCGACGATTTCTTCCTTATTATTGACCCAAACACTTTTAAAGGTATATTTGTGCATTGTGCAAAATTGAAAATTTTCTCAAAACATCTTAAATTTTACATCATTTTCAGCTCACGGACGCGAGGAATTCATCGAACTCATTGAAAAACATGCTAGAAGGTTCAGATCCGAAATAATAGACATTTTCGTCAGATTTTTAGCGTTCACGATCTTTAGTCGACGATTTATCCTTATTATTGACCCAAACACTTTTAAATGCATATTTGTGCATTGTACAAAATTGAAAATTTTCTCAAAACATCTTAAATTTTACATTATTTTCAACTCACGGACGCGAGGAATGCATCGAACTCATTGAAAAACATCCTAGAAGGTTCAGATCCGAAATAATAGACATTTTCGGCACATTTTAAGCGTTTTTTGAGCGTTCACGATCTTTAGTCGACGATTTCTTCCTTATTATTGACACAAACACTTTATAAATGCATATTTGTGACCTTCTTACGTCGAAAGGAATCGATTGAGCTAAAAAAACACGCATGTAAAATTTTGATTTTAGGCCGAAATTTTTCCAAGTGTGGGGGGTCGGTTTATAAAAAAAATGAAAATTTTCTCAAAACGTCTTAAATTTTACATTATTTTCTTCAGCTCAAGGACGCGAGGAATGCATCGAACCAAGAGCGGATCCAGGAGGGGGGTTATGTGAGCCATCAACTCTCTCCCCCTTGTTCTGGGTTTATAACGACTAACAATATTTTTTCTAATTTCATAGGCAACAAGAGACTGAATTTCTGCTACTTGACTCGAAAGCTGGATCTGCCCTTGCCCGGCAAGAAAATCATCTTCATAAACTTACTTGCTCAATGGAGATTTTAGTCGCACATTGAGCTAAAAATTCTTAGAATTAAGACAAAGGAAGCCGCTTCCATTTGCGAAAGCAGATAAGAGAAGCAGATTGCGAGGTATCTCCTAGTGTTTCTGAGTAATTCATTTTTTAAATACTCATTGCAACGGTTAGAACTTATTTTTAAATAAATTAACTGCTTGTCAAGGCGATATGAGTAAACGGTCGACTACGGAGTATCAATTATCAAATGTTTTGCAAATTGCAAATTTAATGCAGAATCATGTAATTAAAAGAAAATTTAGGGGTTGTATTCGAAAAATCAAATTGAAACCGGCGGTCGCACTTACGCCACTTGCAACACGACAAATTGAACGGAAACAAAGAAAAATAACAACGTAAAATGAAAATAATTTAATTAATGAAAGTTTTAAAAAAAGTACAAATAATTGACTTAGAGAGAATTTAACAAAAGGGAGAACACATGTATTGAAATTGAAGAAGAGAAAAAAA
>NW_026018715.1:9006665-9006822 GCF_020466585.1 Dendroctonus ponderosae
AAGCTAGAACACTCAGCGGTGGAATGCTGCCGAAATACCTACTCAATGTTTCCACAAATAATTACACATTAAACTATAAATCATTTAACAAAAGAAAACGTGGTTTGACGACCACTGTCACCGTCTGCTAACTGTCGCTCAAGATTAATTCGATAAC
>NW_026018715.1:9006922-9025226 GCF_020466585.1 Dendroctonus ponderosae
AAATAACTCTAATACTAAAGTAAAATTTCTTAGACAAGTTTTAACAAAGTTGTGCCTTTTGTGGTTTTCATTAAAAATACCTAAATAAATACACCTAACAGATTTACACCGTTTATAAATATATAAAATAAATAAGTCATTTGGCATTATTGATTACGCAAGTTCCTTCATCACATACTAATTTGCTCGTACTTATACAATACGTTCCAAATCAATATTACACTAATCACAGACTAAATAATCGTTCAATTTAATTTCAGATTGTAGAAACTGAATTACGCAAAGAAAACTGCCCTTGTAAATTAAATCGGAACAGTCACTTAAGGAAAAAAACATTTAACTTGGACGCAATAGCATCTATAAAGTGTTATCCAACCCACATTAGCCTCACGTTTTTCCGGAATTTGATCGCTTAAAAACCTAGACGAAACAGTAACTATTGCATGAATCACATTGAAATAAAATAAGGAAATGCTTACCTTTTTAATTGTAATCGGAGGCAAAATAACTTCATTGTTTATGGGCATTTCGTATATCCCATTCGCTGCTAATTTCATACAGTCATCCAGCGTTTTGATAAATGTATCACAAGTTGCGCCTAAAAGCCGTGTAGTTTCATCCATATTCTAAAAATTAAAAAAATGCGTTTAGGTACTTAAATGTAGTTCAAAAGTATCTGGCGATTACCTCAATTTGTGGACCATCAGGAGCTTGGGCTGAATTCTTAATTACATGGACCTGTTGCATCAACAAATCGCAGTAGAGCTTTAATTCGGATTTCTTTGATTTTAATGAATCAGGACTTTTGGCTATAAAAAACAACCATTTTTTTCCTTAAGAAAGACTGGGAATGTTTAGCAGTGAACTTTTGAAAACTAAAATCTAGGAGAACCGAAGTAACAAACGAACAAAATCGAACAATTGCAATCGCTGGAAAACATTCTTATCTGAAAGAAGGACGGAATCCTCTTTATGCAAAATGTTTCTTACTCAAATGTTCCAAAATTCCCTTTTTGTCCTTTTAGCAATACCACATCTTTTAAGTGACTAACTTTGATGCAAAAGTGCATTCTCCAAGAGTAAAATTAATTTGCATTTTTTCGACCAGCGACGGTTTTATGTTTTTAACCAAAACCAAAAAATCTCAGAGAAAAACGCAAGAGAGCTTTAAGCTTCCAAATTAAATGGAGAAGTCAAAAAAAATCATCAAAAAAGTTATTGCTGGTACTTGCGTTTTATAGTTTTTTGTATGTTTTGCCTTGTGGACAAAAAAACTCAAATCAAGCAACATTTTCTTAAAATACACTCACTGTTTTCCTTTCCTCGCCTACTATGGACACACGCTTTGGCTGTTCCAAGAGCTACCAGCCACTGTTGTCTTTCTTGAGAAGTTGCTGCTCTTAAATACATGTGCTGCTCACCTGGTATTACCAGATCCATGCGCGTATGATCTATTGAACTTACTGAAAAAAAAACTGAGCTGGAGACAAAAACGCAAACTTAGAGTTATTTAAAGGACACAATTCGTTAAAATTTCATGTTGCAGTGATAAGAACAATATAGCTCTATTTTCAGTTTAAATGTATCTGCCGCAATAAATTGAAAGCACACAATCTGGTACCAAATCGAAGTCGAATTGCTGGTCAAGGAAGAGAAAATGTTTATGGCACGACTGTTAACAATTAAATAGAAAAAATTATTTACCATTTATTTCGCATGCTTGCACTTTTATGGATCCCTTGCAGCCTTGCTTCACTTCATCCTGGGATTTGTAATAGCTCAATATTCCATTTTCGAGTATAAACCATCGTGTTTGCCAACCTGTATTAATTCTCTTATGTATTGTTACTTTATTATTATTATGATTTTATTCAATACACATAAAATTGCCCAATTGTTGATGGAGGAACAGAAATTCTTGGGTCTCAGAATGTTAGTCAATCGATTTCAATATGTTGTAAATTGACCAACGAAGAAAATATTAAACGTTATTGAATAAATACACAAAAATTAGAAAACAAATTGTAAACTTTCCTGTGAAAAGCTTCCAATGTGGCCACTTACCATTCCAATAATTTGTCCATTTCCAAAGAATCCCTTCCATATTGACAGTCAGCAATCGAACGTTCTAATATCGCAAAAAAACCTAACCGAAACACTACCTGTTATTAACGAAAGTTGCAACAATTTACTTGCGAGTATTTGTTATTGTTTATTTGAAATAAAACTTCTTCTTCTTAAAACTTTTAAATTAATGACGTCTTCCCAATATTGGCACAAGTCTTATAATGCATCGATGCCAGCGTTGGTTTTTAAACAATCCATAAAAGGGCGTGGTTTTAGGCCACAATTAATTCAGCATTTACGCCTGCTTTTCTTCATTTGTATGAAAATATCAAAACCGAAAATTTGCAAGGTTTAATCCCTCTACGAGTTGCTTTTTTAACTAGGAATAGAAAAAAAAATTAACACAAAGTCCCCAAAACATCCTCTATGCAGAAAAAGACACAATTAACCACGAATTTCATCATGTTAAAAGATATTTTTGTTATTGAGTAGCTAAAGCTAGTAGCAATTATAATTGCGTTTTGCTTTTAGACTATTAACAATTAATTGTTCTGGATAAATTTCACAACGCATCTTAAATTGTTGTTGCGCACCTTCAACTTAAATGATTGACCCATTTGTTAATCAAGGCGGGAAAGCCACTCCTGCTGTTCATTACAGCCGCACTCACTCTTAAAAATAGAATTTTATTATTCATTTCCGACATTGTCTGTTCAAAGAACGAATGTTTATTTTCAGCTACGAAAATCTCTTTGGTTTCCATTGCTAAGGACGATTTTCAGGTCAAAATATTCCGCAAAAACTTTATAGATTTGTATACTTATGTGCGCAAAATGCGCGCAGTATTAAATTGGTGCCGATCAGTGACGTTTAATGCTAAGGCTAAATTTAATTATATTTAGCTTTTCGATTTTAGTGTTATTTTCCGTGCCAACGAAAAAATAAACGTTCGTAATCATATATGCGAGAAAATCGGAAAAATCATGAATTTTGTTACCAGTGTTTTCAAGAAATACATCAATAAGGTAGTATATAATTGCCAGATTAACTTTTGCTGGTTCACAATTGCTTTGTGCGCTTTTAAGCACAGGAAAACCGCGTATCATTATGGGTGGCCAGCACTTTCCATATAATAAAATTTGTCAAATTCAGTCTAAACTTCTTTATTTCAGAATGAAATCAAGCAGCAGGATAACGAAAGGCCTGCAAATAATGCAGGTAATCAAAATGTTTTTTTCTCTGTGAATAAATTTAAAAACCGAGCAACTTTTTAACAGATCAACTCAAACCATCGAAAAAAAGTGATGCGGAAAAACATCCTCCAGTTACATCAAATAGGTAATAAAATAAGCAAATTTACTTAATAATCTAGTTAAGCCTGAGTCTATGCTTTTATTAGATATAAATATTTATTTTTCGTTGAAATGGTATCAGCTAGATTGATGTTCAACTATTAACAAAACATGTCTTTCACTTGGTAAGGCAGACATTTTCTAGACTTTTTCAACACAGAAACAGAAACAAAAATTTTGCACATGAATTAATCAACAATTTTTAGCGCAACAACTGGCCAAATTATCGATACAAAACCAACTGAAGAAGATGAAACGTTTCAGGACGCTGTAACAGGCTCAGATTCTATAATAAACACCAGGGAAACTAGAAAAAATGAACAAACATTCCTTGCAAGTACGCAAATCTCAGGTGAGTAATACTGTTAATTTTTAAGACTTACATAAATTAAATCCTCATCCTTCATACCGCATGTTTAATAATAACACTGCCCCACAATCATTACTAGAAAGCGATAAAACTCAAGTGCGTTATTTTGATAAGGGATTTATCAATTGTACAACAATTCAATAAACTCATATTGTTTACGAATGAAAAATTAGCATTTAGTAATTGCATATGAATTTTGCGCGAAAATTCAACAAAATGTGAGTATTTTTCTCCTCTTCAACTCCATCTTTCAAAGAAGTTAAAACAATTAGATTCATTTATTTCCCTTTCAGGCCAGTTATCAACTCAACCTAGCGTAAATCAGTCCTTCACAACGAAAACCCCACAAACTCCGCCATCCAGAGAAAAACAGATAATCAAAATGCAGGATTCGGAAACTGAAATATCCCAACAGGAGCTGAAGATCCAGCAAAGAGATTCGATCACTTTCAATATCACAGAAGCCGATTCCTTGAACACCAGCATGGTGGATAGCTTAGAAGCTCCCAATGCAGATGGTTTGCTTCCAAACCACGAGCTTAGTGATAGTCTGGAAGTTCTGGAATTTGAAAGCAGCAGAGAGTCTTCAACTGAACCGGCTACATTTAATGCGGAAGATTCAAACGACTACGTTTCGTTAAGTTATATTCTTGACGACTCTATAGAGAACTCATCATCAGGTAACACAATTCTAGAAAGTTCACTGAATGTGAAAAGAAGCCCATTAGAAATGAGTGGAATTTCGCTCCCGAAGCGCAACCATTCAGAAGAGCTCACAACCAGCAAATCGGAAGGAGCGCTAGAAAATCTCATCCGAAGCGTGAATGAAACTTTGGTTCTCGCTGAAAATGCCCATCAAACGAATATTGAAGATCCAAAACAGTTCAACATCGTGGAAAACTTGGATGAATTGGAACCAAAAAATGCACTCGAAAACATTGAAGAAAACGAGACTGTCCATGGACTTGAGCCAAAGGAAAACATTCCAATTAAAAGCGACACGCTAATAAAAAACGATGCAGAACAAAATAGTGTTGAAAGTGAATTAAAAACATTGACCAAAGAAGCATCAGAAATTGAACCAAAGCCGTACACCAAAAACATAAAAAACCGAAACGATTCGGATGAATGCCCGAATGCTACGAATATTAATGTCGAAGATGCAGATATGCATAAAAGTCTGGAAGGTGTAAGAGTTGTAGATCCAAAATGTCTTCCTCAACCAGGAAGTTTGGAAAGTTCAACCAATGTGGAAAAAGCGAAGCCCAAAGAAAAAACTCCCGAACAGGAAGATGCGGTTCTTTCATTAGAAGAGAAACGGGAAACCGTCGAAGCAGAAACACCGGAACAAATGAGTAAGGAGGAGCAAATCAGAATTTACGAGAGACAAGAAACGCAAGAACTCGACCACATTATAAAAAAACTAGAGGAGACTACTGTTACCAAAAGTGCAGCAAATGAAGAAAACCGCGTTTCGCTCGACCGACAAGATACCCAAGAATTTGAGAAACTGGAAAGAAATTTTGAAGAAAACCACGTTTTATTTCACAGACAAGATACCCAGGAATTTGAAAATCTTGAGAGAAAGTTTGAAGGAATTGCTGAAAGCAACTCTTCTAACACTACAGACGATATCCTTGATATCCTGGTTGCAAGGAGTCAACATTCTCATGATGAAAATGGGAAACCATCTGATGAACTACACCGTTCTGATAAACCGGAAATTGTGGATCTTAACAACCAGTTGGCGGAGGTCAATAAAAACCATGAAAAAGCCAAAGTCAATATTGAGTATCAAAGGCAGGATACGAAAGAATTTGAAAACTTCGAACGGCAATATGCGAATGACGTTTTAGATCAATTAGTTTCAGAAAATAATGAAGACATCAGTGCAAATAAAGAGCTGAATAAAACCTCTGAAAGTAGCCATCGTTCCGATTTCCTGTTAAGCATGATTGAATCTACAAATATTGATACACCTTCTGAAGAATTCAACCAAAATAAAAGTAATGAAGCTGTTGCAATTGAGGAGGATAATCTGCATTTCTCAGTAGAAAATTGCAGTCAAATACAGTCAATCGCTAATCAGAATGCCGAAAGTATTAAAGAGGGAGGAGATGAAAATGAAGTAGAGATTAATCAGGAAGCTAAATCTTCACTCAATGACCAAATCAGAGAAGCTAAACCAAGAGCTGAAGAAAGGGAAGTGGTTGAAGCTAGTCAAAACGTCGAACAGTCGGAAACTGAAACAGCCGCAAAAAATGAAACAATCCAAAGCAGCAAAAGTGGATTAGAAGCACAAAATAAAAATGCAACTACTGATACAGAGCAGTCAGCAAAAACAGAAGAAAACATAGCAGAAGTAAACGGAAGGGATGAAACTGCATACGGATTGAAAACAGCAACCTATAAAAAGTCCGTAAATAGGAAAAACGCCCAAAGGAAAAAAGCTGCAAAAAAACACTTCGCTAATTCTTCAGCCCCTGATAGCAACGCTGCCCAGCATATAAATGGCAGGGTTGGTAACCAAAATAATTTGGAGGAAAAGCTTGATGCAGAACTAAAGCTGCCTGGTTTGGAGTCGACTGAGGACAAAAGAAATGGGAATAAAAACGAAGCTCTAAATGAAAACGAAAATTCTACAGAAAACAAGAAACTTGTTTCAACGCAAAACCAAAGTGCAGCAAATAATCAAACTAGAAACGGACTTGATTTTGAGCAAGATTCCATCAAACCAGCTAACAATAAAACTACGTTAAAAATTGAGCACAGCAGCAGCACAATTAACAATTACAAGTAATTATACTAAATTAATTTTTTTTCAAGTAAATATTTTAATTTTTTTTAGAAAACTACTCGAGCAATATGAGAAACGAATACTTGAGCAAAGCATCGAACTAGAAAAGCTCAAAACTGAATTAAGCACCAACTTTAGACATTTCAACAATACGGAAATGGCATTTTCCGACCTGTTTGAGTAAGTTGCCACTTTAGCTGTTAATTTTCATATTAAACCGATTTTCTGTTGCAGAAAATACGAAAAAGCAAAATCAGTGATAACGTTGTATAAGCAAAATGAGGATATTCTAGTGGAAAATATTGAAAACGCTGAAGGGCAATTGTCGCAACTGGAATCAAAGTGCGCGGCGATGAAACGACAATCTTTGGAACAAATTAGAAGGTAAGAAGATATAAAACAACGCTTTGCCGTTGATAATTGTTGAATGTTCTTCATCTAGGGCGCAACAAGAGACTGAAGACGAAAAACAAAGATACAGGCGCGATTTATCAAACTTACAAGCTCAGGTGAAAAGATTGGAAATAAAAGCCGCATCACTTGAAATCGAGTTGAACCAAAAAACTGAAGAATGTCAGGCACTAGCTAATCTTTGTGACGAGATTACCGGCAGGCAGTAAAATATGTTTTATTGAAGTAAATAGCTTAATTTATTAGTTCAGGCGCTATTCTTGAGCGGGATACGATGGTGAAGGACTGAAAAAATACGTTAAGTAGGTAGAAAAACATTCGTTTATTTTTATATAGTTGATTGAAATTTTACTTAACTTAGGACGTGTTTAGCATACACACATATGTAATAGAAACATACATAATATAAAATGTAATAAACAATCCACATAATTGGACAGTGGACATAATAAAAAGCGACATTATTACCAAAAGAAATGAGGAACCTCAGGCTGTGTACTTAGATACCAGGTTAATTGTAGACACAACTGTAGGTACACAAAATATATTCGAAGGTTTTTGTTTCATCTTATACGATGTTATTTATTAGAGACTGATTTCGTTCCTAAAGAATACATAATTAAATAATTAAGTCATGTTTGGACGGAATTGTTGCTTAGTAGTCACAATATAAAAAATAACAATTAAGGCACAAAATACATTTTAAAAATTGAATATCACAGAACATTCAGATTAAAAAAGAGAACCCTAAGACTGAATTGCAATTAAATGTGCGGCGCTGTCGCAGTATTTGCACTTTCTGGTAGTATACATTTGGTCTCACAACACCAACTTACTTAAAATATACGACGCGAATGTTATTAGTAATGTGGTTCGGCTGAGAACTGAACCTGCCGACTAAAAAATTGGGAATATTTCAGATGACTGCTCAAAGTGAATACGAAAATATTGAGACTTACTATAATATAATAGTTGCACCTATCGCCTTTGCAGCATTCAGAGCACTTCCAGTCCTCATACCAAATGTGCGTACAACTTCCCATGTTGCTGCTTCTGTATCTTTCACATTTGTCTTTCGTTGCACATCTCTTTGAAATATAATATTGCTTCAAAGCACCTGGAAGTAGTATTAGAAACATCCAGAAAATCTCCAGTAAGTTCATTTGCTAGCTTTAGTGGATACACTTTGAGCTAATAGTGACTATAGTACCGATGTGTTATTAGGGTTGAAAAATGGGCATTTTTTCAGAATGAAGGTTGCCGCCCAGCTTCAAATAAGTTACCTTGCTGCCAATATGGAGTGGAGCCCCATCGAATCTCTGTAAGGCAAACATCTTCCCCATAATTACATGTTTGGATAGTTTTAACACATTTTTCGCTGTTATCTTCTTGGCTGTCGCAAACATAGCACTCTAGAGAAGTCGCTGAAGGAAAATAAATAGTTTCATTATACAAAAAACTAAGTTTTTACAGAAAAAAATACAAATTAGTATCGTATTTTGAGGTTAACTTACCATAATAAACACACTGCCCTAAAATGAGCAGTAAAAGGCAGTTGAGCGGGTTCATTTTGGAAGTTAGTAAGTTTTATGGGTTTTGAGTAAAATGTGTACTCATGCAAAACTAAAACAAGCAGTAAATTTGAAAAAAATTGGAAGTAAACAGTAAACAGTCATGAAGCACAGCTGGGTGTGTCAATAAGCAATGTTGCCGCATCTCTATAAAAAATCAAGTCTTTCCGTCGAACAGGCATAGGTAAACGAAGATAGCCATAGTGTGGGCAAGGACAATTCACATAATAAAAAAGTGGAAGTTATAATTAAATATCGAGTAAATAGTAATGGAAAAATTAAAATAAAAACCGGATTTTGTAACGAAAACATCGAGTAAAGAGTTTCAAGGTAATTTGCTTTAAGGTCTTATTAATGTTTGTTGTTGTATCTTAATTAAGTAAATTGAATTAAGAGAGTTGGAGAAAATTAAGTATTAACATTCACCAGAAGTTGAAGAAGTTCAGCATAACAAGGAATATAGAAAAAAAAACACTACCAAAAAAATAATAACTTTAGCATGTTACATGCGAGACAAATCGAACCTAATCGGGAAAGAAATAATAAAAAAAATTATTAATAAGAAAATACTCAATAAAACATCAGCAGGAAGGATTGTTGCTCGGATTTATAGTCTTTTAAAATTCATCTATCTATTTATATAAGAAAATCCGAAAATGTTCAATGGTTTTTAGTGTGCAAACCAAGAATCAATTCCAATATACAGGGTGAAACATATATAAGGATGTGTTTAACGAGACTACGTGTAATGTTTTTATATCTGCCACTTAACGCAACAATAGCTGAAATATTCAGGTACAATTTCAGAGTGGAAACAGCGCTGACTGTTGCCTTTTGTTCTCAAAAACATGTTTTACCTCTAACTGAAACAGAAGGATTAAAGAACCTTTAAATAATTGATTTTTCAGGCTGACATGTTTTAAGGAAACCGCAATATTTGCTACTGCCTGAAAACTCTCCGGGATATTTTCACCGTATGTCCTGCATACATTTTCCCGTTTCCCGATATTCTGCAAACCCTCGATCCTGCGAATGCTCGGTCCTCAATCCCCCACGTTTAGTGCAAAGCAGGAAATCGGGAAGTATAGATCTGCCTAAAACGCGCTCTCGACTAATTCCATTCAAATCTTATTAAAATGGTCGTCGCAACTTTAGATGAAATTAAAATGTTCGCTGTTGGTATTTTGATAGTGGCATGTTTCAGTTGTAAGTTTTTATTGTTAAATTTCCTCCAATTTATTGCTTTGAGTGTATTTTTATCTGTTCTGGGGAATGCGCTCAAGGAGTGGAGAAATAGATCTGTATAGTGAAAGCGCCTATTCCGTTAATATTGTCCATTAATGTAGGGTGCTTTAAAAATTAATTTAAGGGTTTTTTTTTAATCAGATTAGGTGTTGATTATTTTTCGAATGCAACGATATGTAATTTTTCATTAAATATATTCTTTTCGTGCGTTTCTTACATTAAATTGGAGTAAGATTGGAGAGTTCTTTGTTTTTTAGGCAACAAAACGTCGACTATTCATGTTGGTTTAAAAAAAGTAAAAGCTTTTGTGACTCTGGAAGTTTTTTTAACAAATGCACAGTTTTTCAGAAAAATTGCTGAAAGCGACCAAATCTGTATGACGAAAATTCTTATTGTTTGAACCTCCTGGTGAATGTATCTGAATTCCCAATATACATTTTACCATTTTTCTTGAAAACATGGCCTTTAACAAACAAAATTGAAGACACACAAAACGTACAGATTGATTAGGAAAGTGACTATTCAAAGTTCAAGAGCAAAATACTTTACGAAAACTCGCATTAGATCAAAACGTATCCATTTTATTATTGAAAAATGCGTTCTTGAAATTACGGCAGATTATCAAATAACACCGTGTATAAGAAGAAAAAATGGGGGCAAAAACACATATACAGATAATGTATAAATTAACAATATTTTCTGTTGAGGTACATCCGCAATTTCCAACAATCTCACATGTTACCAGTGCACAAGACACGATTTGCAGAACTGCGATATTCGGGATCTGAAAGCGTGTGGCTCCCCGTTTGACCGATGCGCTATGCACGTCTCGAAGAATGGTAAGATAAATCTTTTATTATTCAACTAAACCCCATTTTTTGCTATTTTCAGCTCAGGAAGGCTTGGTAGTAAAGAGGGAATGTGGATTGGCGCCGTGCTCATTTGACGATGAATTAATGGCTTCAGGTCTCGGGATGCAGTGCAACCCAAATAGCGACTCATATAGCTGCACTTATTGCTGCAAGGAAAGTGGATGCAACAAAAGCGCATCTCGAGCAAATAACATATCGACGTTTCTGTTGATTTTTTGCCTTGTTCTAGTTTGCCTTTTAAATGTTGCCAGGGACTTTGTCTCTCCGTATGTTCCCGGGGAAAAGATCGATTTTAAGTTATAAATGTAAACTGTTAAAGCCAAATGTTGTTTCATTCTATTAGGGACAAACTTGGGGTGACTGAAAAATCCCTCTAAATCCTATTTTTATTTCATTACACTTTACATACCGAAAATTACATAATTTGCGAGTGTATGTTGAGAGGGTGTACTTGAAATTAATTTAAACTTGGACAAACTATATTTTTGCGCAATTTTCAATGGCGACTCACTGGACCAGAATCATATAGATGCCATTGTCGACTAGCTTGCGTTTAAAAACGAATTTAAGTAAGTTTTATTCAATTATGTGGCTCTAGAGCTGCGAATGTTTCATCAGATCAGCATTTCAAGAACGCCCTGCTCATCGATTTTTGGATATATCCACACATTTGCCTCTTCCAATCGAAAGCAAAATACCTATGGATTAATACGTGTACAGTCAGTACAAGCCAAGAAAATCACTAATGTGGAATAGCGAACTTATTTTAGAATAATGTCATGCAGTTTTGTAAAGGAGGCGGATATTCAGCGCCCTGGCCGGACGCTTGAATTTGTTGCGAAGATTGAACGGCAGCCATTGCCATCGAAACAGGGGTGGTTGAGGGATGATATGGTACCTAAAAGTACATATTATTACATGTATATCGACGCCCAGAGCTGCTAGAATAATTCATTTAGTTTGCTCTTGCTAGCCAACGATACGAAGCAGGGGATTCTTTTGAAAAAAAAAACACTTTTTCGGACATAATTAACATTTTTAAACCGCCCCGATGCTCTACAAATTCAACCAAAATGCTTTAGATACCCACATTTACAGTTACGTGCAAAAATTATCACGGCAAATCAGATGTCGAGAGTCGTCGGAAAAAAATGAGTCCAGTTCCAAAAAATTATCCCAAGATTCACCGAGAGACACTTCACGATAAACATGTTTTTCCTTCTTCTGGACCTTCCTCATCATGCGATGCGATTCGAACGCGATTTTTTTGTTTAGTTTTTTTCAATTTGCGTTTTAATTTTTTGTACATGGGAAGAAAACTCTAATAAGATAAATTGGAATTAGAAATAATTTTTTTAACCCCGCGCGTTTTGTTATAAAACCTTTTTGAATATAATTTACATATGCAGTGACACAGTTCTCTTCCATACAGCACATGTCGCGAATTAGATTTTACAATATTTCAAAATTCAAGCGAAAAACGGAAATATTGCATGAAATAAATCGACGCTTCAAGGCGTCAACAAATGTTCTCTATTCGGTAAGTTTCAAGCTATTGAGGATTGGAGATTTACAAACAGAACTTAAATTCTTCCAAGCAGCCAATAATTTGATTTTTTGGATGAAACTTCCGGAAAATGTATCTATAGCTCGCACTTTTCACACAAAAATTCAAGCGTTTAGTCACAATCAAAGAGAAGCTAAAATAATTTTGAAACTTTTGCACTTTCGTTGTTTTTAATTGGCGCCTGTTCCTTCTTCCCTAGCTCTTCTACAACTGTGCCGTGTCCAATTTGTAAGCTTTTATCACAAAAATGTTTATTTGAATATAAAAATCATACCGTAGTATTATGATGAAATCTGGGATCTAGCATCATTGCAGCTGCAACAGCAGCGGCTGTAGATGTAGCTGTAGAATGATTTGATCTAGACAGCATCACGTGGCCGTTGTTGTGGCTGCCATTTGATGCAGCTGATCTTTGCGAATGACTAGCAACCGCTGCGGCTGCTGAAGTGGCCAGCAGCTGATTGTGAATGTTGTGGGCATGGGTATGGGCGTGATGAAACTCTGCAGCATGATCGGCGAAATGATGGGGATAAGCTGCAGCATTGATAGCTGAAAAGTAGCGAAAATTATTTCGTTGGTTGAGAATTAATAGAGTATAAAATAGTTTATTTTTTGCCATCAGGTGCACTTGACTCAAAAGTGCCACCGATGGCATAATATGTAGCTGTTGAAAAATCTAAGTAGCGGCCAGATTTTAGTAAAACTCCCTGATTTATTTAAGGTGGGTCGAGATAGGTCGCAAGCCCTTTACCGCGTATAAATCGCGTTCTGAGATGGAAAATATACTTAGTGTGGCCCTTATGGCAAATGCGGTGGTTTATCCTTTCTGATCACTGCAAGTTTTTAATTCGGAATGCATTTTTATTTTTCATTGTGTGTGTTGAAGTGTAGTGTAAACTTTTTGAGCTTTCATGAGCAGAAAATGGTAAAAAAAGAAAACTGGTGATTTCTAATCTATAAATCCCTTATCTTGAACTGATTTCAGTTTTTCAGCTTTAATGCATTCTTCAGATTTCTAATTTCCAAGAACAACACATTGGACAAATTTCCTGCTGTACTAACGACATTTTCTTCTTTGTTTCCAGATGGGCCAATGCTTTCGGTAAGTTTGTTTTCAAGAAGTATAATGTGCGAGTTTTCATTGCGAATGGCACGTAAATATGCATCAGATCACCATTCTATTCGCTAGACTCGTCATTCCATACCTTAAGACACTTTAGTCTACATTCTGGTCCATTTTCACCATTGAAACCTTTTGAAGAAATAAAGGGCAATTGATTCTTACCTGCCGTGGGCGTAGTATGATTCTGATGGTGCATAATTAGCTCCTGAATTTCTGGACCGGCAATTGATTGACTCACATTGCTCGCATTAGTTGCTGTGCTACTGCTTTGAGTAAAATTGACCGAGTTGCTAAGGTTTGTTGTGTTGGCCGAAGTTGAGACTGGAGAGTTATCCTGATTGTTCTAAAAAAGCCAAAAAGCACATTAAGTTCAAGCCGTCTAATACAATGCGTTTCGAAATTTACCTGGGACTTGGACCTCCCAGAAGAAGTTGACGATGAAGCAGTTCCATTTCTCAAGGGCCTCGCTTTGTAAGGGACCTAAGAATGTACATTCACCGACAAAGTTGAACTATACTTCTCGATAAACAATACCTTAGCTGAGGCATTCTCCCCATGGTGTCTAGTGAAGTGCTCCTTTAGCTTATCTCTTCTCGAACTGGCATAATCGCAGCTCGAACACTTAAAAGGCTTTTCCTCCAAATGTATCCTAAAAAAACATGATCTGGTGTAGCAAATTGAGCAACATTGGCAATATATATCACCTCTCATGTCGTACAAGGTGAGACTTCTCCATAAATCCTCGTCCACATACTGAGCAGGCATGCGGCCGAGCCCCTCCAACATTCGTACCTCCATTATGCGTTTTGGAGTGGATTGCCAACTGATTCTTCTTTGATGAAGTGTATTTACAGTGCGGATATGAACACCGGAACACTTCACCTGAATGGATTCGTTTGTGCGCCACCATATGGCTAAGAAATTTGGTATGGAATCCGCACGAATCACAAGTCAAATTCTTTTCATTTGAGTGCGTGAGAAGATGCGCTTCCAGGTTCTGTTTGTATCTGAAGGATTTGAAGCAATGCTCACATTTGTAGGTTTTTTCTGGAGTGTGGATTTTCATGTGGGAGACATAGTTGTGCTTTTGGCGGCACTAAAATTAAAACAGATTAAAACGCTGCATTTTAATAGGCTGGTTTGCGCAAACCTTAAAGGAACAGAAGGTGCACTGATAGATGGATTCATCTAAATGTTGAGCTCTATGGGTAATCAGTTTTGAAATTTGATCCGTATTGTACTCGCCTAAAAAAGGAAATAATGAAAAACATTCACGGAATTACAGGAAATTAATGCTCACAATAGTCGCATTTGAATGGTGGTCCGTTAAAGTGCGTTTTCATGTGGTTCAAATAATCCCCATGATACTGGCAAACAAACGAACAAATCCCGCATTTGTAAGTTACATCCTTTGCGTGACTTAATGCGAGATGTTGCTCCAGCAGTAAACTATCATTGATGGTGGCAAAACATATCGGGCATTTGATGCCCACTTTTTCATCGTTGTCTTCATTGCCTAAAAGTTCTTTCGTCTTCAATGTGTTAAATTGGTGTATAATTGGAGAAAAACCTTCAGTCTCTTCCTTCTCATTTTCGCTAAGAGAAATTCGTTGTTTTCTGCAAGTGAGCATTTTCAGGGCCGCCATCCTCAAGCTCGGTTTTAAACCAAACAGCATCAACTTTTTCAAAATCAGTCTTTTTTGGTCTCTTAATTTAGCTTTCACTTTCACTGAGTTCAACACATTCTGAGACGAATTATTATCCATCCGTTCAGTAATCACTATTTTCTCTGGTCGAATGTTTTCTTGGTCCTGACTTTTCGAGTCACTAAGTATCAACTAAATTGCAACAAAATATTAAGAAAAACGACATTTTGGAAAACCGGTCTACTCACTTGTCCGTATTTTGCTTGCAACACTTCGTATCGCGTTTTAAAGCTGGATAACGTCCAACTATTCTGCGCTAAATAATCTAAAAACCTGAACAAACAAATCTCACTTTTGCTATACAGAATACTCGTGTCTAGATGCTTGAAAACCTCAGCCGGTTCTAGATTGTTAGTATAGAAACATCTAACGAGCTTATCAAAGTATTTTTCTCTCCTATCTAGGTCCAACAGGACCCATTTTGAGAGAACTGTTAGGGCTTTCTGGGTTGTTAGAATAAAGTTCTAAAATATTAATTAGCTTGGTTAGTAAGCGGAATGATGAAAAATATACTTAGTCAGGAAATATACAGGGTGGTTTGGGGTGGTTCTATTCGGAAAATGCTTTTCTATCGATAGTGTTGAAGTTTTAATTAAAAGAACATTTAATAGCATTGGGAAATAGACATATTCTTTCAGTGATTATCTGGAAATTAGTCATTTTTTAAGTTTCTGCTCAAATTGGAAAGGAACAAAATTGTTGACTAGAAGAATTAAAATGTTATTAATTGTTTATTTACGAAACAAAGTTCCGAACGCCTGAAGCAATATTAGACTGAAATTTCACAGTAAAAATTACTGGCGTACAATTGTCTAATTTTTTCGCTTCTCGTTTTCACAAAACTTCCATTGTTGTTAATTGCCTAAGCATATAAAATCATTAAAATTATTCAACCGATTTCCACTATTTTAATAAATTCATTTTTTTCGAATAAAAGTTCAACACGCTGCAGTTCACAAACAAATGGCTTCTGAAATATTTTTATAATTAGAAGAAAATTCAAATCTACTTGTAATAGATCGTCTAGAAATACAAATAATGTTTGCGTATTAAAGAGAGTGAAAGTAGAGAAAAACATCTAAGATGTTAGGCACAAAATAAACGCAATTGGAAAAGTATAATAACCACACCGGGAAAAAGCGGAATAAATAAATAAAAACAAGCATAAATTAACAATAAATTGGCAGATACATATTTATTAGCAGCAGCAATGTGGATCCAAAAAGTTTGGGTGCTAATTCTTAATGTTATCCGTGCACATAAAAATAAAACAAGCATGCCATAAATTACCTTGTTTCTAAAAAAGTCCTGTAGCTCCTTAGAACTGAGCCGGCCAATTTCGTCTCCTTCGCAAATATTATCTATATGACTACCTATCCAATTTTCAACAATATTTCCTAAATGCTTCAGCTTGAACCTCTGAGTTAAAAAATAGGTAAACAGACAATTATCTAAGCTTAATTTAGTCCCTAGAAATTCTATACAGTACTCAATTACTTTGGTTAATATAAAATGGTCTGCGAGTTTAAGGAGTTCCTCTACATTGGAGTGTTTTACGGTAATTTCTCCTGTATACATAAAGCTTAAAACATGATTAAATATTTCGCTATCTAAACAGTTTACAGTAAGCTGTTCTTTAACTACTTTATGATGCTTTAAAATGGAATCGAAATAAGGTGAACTACAAGCTAAAACGTTGCGATGGGCCTTCAGAATTTTGTTATTTACATACAGGGTTACATCACAAAATCTGTTCATTCTCTTTTGCTCATAGAGCTTGTGGAACATTGTGGACGACAATTCCGAGCAGTGGAACGTCATTGATCGATTATCTTCCATAATAATCATCTAAAATGGTTCAAAACAAAAACTTAAAAATTCCTCATAAAAAACTAAAGTAATTGTTACACCTTGATGTTTTCAGAACAGATCAATGTAGAGCTGTTAAATGCAAACTAGGAACCTTTCATCCCAAAGCTTTCTAGTCGCATGTTTGGTTGCTACAGTTGATTAAATGTTTCCCATTTTATTGTTTACTGATTTAACCAGGATGTTTAAATAAATAAACAATTCTTTAGATGTCACTGTCAAGATCAGCTGAATTAATCATTGTCAAATTTAAATTCAGAGCGAGCTGAAGGTAGTAAAGATGAACAGGCAACCAGTCAAACCGAATAAATTAGAAAATGCCTCGCATTATTTTACTAATTGAACACCTGCTACAGAATCCAACATTTTTCGAATAAACAAGTACCTGCTAAATATTGTACTTTCAATTTCAGTCTTTTCATTATGAAATGTCAGTAACGTTTTTTTCTGAACTATGAAAATCCAACTCAGTTTTTGCATTACCACAACAAAAAGGGCTGATGATTACCCACATATGAACAAACTATCAAATAGAGGCTGACAATGTGCATTAGCAGCTAGTAAAAGAGCAAATATTACAGATTCAATCATGAGAAATCAGGGAGTAGGTATGCAGCCAGCAATACTTGACACGTAAAACAAACATTTTTTGCTTGATGTTTTGCTTTAATATCATTGTAATCTAATTTAGAATTTTCCTTATAGTTCAACGTTTCTCCACTAACAAACCATGCAAATACGTAATAAACCTGCAGAAAAAAGCCAAGCACTGCAATTAAAACACCAGCATAGTTTGAAATCTTCCAGATAACCTCAAAATGTCAAAGCCACAGGCTATGAATGAACCTTCTTTATGAATGGGAAGCATTTGACCAATAGGAAGAGGGGTGTCCTGAGGAATGCGGTACTACGTGGGATTTCCATAAATACGGGAGTAAAAATTCTTTAAATTTTTGTCAATGTTGAGCCGTTGCGATTTTTTAAATTCTTTTCGTTCTTGTCTGCATATTGAAAAATGAATGTTGTTTGAATGTTGTTGGTTCATTTGAAGGAACTTCATAGACTCTGAGTTGGTGTTTGGGGTGAGTATTGCCACTTTCTAAACGTTTTTGAGTTGTATTTTCTGGTAAACTTTCATTAATTCATTCATTCTCATTAATTGTGTCAGATTAGGTATTTCGAGTATTTTAGTAGGTCAACCGGTTAGCAGACGGTAGCTTGTGGTCCTCAAACCACGTGTTTCTTAATAGCTTTTTTGTGTAAGCTTAAATAATATATCAATCAGGTCTTAAGTAGGTATTTTGGCAGTATACCACCGCTGAGCTTTCTAGCACAGCTTATATATCATATATGA
>NW_026018715.1:9025563-9025671 GCF_020466585.1 Dendroctonus ponderosae
GAGTTTGTCGAGCAACCTTTTTGAAGCATTCTACAGAACAAAGACCGTTCTTTGTTTGCTCGTAGGTTGGTTTTTGTGTAAATTTTGTCTTCAATGTAACTCTCTTCT
>NW_026018715.1:9026670-9026788 GCF_020466585.1 Dendroctonus ponderosae
AGTCTTTTTCTGTGCATCTTTTTCAAACAATGAAAGAACATTTTTATGTTTTAAATCAGTTACAATATTAACCAATTTCTACAAATCTATTAAAAATTCATACTTATTTATCAATGAC
>NW_026018715.1:9027330-9041149 GCF_020466585.1 Dendroctonus ponderosae
CTATAAAACACTGGTTTTCTCCTTTGATTAAAAAGTGGCAAATTTCTTCTTTTCCCGGAAATGTTGACCAGTTAATACTAATTATTCCAGATGTTTTTCGCATACCAGATCCATCTCTTTTTGCCCTCAAAGCATTTTCTAATGTTTTGTCAGACCAATTCATTAAGTTTCTGCTCCCCAATATGCTTATTTAGATTTTATCTATAAAATGTAAGGAAATCGGCTCCATATTTTTTACGCCCTGCATAGCAACATCTAAATGTAAATGAATCGTATTACTATTATAAAGTACCACGTATTGTACACCTATGAGTGTTGATTTTTAGTAGAAATAAATCTGCACAGTCAGCTTGTCTGCCATTGCTGGTTTCAATAAGGAATGAATAGTTGAATTTAGTATTCTACTCTTGTCGACAGGCATAATAACCAACTTGCATTTTTGCTAAACTATTAGAACGCATATGTGGTAGTTCTGCTTCGCGTTCAATTACATTTCTAATGAAAGTCTCTTCTAATGAAACTCCTAAATGTCTACTGCGCAAAGAACATACGTCTTGGTGCAGAAAAGTATGCATTGGGCACAGCAAATTCCTCACTGTAATCAGCCGAGAAGAATTGAAGATTTTAAATATGTAGGTCTTCTTCAAACTATTACTCGATTCCGAGTTCCTTCCGAAGATGATGGAAAATCAGCCCTAAGCCTTTCAATGGCTTCCATACCTGGTTTTAGTGCCGTTAATCTCAAGTGGTCCTCATTGTTGTTTATGAATTGTGAAATATAGTAGTTCCACTCGTTTATTATGCCGAAGATTTAAAGACTTGAAGAGCACAATTTGAAAACTAACCACAAATGCGGCGGTATAACGTATTTTCTAGCAGGTTTCCTAATGCTTATTTTGCAACGTTTGGCCATATAAATAGTTTGTCAAATGAACATAAAAGGACTTTAAAATATTGGTGTCGGTAGTTCTTGAAAAGTTCCCTTGGCGTTCATCCATGCGGTTGTCTTATTGCTGTACTCTATACCTACATTATTATTCTGTTATCTTTAAGAGGTAATTAATCAGATTTTTTAAATGGAGCCTGATTGTGCATGGGTGTGCATCACACTTTTTTGTTATTATTTTTTTTGACTGCAAATGCGAAAGCCTCCGTGGGTACTTGTAATATGTGGTCTTAATAGATGGGCGGGTTGCGGGCGCTAAGTGATCATCTGTTACAATCATTTTGAAGCACCGCCCGCCGCTGATGATGATGATGACGTGCTTTGTTTCAATTCACAAAGGTACGGAAAAAATTAGAGCAAGAACCGACACTTAGAAGATGAGTGCTTGTAATTAGCGCTCTTACAGCTTCAATGCTTTATTAAAATGCTTACATTTACTCATAGAATGTTTCGATTCTTCTAAATATCTGCACAAATAAATCTACAATACACGATTTGTTTTGTAGGCAATATGGGTACAATATAAATGGCGTTGGACGATGTTTTACCTAATTTATTTATCGAAGCTGGCAAAAACTGATGAGTTAGCTATCGGCGAGCCAAAATCGACTTTAGAATTTTCCAACAAAAGGCAGTTGTGGCCGAAAAAGGCATTGAAACACTTACTCATGTCTCAATGCCGAGAAAAACATGAGCACGTGCCCATATACACAAAGATTTGGCAAGGATCTCTATGAATAAAACATTTGTCGAATTAAAGACGATCTTGTTTTTATCCTTTTCCGATCCACGTGCTATTGCGGTCCCCATTTGTGCCCAACAAGATCGTTCTAATAAAAACATGCCCAATTTTGAGCAGTTGCTTTACATTTCTTTACAATGCCATAGTTATTTTTATTTAGGAATTCTGCTAAGCAGCCTGCCTGCTCTGAATTACTTTCATAAATTACGTTAATGCGACTTAAAAGTTATAGAACAAGGCTGAAGCTTACAGTTCAAACTAGGAACAACGCTCAAAATTCAAAAAAGTTCTTCTCTTTGAAACGTAACTTCCCTTTCTGCTAACTGCTAAATGAACAGGTCAATTTCTAGATTTTTCGGGCTTTTAGGCCGATTTTTTTTATTTTTTTCAAACTCACGAGTTTGCTGCATCTTCAAAAATGTTTTCGCTACAAAGCTTGCGCTCCTGAATGCTCCATCACAGCATATTTTTTGATAGAAAAGTAATTTTTCGCACCGACGCTGTGCTTAAATTTACCTTTAAGAATTTTTAGTTGAAAATAAAACGTGACTTCAAAATGTAGAGTTACAAGTCTTCTAATCATTAGCTTTGTAAGTTCAAATGGTATGCAAAGAAAATTGAAATCCATATTTGGAAATAGCAGGATGATTAATGTGTTTAAAAGGAAAAAGACCGTGTATGAAGACTAAAATTAGTTGGAGCAAAAAGTGGCTTAGACAAAAGGAAAAATAAAATCCATATTTAAAAATAGTAAGATGATTAATTATGCGTTTGAAAAGGAAAATGCCGCGTCCACAGACTGAAATTAGTTAGAGCAAAAAGTGTTTTTAATGTTTTGTGTTTAAGCAGCAGAATTAATAATCAGTTATTAATCGGTAAAACAAATCGAACAAAAGAGCCCTTTACTGTAATTGCAAATTTGTCTTAGTTTAACGCATTTTAACGGCTCAACAAAACAGACGTTAGTTACACGGGCAAATTGCGACCAATTTTGGACGTGGATAAATTCTGAATGCTGAGAGCGATTTTATTTCAATTCTGGTCGGTTAGTGTCTGTTTTTGCATCTAATTATTGCTGCAGATGAAGTTTCTATAGGGTGGCTGGAAAAACGATTTTGATTTTGTCTACCATCTTGTTCATTTACAGCCTTGCAAAAACCTTGTTAATCTTTTTTCTCTTAAACCGATTCTCAAAATCTAAGACTTACCTGAATGACCAAAATATGTGAAAGTAAACTTTCAGAAAACTTCCGGAATCACGTATTTCGGGAGCCATTCTGATTTGGGTAATTTTTCATGCAACCCTGTAAATCAAATTTTTGGCTTAAATTATCTATGAAGTTTCAGCTTCAACATGAGATCAATGTTGTGAAAATCTAACCACGGGCAGAAAAGTTGTCGCTGCAAGGCCAAAAAGTAGATTTTTGAGGCTACTCTGTAAAAATTCAAAAACCGTTTCTAGCTATGTGGTTTATCTTTATATTTTTGCTTATTGAGAACCAAAAAATCTGTTTATGTCCATCTAGGAGCATGCCGAAGATTTCGCATTTTTGCATTTATTCATTTGCCACTCTGAGTGATTTATCTGAGTTGATTAATTTTTACCACAACATGGACTAAGAGAACACCAATGTTGCTAAATAATGCTTCAAGCAGAAACCAAATCGCTCAAAGCAATCAGAAGTTATCTAGTTCCAAAGTAAGGGCAAATTTGACTGTTTTACGTTCATTTTGTTGAGCAGTTTATATTTCTTCGTGGGTCCTTGCTAATGTAACAAAGTTGTACATGTACATTGTACATTAAAATCGGTTGAATATTATTAAGAAAATTAAAATAGAATTCAAGTCGGTAAATACTTATAATAATAAACCGAGATCAGTATATCTGATTGCGCATTGCTACTTCAGCTAAGCAAAAGACTTAAAACAAAGTATTATTATAATAAATAATAACTTGGCTTGCAAATATTTTAAGTGCCTTTGGAATAACCCACGATTTTCTCCAATTTCTCCTCTTGATAAAGCAGTTAGTAATCATGCAAATGTAAAGGAAAGTTGCCCGATTTCTATCGGCATATGATACTTAAAAGTGACTTCTCTTCGTTTCGAATTGGAGTTGGGGTTTAGCTGAGAACGCGGCACTGTTTATTAGAGTTTTTTGAACTATAGACCACGGGAATCCCTATATTGGTCATGAACTGGTCATAATCAAGTTTCCTTTAAGATTCCCATTATAATGATGAAATAGAGAAAATGAAGAAACGTGCAGAAAATACGTCGAATCTTATATTCACGGTGTTTTTTGCTAATGCAGCGCAACAATTATAAGGCCAGATGGTTCTACTGAATAGGCAGACAACAAAGAAGGAAAACATTTTTATTAAACGTCTTATTAAAATATTCTTTTCAGTTTCGTAGCGGCCAGTTTTCCTTTTCGGGACGCATTGCCGGAAAAAAATAACGCGGCCGACAACCTGCACATTTTACTCTTATTTTCTTCGGGAACAGATGTGGATCAAGTTATTTAAGCTCGTCATGTAAAATTTATACATCGCTGTTACATTTTATAAGGAGATGCTCTGGATTATTATATCCGTATACATATGGTTGCCGCTTTATATTTAGTACGCGTACGATTACAGAATCGAAAATGGGCACTTAATTATCCTCTTTGTAATAAATAAGGCGACACCAGCAATGGAAAATTTGTTTCTTATGTCTCAATATTTATGTGGCTGATTGCTCCCAAGCAAAGTTCGATTATCCTGCCTGCAATTTGCTGGATTTTTTTTGCTTTATTGGCATACCGTTTTCTTTTGTACCATTTTTGTTCAAAACGTGTGGCTCAAATCCAGATTCACTTGGATGCTATCACATTGCAATTGACATTATCGCCATACATGAACTAGAATGCACAACAGTTGCATGGAAAATTAACCCACATATATTCTCCGGTAACCGGCAAGAATAACATCGCAAAATCGTGAGACGGTTACAAAACCAGCTAGAGCTCCGTATAGAACCAAATTTGGATGGCATCGCTCCCAAAAACGGTTTTGGTCTTGCGTTTGCAAAAAGTTCGAGAGCCCGACCGAGATTTTAACTGCCCGTTGTCAAAAATAATGACCGAATTTTATTACAACGAAGGGTAGTAAAAAGTCGAATAAAAGGTAATTTTTGCGTACCAAAACTTAATTTATTGGCGAAGTAAATTTGCTGTTAAAATACATCCCAAATTCGAACGTGCAGAATGCAGAGTGATGTATTTATATATTTCGAGGAATTCGAGCTACTTTGATGATTCAGGAAGTCAATACTTGTCCGAGAGTTATATTGCGAAAGATCGGATTCCTCACAAATTTATTCAACAGGAATTCGCTAGATAATATTTCCCTCATTGTATTGTTCTTATGCAGTAAAAGTCTCTAAACTGTTCTATCGTGAGTGTTTTTAAGCCTGTTCCACGTGCTGCGTTCAGCTTAGTGTCTTTTTCTAAATTAAATAAAAATCACGCATATTCTTACGAATGAAAAGTTATAATAACACATTCATCTATATGTTTAAAACCAGCACTAAGTGTGATAGAAACATGTAAAGATTTAGACATGTGCTAATCTCAGGCACCCCCATAACCTTTGAGGCTTTGAACCTATCTGCTCTCATCAGCTGCTGGGTTGGCTCAACATTTGTCGGCTCTGCTGATGCCAAACGTTCCGTTGGTTTTCAACCAACCAATTGGAAAAATGGAATGAATATAAATAAATAAAAAGATCAGACGGAAACAATTGCGATCCCCGGAAAAAATGCTCATCTGAAAGAAGAACTACATTCTCTTTGGGGCTATGCAGTGTTTTCTCAAGTTTAAAATTTTTTTTCAAGACAATATGCGACGAAAAATCGTTTTTTGTTACTTTTCACACAATTATAACAATAAGAGCGGAATATTAACCGAAATACATCTAGCAAGCAATGCACTTTGCAGCAAAATTGCATTCTAAAATAAGTACGAAAACGAAGCGTTGCAGGCTAAAAACTCCAAAAAACTTTTCTTTTTCAAATCAAAAATATAATTGAAAAATAATTTTGTATTATGAAAAACGATTAGCGTAATCATTATTCCCACGCAACTGGCTTCATTTTTCGTCAGAATTAAACGTGTACCTTCACTAGAATATTATTGCCTAGAAATTTTAGAGCTGATATTTCTCCATTAGCCAAATCATTTTTAATTCTATTTATCTGCAGTTTTTTTGCGTTCTTGTTATTTCACGTTTCTTCGAAAAAGTTGCAGTTATTCCTGTACCGGTTCTTCTAAGGCAGTTCAAATTATGTCAGCTTTCTGTTGTTCTTTAAATTGTTCTTCTTGTATGCTGCAAAAGCGCAGCTTCCTATACCTATAATTCTACCAAAAATAATTCACTAGAAAATATGTTAGAGCACGAGCTTTCAAGCAGCAAAACTGATTGATGTAAGAAAAAAAAACGATTAAATCGCGCAAATTAGTCAAACATACTATTTTTTCACCATGCTAAAGACGTTTTTTTTAACCCTGACCGATATTTTCTCTACGAAAAAAAATACACAGGCAATTTGCTAATGGCACAAAGTTTGTAAACAACTTTCCTGCGCTGTTCTAATTAGCTCACATGTCAATCACAGAATCCTCGTTGTGGTCGATTTGCATAGAGAAAGTCAGACGTTTCTAATTTGCCAACATTCCTTGGATCCTTTTCTTGGCCATTAACCTGTAAAAAATTATGAATGACTTTTTTTAGCTTTCACTACGCAGTTGCTCGTTTTAATCCACTTAGCATGATGAGTTTCACTTTCGTTCAAGAAACAGAAGTAAACATTTCATTTCGCTTTCTACTAGACGTAAAATACGCATCAGTGTCGTTAGAGAGCAAGTTTGCCGCCTCTAATGATCTTGTTTAATAAAATGCATCGCTTTCGTAACTGAATCAAACGCGTTGAGTCCAAATACAACTAAAGGTCGAATATCTTTCGAGCATCCTCTAAGGTGGTAAGAGGTTATCACCTCTGGTTGGGCTAATTGCACTGTTCGGTGATGGAGTTTAGAATGTCGGCCTCAACTTCTATTAAATTTTGATTATAGGGAGAGACGCGTCCTTAAACAAAGAGTTTAGAGTCGATAGCCTCCGAGTCCATCTATTGTTGAGATGACCCATTTCAGTTAACTTTATGGGACTATTTTACAGGGTGGACCAGTGCTTTTATGAACATGATCTTCGTTACTGGACTTCATTATCGAATCGAGTATTCCCTTTCTGACTTTTCATCATTTTCAGCTTACCCTTTGGTCGTTGTTAAATTTTTTCGTCATTCAAATATTGAGCAAGTTAACTCAATTTCCTTGCTTCTAGTGCGCTTCTTTGGTTGGCTACAATTCAGAAAAACAGGCAGCTAGAGCCCTTTTGGCATTGATTTCCGCTTTACCGTTTAATCTGTTTTTCGTGCTGGTTTCTCTCCTTCAAGCATTCCCCCTGTACATTGAAGCTAGTTGGGTCAGATGAGTGAAAAAACCAAGAAACCTTGGCCTGTTTTCTGGAGGCCATTGGCCCGCATATATTCAAAAGAACTGGAGATGCTCGGCAATATGGGCGTTATATGTTACATTATTACATGGGTAACATACAGGGTATAAGAACGAACTGGAAATTATTTTTTGTTACCATTCTTAATTAAATCTTAATTAAATCCGAGTGCTGGAGCCAATTAAAACAATACAAGATTTAGCAGCTAATCCTGCACATTCTATTGAAGTAACTAACACATTATGACAAATTAATATTGCCCTCATTTGGAATCGTCTCATTTTTCTCCATATAATGATGTTCTTACTAGTTAATCTACTAATAATTTTCTATTCTAATAATCTAATTTTTTGCAAAATTAGTTTATGAGCGCTCATTTTTCTCAATCCAATAAATGCAAAAATATTAAAATCATAATATTAGTGAATCGCTTTAATTATTGCCCTTTGCACAGCCTGATTAATTTCTATAACGATTGGTAAATTAATTTACCAGCAGAAGCTAGAGCATAATTATAGATTTCCTGCAGGCAAACAGAACAAACTATTGAACTATTAGGCTTGGGTACATTAAGAAAACAACCTCCAATAATTTACCACTGTGTAGGTTCCTAACATTGAACCTGACTAGCAACTAATAACGCTTATGCCAGGTAGGATAGTTAGATCAGGTCATAATAATAAAGAACACGTACGGTCCGAACTGTGTATAGTAAATTTGAAATGCCTTGTCCGAGGCTCTAATTTGTTTTTTATAGCGTGTAATGCAGTTTGGAAAAATTTGATTAAGATTAAGATTAAGGACTTGAGGTTTGTCTTCCTACATGCAGGAATATCTTCAGCAATGTCTTTTATTAACCTTTAACGTTGGAATTGTTTATCAACATGATTTGATTACCAGCCGGCCAAGTTCGTCATTTTATAGAAATAGCTACCAAATTATGCTTCAATTAACCATGCAATTTAACCACAATTTGCCTTTGATTTAATTTATTAAAACGTATACACAGAAAAAGAAAAACACGCGCCTTATCTCGATAATGGGAAATGATTATGGCTTATAAGCAAAGTTGCCAATTAAATCATACTTATAAAATACATAATAAAAATTTCAGATTTGAATAATGCATTATTAACTTTCGTCATTTTTAAAATTCACGCTACTTATGTGATATTTGAGTTGGTGGATACATGAACTTAATATATAGATATCCTTATAGGAACATTTTAATCCCTTAAATGACCTCAATCAAGTCATGCTTCAAGTTCAATTGAAAAATATAAAGCAATTTACCTGAGCATAAAATGTGGGTATGTGATGGGACTTGACATACCTACATGTATGTGAAGGGTGAATGGGAGATTTTTCACGTAAATCTACGTTAATAACAAAGCTTCATTCATTAGATATTTTAACCCTTATTGGGTGCTCCTAAAAGTGGAGAACTTTCGACAATTTATTAGCAGCAGTTTATGGTTTTATGAAGGTTTATCTTCGGTTTCCCTTGTTGGATTCTTTTGTGTGCTGATTTATCGTATTCACCGAATTTTAGAGTGGTGATGCCAAAATATCAATTGCTCTGTTCGCAACATATTTACTGTTGTCCCATTTCTTCAGCCTGATTCTCTTGGCCCGTAGGATGATTGGTCTGCATGAGAACTCAAAGAATCCTTTAAAGTAGTCTTCACTTGCAAATTAAACAAAGAAACATATATTTTGGAGTATATAACTTGATCAAAAGCAAACATTTGTTTTTCTTTGGTAAACCGGAAGATTTTTTATTTCTACTTCAAATTCCATCTTCACCCAAATTCAAACAGCCATAAATCGGAGTTAATCTAAGCTGTTTGCTTTCGTGCATAACGAGCCACAATCCTCTCCTCTATTATCAACTTATTTACCTGCTCGTTGTATGTAAATTAAAATCTCTTGATGGAAAGGAAAAGTTATTACAAATTCTTAAAATTCTTTTGAATTCTACTCGCCAATATAGCGATACGCATAAAAACCATTTAATTGAATGTTAGCACGTATTCGTGCTACATAAATTACGAAATTATAAGAACTTATAGCACTTCATGTCATCATGAGATGTTATCTGTGTCCTTATAACGAGTTAAATGATTATTAATTTTTTCAATAATATACGCTGCCGATTCATGCAAAAAAATATTTGAACGCATATTACCTGAGCTTTTGCAGGTTTCATTAGTCGACAGGTTTGCAGCCGACCACGTACATTTCCCTTTCCGTAATTACTAAGGATACGAAATTCAACTCGTTTAGTTTTAATTAAAACTGTTTAGGGCCTGTAAAAGCGCCTCTTTTTTCCACAGCGCGTATCTAATTTGTCACAGCTAAGCTTTATAATTAAATAATGCATAATTTAACTCCTTCTACCAAGGCTTATTTATTTTGTTTCGTGAAATCAATATTTTGATCTACGTTTTCTGCTTTTAAATCAAAAAGTGAATGGAAAATTGTCGCGCAAAATTAACAATGCAGGATTCATTCTAGTCAAGCAATTTCCTTGACCCCACTGTGACATAATATCGGCCTCACTGTTATAAATACCTGGATAAAAGGCCTTAATGTTATTTAATTTCAGTTTGAGCTTCTGGAAAGTTTCCAGAGATTGTTTGGGCAAGACCACTGGTTTTCCGCTTTTCCGGGTTCTGTTCTGCTCTTGAAGCATTTCCCGGCGGAAATATTCGGACTGTTTGTTGTAGAAACGCATCTTTTGAAACGCGTTATTGATCAAAAATATGTCCTTTTCCCTACACTGGCAGAACTTGCACATTTTGCAACCTCCATGGCACAACAGGCATTTCCGGAGGAAATTGCCATTTCTTCCGATTTCTTTGGTCATTTGGTCATTCAACTCGAAAACATTACGAATGTCGACCTCTTCAACAAAATTGTCCAGCAGGAATTTTATGGCTGATATTTCTTCTTTAGTGCTGCTTTTGGCTGCTAGCAGTGGAAATTTTGGTTTTTGTAATTCTGTGCCTGGAAAATTATTTGGAACAATTTTATTTCTTCCAGAAATTTGTCGTCTTGTGAACTACCAGTTTCTTGGTTCACTCTTTCCTGATATCCATCAGCTTCATGCAAATTTTGCAGTTGATTTTCTACAGCTGTTATGTTTTTAATCATTTTTGGCACTGTTTGATTTACTTTTTGTCAATTAGTACATTTGTTCTTACCTGGTGTTTGTATATTGTTGTCGCAATACCGACATTCGCTCGATCATACGGTTAACAGTAATAACAAACATTGACCACTTTTTATATTGCAAAATTAATCTACTAATGGGTGTGTGAGCTTTTCAATATCCCGGCCTAACTGTATCTTGCATTTTTTCACATATTTGACATTGACTTTTAACACTTAAACGATCAAAGAGGTATATTAAAATTTATTAATAAAGAGCATTTTTTTGATAGTAACTATGCACGCGACAGGCTTGTTTATAATTAACATTCGTTCCCATGAGTCGCCTGCAGTGAATATTATTATACCATTTGATATCTATTAACTAATAAGATAATGGACGGTATGATTAAAATAATGATGAAAAATACTCAACGAATTGACAGTCGAAGGACTTTGCAGAACGATTTTATGCAGTGCGTTTTCATACGTTGATCTAGCTTTAGATTAATACTTTATAAAAATACTTTAGTGAAAAGAATTGGCTTGCTGTCTTTGAAATCGTTGATTTCAAGGACTTTTTATTGGACAATTTTGCCTCACTTTTGCCTGTCTTGTAGTTTGTTTTTGAATTGCATGAAACTCAAAATTTAACAGATATGTCCGAAATTGTTGAAATACTTGGTTGATTCCAGTACAAGGTCTACGGTTCTCATGGTTAACTTCATTAAACATCACGGTTCTATCGTAGACAATATGGCTATTTGTTATATTGTATTAAACCTGCAGGTCAAGATTTTTTATACTACTGCCAGTCATTCCTGATTGGAGTTTTCTATTTTGATTTTTTGGTGTATTTTTGTTGTTTTTCTTTGTTTGTTCATTTAATTCTACCGTGTTCTTTTGCGTTGGCGCGAACGAGGTTCATTGAAAAACTTTCAACACTCTGATTTTGGGTTGTTCTGTTATGTCGACTTTAAGCGTTGTATCGTTGAATTTATAAGATTTGCAGGGGTCTTAGGTTTCGTAAAACTTACTTGAAAATTGTTCATTCTGAAACGATTTAATGTTTAATCAATTTTCTAATAGCACTAATAGTCCAGGAGGGTTACAGATTGGCATGCTCTAACATGACGTAACTTATTAAACTAAACTACTGGAATCGCTCGGGAATTTATATACTATACCTACCTATTGAAAATATCGAGGTGAGCCAGCTTCAAAAGGTGTGCTATTTGCATACACCACGAAAAAGTGAAAAAAAATGCAAAAATCTTGTTTTTCTTCAGAAACAATCGCATATAACTCGATAAGTATGCATTTTGCAGAAGAAATGCATACGCATTAATTTCTTCGCTACAAAATGTTCGATAAGATAGAGTTAGTTGGATATTTGAAGATTTGAAATGTTCCCAGCAAAATGCTCGAAAGCGCAACAAAGTTCGTAAAAAACAAGGTAATTTTAAATTATTTATTTAACAATAAAAAAATTACCCAATCACGCCATACATTTAGGGAAAAATACCTACTTGACTGAAATACAATACGAGAGCCGCAAGGCCGATTAAGATCGGACGGACAGTTTTTGCATAATGCAATTATTAATTACCCTACTTGGAAAAAATTTGCTTTTTTTCAATTTTGTGCAAGGCTCAAATTTATGAACATTTTTTGTGCTCGCGCTTTCACCCCTTCTTGGACCCTTAAACTATCATATATAATTGCTAAATTAACCATTTTTCAGTTGTTAATTACTTTTTGAGCGGTTTTGAAAAGTTTGAAAATTTTGGCTTATAAACAAATTAGCGCGTGAAGCCGGACTTGCGAGTGGGAAAAAATCGGAAAGTACGGAAAAAATTGTACTCGGAAAGATGCTTCTTTAAGAAAAAAATAATCCAATTCGGTCTCGTAGATGCTGAGATATTAACTTTATAGTTGGGCAGCGCATGCCGCATAACGGTTAACGACATAACAATAAATGATATATCAGTCGGTAGGTTTTTCCAAGGTATTTTCGTATCTGTTTCAAAAATTGAATTGCACGTGTGAATCACGCACAAAAATTTGTATAAACATTGTATAGTGTATTTGTATAGTGTGCGCTCGGATCCGAAATTCGGAGGGGTGGGAATAGGTGGGAGCTCGGGTCCGAAATTCGCAGGGGTGGGAATTATCGCCATCCCTCTTAATTTCGGCTCCGAACACGCACTGCATAATGTTTATGTAAATTTTTGTGCGTGATGCACACGTGCAAGGTAATTTTTGAAACAGATACGAAAACATCTTGGAAAAATCTATCCATTGGTAAACAATTTATTGTGACACCATTAACCGCTACCCCGCATACCCTGCGCAACTTTCAAAGTTAATGTCTCAACATCTGCTGAACCGAATTTGATATATTTTTTGTAAAGAAACGAGTTTCCGCGTAGTCGTTTTCCATAGTTTCCAACTTGTTCCCACTCACGAGTCCCGCTTCACAGGCTAATTTGTTTATAAGCCAAAATATTCATACTTTTTAAAACCGCTCAAAAAGGTAGTAAAAATTGAAAAATGGTTAATATAGCAATTGTATATGATAGTTTAAGGGTGCAAGAAGGTGTGAAAGAGCGGGTGCAAAAAGATATTCATAACTTTGAGCCTGGCACAAAATTAAAAAAAAGACAATTTTTTCCACGTAGGTTAATTAATAATTGCATTATGCAAAAACTGTCCGTCCGATCTTAATCGGCCTTGCGGCTCTCGTATTGTATTGCACTCAAGTACTTTTCTACAAATGTAGGGCGTGATTGGGTTATTTTTTCCTTCTTAAATAAATAATTTAGAATTACCTTGTTTTTTAGCTACTTTTTTAGCACTTTCGGGTATTTTAAAGCAAACGTTTCAAATCTACAGATATCGCACCAACTTCACCTTGTAGAAAATTTTATAGCGAACAAGTATAGTTAAAACCATATTTGAAAGATTTCGTCATAATTCGCCTGGCCTATAACTTTATTTGCATTTTTCAGTTGCGCTATACACATTTGATGCTTAGTTCTTTTTAAAATTAGTTGCAATAAATTTATTAACTTGAGTTTATTTGTAGATTCATTACTTTGGGACTTTTGATCGGTTTTCCATTTGTATTGATAAAAGTTCATATCTAAACGGTCTAGAATATTATTTGTGTAGTGTTGCTCCAAACGTGTTTTTCCTCGCTGTTTGGTTTAAGAATAATTTTAACGGTTTCTGGCAGAGATTCACATTTTCCCCATATACAAATTTAACATTTTCAAGTTAACAAACACATTCAGCAGCATTTATAAAATCTCTTACATATTAATTGAAAAGTTGTAAAGCAAAATATTTCAAAAGTATTAAATATTTAATAGCATACATTCACGGACACTTTTAAAACTGAAAAAAACTTTTAAAAAAATT
>NW_026018715.1:9041249-9122018 GCF_020466585.1 Dendroctonus ponderosae
AAATAACTCTAATACTAAAGTAAAATTTCTTAGACAAGTTTTAACAAAGTTGTGCCTTTTGTGGTTTTCATTAAAAATACCTAAATAAATACACCTAACAGATTTACACCGTTTATAAATATATAAAATAAATAAGTCATTTGGCATTATTGATTACGCAAGTTCCTTCATCACATACTAATTTGCTCGTACTTATACAATACGTTCCAAATCAATATTACACTAATCACAGACTAAATAATCGTTCAATTTAATTTCAGATTGTAGAAACTGAATTACGCAAAGAAAACTGCCCTTGTAAATTAAATCGGAACAGTCACTTAAGGAAAAAAACATTTAACTTGGACGCAATAGCATCTATAAAGTGTTATCCAACCCACATTAGCCTCACGTTTTTCCGGAATTTGATCGCTTAAAAACCTAGACGAAACAGTAACTATTGCATGAATCACATTGAAATAAAATAAGGAAATGCTTACCTTTTTAATTGTAATCGGAGGCAAAATAACTTCATTGTTTATGGGCATTTCGTATATCCCATTCGCTGCTAATTTCATACAGTCATCCAGCGTTTTGATAAATGTATCACAAGTTGCGCCTAAAAGCCGTGTAGTTTCATCCATATTCTAAAAATTAAAAAAATGCGTTTAGGTACTTAAATGTAGTTCAAAAGTATCTGGCGATTACCTCAATTTGTGGACCATCAGGAGCTTGGGCTGAATTCTTAATTACATGGACCTGTTGCATCAACAAATCGCAGTAGAGCTTTAATTCGGATTTCTTTGATTTTAATGAATCAGGACTTTTGGCTATAAAAAACAACCATTTTTTTCCTTAAGAAAGACTGGGAATGTTTAGCAGTGAACTTTTGAAAACTAAAATCTAGGAGAACCGAAGTAACAAACGAACAAAATCGAACAATTGCAATCGCTGGAAAACATTCTTATCTGAAAGAAGGACGGAATCCTCTTTATGCAAAATGTTTCTTACTCAAATGTTCCAAAATTCCCTTTTTGTCCTTTTAGCAATACCACATCTTTTAAGTGACTAACTTTGATGCAAAAGTGCATTCTCCAAGAGTAAAATTAATTTGCATTTTTTCGACCAGCGACGGTTTTATGTTTTTAACCAAAACCAAAAAATCTCAGAGAAAAACGCAAGAGAGCTTTAAGCTTCCAAATTAAATGGAGAAGTCAAAAAAAATCATCAAAAAAGTTATTGCTGGTACTTGCGTTTTATAGTTTTTTGTATGTTTTGCCTTGTGGACAAAAAAACTCAAATCAAGCAACATTTTCTTAAAATACACTCACTGTTTTCCTTTCCTCGCCTACTATGGACACACGCTTTGGCTGTTCCAAGAGCTACCAGCCACTGTTGTCTTTCTTGAGAAGTTGCTGCTCTTAAATACATGTGCTGCTCACCTGGTATTACCAGATCCATGCGCGTATGATCTATTGAACTTACTGAAAAAAAAACTGAGCTGGAGACAAAAACGCAAACTTAGAGTTATTTAAAGGACACAATTCGTTAAAATTTCATGTTGCAGTGATAAGAACAATATAGCTCTATTTTCAGTTTAAATGTATCTGCCGCAATAAATTGAAAGCACACAATCTGGTACCAAATCGAAGTCGAATTGCTGGTCAAGGAAGAGAAAATGTTTATGGCACGACTGTTAACAATTAAATAGAAAAAATTATTTACCATTTATTTCGCATGCTTGCACTTTTATGGATCCCTTGCAGCCTTGCTTCACTTCATCCTGGGATTTGTAATAGCTCAATATTCCATTTTCGAGTATAAACCATCGTGTTTGCCAACCTGTATTAATTCTCTTATGTATTGTTACTTTATTATTATTATGATTTTATTCAATACACATAAAATTGCCCAATTGTTGATGGAGGAACAGAAATTCTTGGGTCTCAGAATGTTAGTCAATCGATTTCAATATGTTGTAAATTGACCAACGAAGAAAATATTAAACGTTATTGAATAAATACACAAAAATTAGAAAACAAATTGTAAACTTTCCTGTGAAAAGCTTCCAATGTGGCCACTTACCATTCCAATAATTTGTCCATTTCCAAAGAATCCCTTCCATATTGACAGTCAGCAATCGAACGTTCTAATATCGCAAAAAAACCTAACCGAAACACTACCTGTTATTAACGAAAGTTGCAACAATTTACTTGCGAGTATTTGTTATTGTTTATTTGAAATAAAACTTCTTCTTCTTAAAACTTTTAAATTAATGACGTCTTCCCAATATTGGCACAAGTCTTATAATGCATCGATGCCAGCGTTGGTTTTTAAACAATCCATAAAAGGGCGTGGTTTTAGGCCACAATTAATTCAGCATTTACGCCTGCTTTTCTTCATTTGTATGAAAATATCAAAACCGAAAATTTGCAAGGTTTAATCCCTCTACGAGTTGCTTTTTTAACTAGGAATAGAAAAAAAAATTAACACAAAGTCCCCAAAACATCCTCTATGCAGAAAAAGACACAATTAACCACGAATTTCATCATGTTAAAAGATATTTTTGTTATTGAGTAGCTAAAGCTAGTAGCAATTATAATTGCGTTTTGCTTTTAGACTATTAACAATTAATTGTTCTGGATAAATTTCACAACGCATCTTAAATTGTTGTTGCGCACCTTCAACTTAAATGATTGACCCATTTGTTAATCAAGGCGGGAAAGCCACTCCTGCTGTTCATTACAGCCGCACTCACTCTTAAAAATAGAATTTTATTATTCATTTCCGACATTGTCTGTTCAAAGAACGAATGTTTATTTTCAGCTACGAAAATCTCTTTGGTTTCCATTGCTAAGGACGATTTTCAGGTCAAAATATTCCGCAAAAACTTTATAGATTTGTATACTTATGTGCGCAAAATGCGCGCAGTATTAAATTGGTGCCGATCAGTGACGTTTAATGCTAAGGCTAAATTTAATTATATTTAGCTTTTCGATTTTAGTGTTATTTTCCGTGCCAACGAAAAAATAAACGTTCGTAATCATATATGCGAGAAAATCGGAAAAATCATGAATTTTGTTACCAGTGTTTTCAAGAAATACATCAATAAGGTAGTATATAATTGCCAGATTAACTTTTGCTGGTTCACAATTGCTTTGTGCGCTTTTAAGCACAGGAAAACCGCGTATCATTATGGGTGGCCAGCACTTTCCATATAATAAAATTTGTCAAATTCAGTCTAAACTTCTTTATTTCAGAATGAAATCAAGCAGCAGGATAACGAAAGGCCTGCAAATAATGCAGGTAATCAAAATGTTTTTTTCTCTGTGAATAAATTTAAAAACCGAGCAACTTTTTAACAGATCAACTCAAACCATCGAAAAAAAGTGATGCGGAAAAACATCCTCCAGTTACATCAAATAGGTAATAAAATAAGCAAATTTACTTAATAATCTAGTTAAGCCTGAGTCTATGCTTTTATTAGATATAAATATTTATTTTTCGTTGAAATGGTATCAGCTAGATTGATGTTCAACTATTAACAAAACATGTCTTTCACTTGGTAAGGCAGACATTTTCTAGACTTTTTCAACACAGAAACAGAAACAAAAATTTTGCACATGAATTAATCAACAATTTTTAGCGCAACAACTGGCCAAATTATCGATACAAAACCAACTGAAGAAGATGAAACGTTTCAGGACGCTGTAACAGGCTCAGATTCTATAATAAACACCAGGGAAACTAGAAAAAATGAACAAACATTCCTTGCAAGTACGCAAATCTCAGGTGAGTAATACTGTTAATTTTTAAGACTTACATAAATTAAATCCTCATCCTTCATACCGCATGTTTAATAATAACACTGCCCCACAATCATTACTAGAAAGCGATAAAACTCAAGTGCGTTATTTTGATAAGGGATTTATCAATTGTACAACAATTCAATAAACTCATATTGTTTACGAATGAAAAATTAGCATTTAGTAATTGCATATGAATTTTGCGCGAAAATTCAACAAAATGTGAGTATTTTTCTCCTCTTCAACTCCATCTTTCAAAGAAGTTAAAACAATTAGATTCATTTATTTCCCTTTCAGGCCAGTTATCAACTCAACCTAGCGTAAATCAGTCCTTCACAACGAAAACCCCACAAACTCCGCCATCCAGAGAAAAACAGATAATCAAAATGCAGGATTCGGAAACTGAAATATCCCAACAGGAGCTGAAGATCCAGCAAAGAGATTCGATCACTTTCAATATCACAGAAGCCGATTCCTTGAACACCAGCATGGTGGATAGCTTAGAAGCTCCCAATGCAGATGGTTTGCTTCCAAACCACGAGCTTAGTGATAGTCTGGAAGTTCTGGAATTTGAAAGCAGCAGAGAGTCTTCAACTGAACCGGCTACATTTAATGCGGAAGATTCAAACGACTACGTTTCGTTAAGTTATATTCTTGACGACTCTATAGAGAACTCATCATCAGGTAACACAATTCTAGAAAGTTCACTGAATGTGAAAAGAAGCCCATTAGAAATGAGTGGAATTTCGCTCCCGAAGCGCAACCATTCAGAAGAGCTCACAACCAGCAAATCGGAAGGAGCGCTAGAAAATCTCATCCGAAGCGTGAATGAAACTTTGGTTCTCGCTGAAAATGCCCATCAAACGAATATTGAAGATCCAAAACAGTTCAACATCGTGGAAAACTTGGATGAATTGGAACCAAAAAATGCACTCGAAAACATTGAAGAAAACGAGACTGTCCATGGACTTGAGCCAAAGGAAAACATTCCAATTAAAAGCGACACGCTAATAAAAAACGATGCAGAACAAAATAGTGTTGAAAGTGAATTAAAAACATTGACCAAAGAAGCATCAGAAATTGAACCAAAGCCGTACACCAAAAACATAAAAAACCGAAACGATTCGGATGAATGCCCGAATGCTACGAATATTAATGTCGAAGATGCAGATATGCATAAAAGTCTGGAAGGTGTAAGAGTTGTAGATCCAAAATGTCTTCCTCAACCAGGAAGTTTGGAAAGTTCAACCAATGTGGAAAAAGCGAAGCCCAAAGAAAAAACTCCCGAACAGGAAGATGCGGTTCTTTCATTAGAAGAGAAACGGGAAACCGTCGAAGCAGAAACACCGGAACAAATGAGTAAGGAGGAGCAAATCAGAATTTACGAGAGACAAGAAACGCAAGAACTCGACCACATTATAAAAAAACTAGAGGAGACTACTGTTACCAAAAGTGCAGCAAATGAAGAAAACCGCGTTTCGCTCGACCGACAAGATACCCAAGAATTTGAGAAACTGGAAAGAAATTTTGAAGAAAACCACGTTTTATTTCACAGACAAGATACCCAGGAATTTGAAAATCTTGAGAGAAAGTTTGAAGGAATTGCTGAAAGCAACTCTTCTAACACTACAGACGATATCCTTGATATCCTGGTTGCAAGGAGTCAACATTCTCATGATGAAAATGGGAAACCATCTGATGAACTACACCGTTCTGATAAACCGGAAATTGTGGATCTTAACAACCAGTTGGCGGAGGTCAATAAAAACCATGAAAAAGCCAAAGTCAATATTGAGTATCAAAGGCAGGATACGAAAGAATTTGAAAACTTCGAACGGCAATATGCGAATGACGTTTTAGATCAATTAGTTTCAGAAAATAATGAAGACATCAGTGCAAATAAAGAGCTGAATAAAACCTCTGAAAGTAGCCATCGTTCCGATTTCCTGTTAAGCATGATTGAATCTACAAATATTGATACACCTTCTGAAGAATTCAACCAAAATAAAAGTAATGAAGCTGTTGCAATTGAGGAGGATAATCTGCATTTCTCAGTAGAAAATTGCAGTCAAATACAGTCAATCGCTAATCAGAATGCCGAAAGTATTAAAGAGGGAGGAGATGAAAATGAAGTAGAGATTAATCAGGAAGCTAAATCTTCACTCAATGACCAAATCAGAGAAGCTAAACCAAGAGCTGAAGAAAGGGAAGTGGTTGAAGCTAGTCAAAACGTCGAACAGTCGGAAACTGAAACAGCCGCAAAAAATGAAACAATCCAAAGCAGCAAAAGTGGATTAGAAGCACAAAATAAAAATGCAACTACTGATACAGAGCAGTCAGCAAAAACAGAAGAAAACATAGCAGAAGTAAACGGAAGGGATGAAACTGCATACGGATTGAAAACAGCAACCTATAAAAAGTCCGTAAATAGGAAAAACGCCCAAAGGAAAAAAGCTGCAAAAAAACACTTCGCTAATTCTTCAGCCCCTGATAGCAACGCTGCCCAGCATATAAATGGCAGGGTTGGTAACCAAAATAATTTGGAGGAAAAGCTTGATGCAGAACTAAAGCTGCCTGGTTTGGAGTCGACTGAGGACAAAAGAAATGGGAATAAAAACGAAGCTCTAAATGAAAACGAAAATTCTACAGAAAACAAGAAACTTGTTTCAACGCAAAACCAAAGTGCAGCAAATAATCAAACTAGAAACGGACTTGATTTTGAGCAAGATTCCATCAAACCAGCTAACAATAAAACTACGTTAAAAATTGAGCACAGCAGCAGCACAATTAACAATTACAAGTAATTATACTAAATTAATTTTTTTTCAAGTAAATATTTTAATTTTTTTTAGAAAACTACTCGAGCAATATGAGAAACGAATACTTGAGCAAAGCATCGAACTAGAAAAGCTCAAAACTGAATTAAGCACCAACTTTAGACATTTCAACAATACGGAAATGGCATTTTCCGACCTGTTTGAGTAAGTTGCCACTTTAGCTGTTAATTTTCATATTAAACCGATTTTCTGTTGCAGAAAATACGAAAAAGCAAAATCAGTGATAACGTTGTATAAGCAAAATGAGGATATTCTAGTGGAAAATATTGAAAACGCTGAAGGGCAATTGTCGCAACTGGAATCAAAGTGCGCGGCGATGAAACGACAATCTTTGGAACAAATTAGAAGGTAAGAAGATATAAAACAACGCTTTGCCGTTGATAATTGTTGAATGTTCTTCATCTAGGGCGCAACAAGAGACTGAAGACGAAAAACAAAGATACAGGCGCGATTTATCAAACTTACAAGCTCAGGTGAAAAGATTGGAAATAAAAGCCGCATCACTTGAAATCGAGTTGAACCAAAAAACTGAAGAATGTCAGGCACTAGCTAATCTTTGTGACGAGATTACCGGCAGGCAGTAAAATATGTTTTATTGAAGTAAATAGCTTAATTTATTAGTTCAGGCGCTATTCTTGAGCGGGATACGATGGTGAAGGACTGAAAAAATACGTTAAGTAGGTAGAAAAACATTCGTTTATTTTTATATAGTTGATTGAAATTTTACTTAACTTAGGACGTGTTTAGCATACACACATATGTAATAGAAACATACATAATATAAAATGTAATAAACAATCCACATAATTGGACAGTGGACATAATAAAAAGCGACATTATTACCAAAAGAAATGAGGAACCTCAGGCTGTGTACTTAGATACCAGGTTAATTGTAGACACAACTGTAGGTACACAAAATATATTCGAAGGTTTTTGTTTCATCTTATACGATGTTATTTATTAGAGACTGATTTCGTTCCTAAAGAATACATAATTAAATAATTAAGTCATGTTTGGACGGAATTGTTGCTTAGTAGTCACAATATAAAAAATAACAATTAAGGCACAAAATACATTTTAAAAATTGAATATCACAGAACATTCAGATTAAAAAAGAGAACCCTAAGACTGAATTGCAATTAAATGTGCGGCGCTGTCGCAGTATTTGCACTTTCTGGTAGTATACATTTGGTCTCACAACACCAACTTACTTAAAATATACGACGCGAATGTTATTAGTAATGTGGTTCGGCTGAGAACTGAACCTGCCGACTAAAAAATTGGGAATATTTCAGATGACTGCTCAAAGTGAATACGAAAATATTGAGACTTACTATAATATAATAGTTGCACCTATCGCCTTTGCAGCATTCAGAGCACTTCCAGTCCTCATACCAAATGTGCGTACAACTTCCCATGTTGCTGCTTCTGTATCTTTCACATTTGTCTTTCGTTGCACATCTCTTTGAAATATAATATTGCTTCAAAGCACCTGGAAGTAGTATTAGAAACATCCAGAAAATCTCCAGTAAGTTCATTTGCTAGCTTTAGTGGATACACTTTGAGCTAATAGTGACTATAGTACCGATGTGTTATTAGGGTTGAAAAATGGGCATTTTTTCAGAATGAAGGTTGCCGCCCAGCTTCAAATAAGTTACCTTGCTGCCAATATGGAGTGGAGCCCCATCGAATCTCTGTAAGGCAAACATCTTCCCCATAATTACATGTTTGGATAGTTTTAACACATTTTTCGCTGTTATCTTCTTGGCTGTCGCAAACATAGCACTCTAGAGAAGTCGCTGAAGGAAAATAAATAGTTTCATTATACAAAAAACTAAGTTTTTACAGAAAAAAATACAAATTAGTATCGTATTTTGAGGTTAACTTACCATAATAAACACACTGCCCTAAAATGAGCAGTAAAAGGCAGTTGAGCGGGTTCATTTTGGAAGTTAGTAAGTTTTATGGGTTTTGAGTAAAATGTGTACTCATGCAAAACTAAAACAAGCAGTAAATTTGAAAAAAATTGGAAGTAAACAGTAAACAGTCATGAAGCACAGCTGGGTGTGTCAATAAGCAATGTTGCCGCATCTCTATAAAAAATCAAGTCTTTCCGTCGAACAGGCATAGGTAAACGAAGATAGCCATAGTGTGGGCAAGGACAATTCACATAATAAAAAAGTGGAAGTTATAATTAAATATCGAGTAAATAGTAATGGAAAAATTAAAATAAAAACCGGATTTTGTAACGAAAACATCGAGTAAAGAGTTTCAAGGTAATTTGCTTTAAGGTCTTATTAATGTTTGTTGTTGTATCTTAATTAAGTAAATTGAATTAAGAGAGTTGGAGAAAATTAAGTATTAACATTCACCAGAAGTTGAAGAAGTTCAGCATAACAAGGAATATAGAAAAAAAAACACTACCAAAAAAATAATAACTTTAGCATGTTACATGCGAGACAAATCGAACCTAATCGGGAAAGAAATAATAAAAAAAATTATTAATAAGAAAATACTCAATAAAACATCAGCAGGAAGGATTGTTGCTCGGATTTATAGTCTTTTAAAATTCATCTATCTATTTATATAAGAAAATCCGAAAATGTTCAATGGTTTTTAGTGTGCAAACCAAGAATCAATTCCAATATACAGGGTGAAACATATATAAGGATGTGTTTAACGAGACTACGTGTAATGTTTTTATATCTGCCACTTAACGCAACAATAGCTGAAATATTCAGGTACAATTTCAGAGTGGAAACAGCGCTGACTGTTGCCTTTTGTTCTCAAAAACATGTTTTACCTCTAACTGAAACAGAAGGATTAAAGAACCTTTAAATAATTGATTTTTCAGGCTGACATGTTTTAAGGAAACCGCAATATTTGCTACTGCCTGAAAACTCTCCGGGATATTTTCACCGTATGTCCTGCATACATTTTCCCGTTTCCCGATATTCTGCAAACCCTCGATCCTGCGAATGCTCGGTCCTCAATCCCCCACGTTTAGTGCAAAGCAGGAAATCGGGAAGTATAGATCTGCCTAAAACGCGCTCTCGACTAATTCCATTCAAATCTTATTAAAATGGTCGTCGCAACTTTAGATGAAATTAAAATGTTCGCTGTTGGTATTTTGATAGTGGCATGTTTCAGTTGTAAGTTTTTATTGTTAAATTTCCTCCAATTTATTGCTTTGAGTGTATTTTTATCTGTTCTGGGGAATGCGCTCAAGGAGTGGAGAAATAGATCTGTATAGTGAAAGCGCCTATTCCGTTAATATTGTCCATTAATGTAGGGTGCTTTAAAAATTAATTTAAGGGTTTTTTTTTAATCAGATTAGGTGTTGATTATTTTTCGAATGCAACGATATGTAATTTTTCATTAAATATATTCTTTTCGTGCGTTTCTTACATTAAATTGGAGTAAGATTGGAGAGTTCTTTGTTTTTTAGGCAACAAAACGTCGACTATTCATGTTGGTTTAAAAAAAGTAAAAGCTTTTGTGACTCTGGAAGTTTTTTTAACAAATGCACAGTTTTTCAGAAAAATTGCTGAAAGCGACCAAATCTGTATGACGAAAATTCTTATTGTTTGAACCTCCTGGTGAATGTATCTGAATTCCCAATATACATTTTACCATTTTTCTTGAAAACATGGCCTTTAACAAACAAAATTGAAGACACACAAAACGTACAGATTGATTAGGAAAGTGACTATTCAAAGTTCAAGAGCAAAATACTTTACGAAAACTCGCATTAGATCAAAACGTATCCATTTTATTATTGAAAAATGCGTTCTTGAAATTACGGCAGATTATCAAATAACACCGTGTATAAGAAGAAAAAATGGGGGCAAAAACACATATACAGATAATGTATAAATTAACAATATTTTCTGTTGAGGTACATCCGCAATTTCCAACAATCTCACATGTTACCAGTGCACAAGACACGATTTGCAGAACTGCGATATTCGGGATCTGAAAGCGTGTGGCTCCCCGTTTGACCGATGCGCTATGCACGTCTCGAAGAATGGTAAGATAAATCTTTTATTATTCAACTAAACCCCATTTTTTGCTATTTTCAGCTCAGGAAGGCTTGGTAGTAAAGAGGGAATGTGGATTGGCGCCGTGCTCATTTGACGATGAATTAATGGCTTCAGGTCTCGGGATGCAGTGCAACCCAAATAGCGACTCATATAGCTGCACTTATTGCTGCAAGGAAAGTGGATGCAACAAAAGCGCATCTCGAGCAAATAACATATCGACGTTTCTGTTGATTTTTTGCCTTGTTCTAGTTTGCCTTTTAAATGTTGCCAGGGACTTTGTCTCTCCGTATGTTCCCGGGGAAAAGATCGATTTTAAGTTATAAATGTAAACTGTTAAAGCCAAATGTTGTTTCATTCTATTAGGGACAAACTTGGGGTGACTGAAAAATCCCTCTAAATCCTATTTTTATTTCATTACACTTTACATACCGAAAATTACATAATTTGCGAGTGTATGTTGAGAGGGTGTACTTGAAATTAATTTAAACTTGGACAAACTATATTTTTGCGCAATTTTCAATGGCGACTCACTGGACCAGAATCATATAGATGCCATTGTCGACTAGCTTGCGTTTAAAAACGAATTTAAGTAAGTTTTATTCAATTATGTGGCTCTAGAGCTGCGAATGTTTCATCAGATCAGCATTTCAAGAACGCCCTGCTCATCGATTTTTGGATATATCCACACATTTGCCTCTTCCAATCGAAAGCAAAATACCTATGGATTAATACGTGTACAGTCAGTACAAGCCAAGAAAATCACTAATGTGGAATAGCGAACTTATTTTAGAATAATGTCATGCAGTTTTGTAAAGGAGGCGGATATTCAGCGCCCTGGCCGGACGCTTGAATTTGTTGCGAAGATTGAACGGCAGCCATTGCCATCGAAACAGGGGTGGTTGAGGGATGATATGGTACCTAAAAGTACATATTATTACATGTATATCGACGCCCAGAGCTGCTAGAATAATTCATTTAGTTTGCTCTTGCTAGCCAACGATACGAAGCAGGGGATTCTTTTGAAAAAAAAAACACTTTTTCGGACATAATTAACATTTTTAAACCGCCCCGATGCTCTACAAATTCAACCAAAATGCTTTAGATACCCACATTTACAGTTACGTGCAAAAATTATCACGGCAAATCAGATGTCGAGAGTCGTCGGAAAAAAATGAGTCCAGTTCCAAAAAATTATCCCAAGATTCACCGAGAGACACTTCACGATAAACATGTTTTTCCTTCTTCTGGACCTTCCTCATCATGCGATGCGATTCGAACGCGATTTTTTTGTTTAGTTTTTTTCAATTTGCGTTTTAATTTTTTGTACATGGGAAGAAAACTCTAATAAGATAAATTGGAATTAGAAATAATTTTTTTAACCCCGCGCGTTTTGTTATAAAACCTTTTTGAATATAATTTACATATGCAGTGACACAGTTCTCTTCCATACAGCACATGTCGCGAATTAGATTTTACAATATTTCAAAATTCAAGCGAAAAACGGAAATATTGCATGAAATAAATCGACGCTTCAAGGCGTCAACAAATGTTCTCTATTCGGTAAGTTTCAAGCTATTGAGGATTGGAGATTTACAAACAGAACTTAAATTCTTCCAAGCAGCCAATAATTTGATTTTTTGGATGAAACTTCCGGAAAATGTATCTATAGCTCGCACTTTTCACACAAAAATTCAAGCGTTTAGTCACAATCAAAGAGAAGCTAAAATAATTTTGAAACTTTTGCACTTTCGTTGTTTTTAATTGGCGCCTGTTCCTTCTTCCCTAGCTCTTCTACAACTGTGCCGTGTCCAATTTGTAAGCTTTTATCACAAAAATGTTTATTTGAATATAAAAATCATACCGTAGTATTATGATGAAATCTGGGATCTAGCATCATTGCAGCTGCAACAGCAGCGGCTGTAGATGTAGCTGTAGAATGATTTGATCTAGACAGCATCACGTGGCCGTTGTTGTGGCTGCCATTTGATGCAGCTGATCTTTGCGAATGACTAGCAACCGCTGCGGCTGCTGAAGTGGCCAGCAGCTGATTGTGAATGTTGTGGGCATGGGTATGGGCGTGATGAAACTCTGCAGCATGATCGGCGAAATGATGGGGATAAGCTGCAGCATTGATAGCTGAAAAGTAGCGAAAATTATTTCGTTGGTTGAGAATTAATAGAGTATAAAATAGTTTATTTTTTGCCATCAGGTGCACTTGACTCAAAAGTGCCACCGATGGCATAATATGTAGCTGTTGAAAAATCTAAGTAGCGGCCAGATTTTAGTAAAACTCCCTGATTTATTTAAGGTGGGTCGAGATAGGTCGCAAGCCCTTTACCGCGTATAAATCGCGTTCTGAGATGGAAAATATACTTAGTGTGGCCCTTATGGCAAATGCGGTGGTTTATCCTTTCTGATCACTGCAAGTTTTTAATTCGGAATGCATTTTTATTTTTCATTGTGTGTGTTGAAGTGTAGTGTAAACTTTTTGAGCTTTCATGAGCAGAAAATGGTAAAAAAAGAAAACTGGTGATTTCTAATCTATAAATCCCTTATCTTGAACTGATTTCAGTTTTTCAGCTTTAATGCATTCTTCAGATTTCTAATTTCCAAGAACAACACATTGGACAAATTTCCTGCTGTACTAACGACATTTTCTTCTTTGTTTCCAGATGGGCCAATGCTTTCGGTAAGTTTGTTTTCAAGAAGTATAATGTGCGAGTTTTCATTGCGAATGGCACGTAAATATGCATCAGATCACCATTCTATTCGCTAGACTCGTCATTCCATACCTTAAGACACTTTAGTCTACATTCTGGTCCATTTTCACCATTGAAACCTTTTGAAGAAATAAAGGGCAATTGATTCTTACCTGCCGTGGGCGTAGTATGATTCTGATGGTGCATAATTAGCTCCTGAATTTCTGGACCGGCAATTGATTGACTCACATTGCTCGCATTAGTTGCTGTGCTACTGCTTTGAGTAAAATTGACCGAGTTGCTAAGGTTTGTTGTGTTGGCCGAAGTTGAGACTGGAGAGTTATCCTGATTGTTCTAAAAAAGCCAAAAAGCACATTAAGTTCAAGCCGTCTAATACAATGCGTTTCGAAATTTACCTGGGACTTGGACCTCCCAGAAGAAGTTGACGATGAAGCAGTTCCATTTCTCAAGGGCCTCGCTTTGTAAGGGACCTAAGAATGTACATTCACCGACAAAGTTGAACTATACTTCTCGATAAACAATACCTTAGCTGAGGCATTCTCCCCATGGTGTCTAGTGAAGTGCTCCTTTAGCTTATCTCTTCTCGAACTGGCATAATCGCAGCTCGAACACTTAAAAGGCTTTTCCTCCAAATGTATCCTAAAAAAACATGATCTGGTGTAGCAAATTGAGCAACATTGGCAATATATATCACCTCTCATGTCGTACAAGGTGAGACTTCTCCATAAATCCTCGTCCACATACTGAGCAGGCATGCGGCCGAGCCCCTCCAACATTCGTACCTCCATTATGCGTTTTGGAGTGGATTGCCAACTGATTCTTCTTTGATGAAGTGTATTTACAGTGCGGATATGAACACCGGAACACTTCACCTGAATGGATTCGTTTGTGCGCCACCATATGGCTAAGAAATTTGGTATGGAATCCGCACGAATCACAAGTCAAATTCTTTTCATTTGAGTGCGTGAGAAGATGCGCTTCCAGGTTCTGTTTGTATCTGAAGGATTTGAAGCAATGCTCACATTTGTAGGTTTTTTCTGGAGTGTGGATTTTCATGTGGGAGACATAGTTGTGCTTTTGGCGGCACTAAAATTAAAACAGATTAAAACGCTGCATTTTAATAGGCTGGTTTGCGCAAACCTTAAAGGAACAGAAGGTGCACTGATAGATGGATTCATCTAAATGTTGAGCTCTATGGGTAATCAGTTTTGAAATTTGATCCGTATTGTACTCGCCTAAAAAAGGAAATAATGAAAAACATTCACGGAATTACAGGAAATTAATGCTCACAATAGTCGCATTTGAATGGTGGTCCGTTAAAGTGCGTTTTCATGTGGTTCAAATAATCCCCATGATACTGGCAAACAAACGAACAAATCCCGCATTTGTAAGTTACATCCTTTGCGTGACTTAATGCGAGATGTTGCTCCAGCAGTAAACTATCATTGATGGTGGCAAAACATATCGGGCATTTGATGCCCACTTTTTCATCGTTGTCTTCATTGCCTAAAAGTTCTTTCGTCTTCAATGTGTTAAATTGGTGTATAATTGGAGAAAAACCTTCAGTCTCTTCCTTCTCATTTTCGCTAAGAGAAATTCGTTGTTTTCTGCAAGTGAGCATTTTCAGGGCCGCCATCCTCAAGCTCGGTTTTAAACCAAACAGCATCAACTTTTTCAAAATCAGTCTTTTTTGGTCTCTTAATTTAGCTTTCACTTTCACTGAGTTCAACACATTCTGAGACGAATTATTATCCATCCGTTCAGTAATCACTATTTTCTCTGGTCGAATGTTTTCTTGGTCCTGACTTTTCGAGTCACTAAGTATCAACTAAATTGCAACAAAATATTAAGAAAAACGACATTTTGGAAAACCGGTCTACTCACTTGTCCGTATTTTGCTTGCAACACTTCGTATCGCGTTTTAAAGCTGGATAACGTCCAACTATTCTGCGCTAAATAATCTAAAAACCTGAACAAACAAATCTCACTTTTGCTATACAGAATACTCGTGTCTAGATGCTTGAAAACCTCAGCCGGTTCTAGATTGTTAGTATAGAAACATCTAACGAGCTTATCAAAGTATTTTTCTCTCCTATCTAGGTCCAACAGGACCCATTTTGAGAGAACTGTTAGGGCTTTCTGGGTTGTTAGAATAAAGTTCTAAAATATTAATTAGCTTGGTTAGTAAGCGGAATGATGAAAAATATACTTAGTCAGGAAATATACAGGGTGGTTTGGGGTGGTTCTATTCGGAAAATGCTTTTCTATCGATAGTGTTGAAGTTTTAATTAAAAGAACATTTAATAGCATTGGGAAATAGACATATTCTTTCAGTGATTATCTGGAAATTAGTCATTTTTTAAGTTTCTGCTCAAATTGGAAAGGAACAAAATTGTTGACTAGAAGAATTAAAATGTTATTAATTGTTTATTTACGAAACAAAGTTCCGAACGCCTGAAGCAATATTAGACTGAAATTTCACAGTAAAAATTACTGGCGTACAATTGTCTAATTTTTTCGCTTCTCGTTTTCACAAAACTTCCATTGTTGTTAATTGCCTAAGCATATAAAATCATTAAAATTATTCAACCGATTTCCACTATTTTAATAAATTCATTTTTTTCGAATAAAAGTTCAACACGCTGCAGTTCACAAACAAATGGCTTCTGAAATATTTTTATAATTAGAAGAAAATTCAAATCTACTTGTAATAGATCGTCTAGAAATACAAATAATGTTTGCGTATTAAAGAGAGTGAAAGTAGAGAAAAACATCTAAGATGTTAGGCACAAAATAAACGCAATTGGAAAAGTATAATAACCACACCGGGAAAAAGCGGAATAAATAAATAAAAACAAGCATAAATTAACAATAAATTGGCAGATACATATTTATTAGCAGCAGCAATGTGGATCCAAAAAGTTTGGGTGCTAATTCTTAATGTTATCCGTGCACATAAAAATAAAACAAGCATGCCATAAATTACCTTGTTTCTAAAAAAGTCCTGTAGCTCCTTAGAACTGAGCCGGCCAATTTCGTCTCCTTCGCAAATATTATCTATATGACTACCTATCCAATTTTCAACAATATTTCCTAAATGCTTCAGCTTGAACCTCTGAGTTAAAAAATAGGTAAACAGACAATTATCTAAGCTTAATTTAGTCCCTAGAAATTCTATACAGTACTCAATTACTTTGGTTAATATAAAATGGTCTGCGAGTTTAAGGAGTTCCTCTACATTGGAGTGTTTTACGGTAATTTCTCCTGTATACATAAAGCTTAAAACATGATTAAATATTTCGCTATCTAAACAGTTTACAGTAAGCTGTTCTTTAACTACTTTATGATGCTTTAAAATGGAATCGAAATAAGGTGAACTACAAGCTAAAACGTTGCGATGGGCCTTCAGAATTTTGTTATTTACATACAGGGTTACATCACAAAATCTGTTCATTCTCTTTTGCTCATAGAGCTTGTGGAACATTGTGGACGACAATTCCGAGCAGTGGAACGTCATTGATCGATTATCTTCCATAATAATCATCTAAAATGGTTCAAAACAAAAACTTAAAAATTCCTCATAAAAAACTAAAGTAATTGTTACACCTTGATGTTTTCAGAACAGATCAATGTAGAGCTGTTAAATGCAAACTAGGAACCTTTCATCCCAAAGCTTTCTAGTCGCATGTTTGGTTGCTACAGTTGATTAAATGTTTCCCATTTTATTGTTTACTGATTTAACCAGGATGTTTAAATAAATAAACAATTCTTTAGATGTCACTGTCAAGATCAGCTGAATTAATCATTGTCAAATTTAAATTCAGAGCGAGCTGAAGGTAGTAAAGATGAACAGGCAACCAGTCAAACCGAATAAATTAGAAAATGCCTCGCATTATTTTACTAATTGAACACCTGCTACAGAATCCAACATTTTTCGAATAAACAAGTACCTGCTAAATATTGTACTTTCAATTTCAGTCTTTTCATTATGAAATGTCAGTAACGTTTTTTTCTGAACTATGAAAATCCAACTCAGTTTTTGCATTACCACAACAAAAAGGGCTGATGATTACCCACATATGAACAAACTATCAAATAGAGGCTGACAATGTGCATTAGCAGCTAGTAAAAGAGCAAATATTACAGATTCAATCATGAGAAATCAGGGAGTAGGTATGCAGCCAGCAATACTTGACACGTAAAACAAACATTTTTTGCTTGATGTTTTGCTTTAATATCATTGTAATCTAATTTAGAATTTTCCTTATAGTTCAACGTTTCTCCACTAACAAACCATGCAAATACGTAATAAACCTGCAGAAAAAAGCCAAGCACTGCAATTAAAACACCAGCATAGTTTGAAATCTTCCAGATAACCTCAAAATGTCAAAGCCACAGGCTATGAATGAACCTTCTTTATGAATGGGAAGCATTTGACCAATAGGAAGAGGGGTGTCCTGAGGAATGCGGTACTACGTGGGATTTCCATAAATACGGGAGTAAAAATTCTTTAAATTTTTGTCAATGTTGAGCCGTTGCGATTTTTTAAATTCTTTTCGTTCTTGTCTGCATATTGAAAAATGAATGTTGTTTGAATGTTGTTGGTTCATTTGAAGGAACTTCATAGACTCTGAGTTGGTGTTTGGGGTGAGTATTGCCACTTTCTAAACGTTTTTGAGTTGTATTTTCTGGTAAACTTTCATTAATTCATTCATTCTCATTAATTGTGTCAGATTAGGTATTTCGAGTATTTTAGTAGGTCAACCGGTTAGCAGACGGTAGCTTGTGGTCCTCAAACCACGTGTTTCTTAATAGCTTTTTTGTGTAAGCTTAAATAATATATCAATCAGGTCTTAAGTAGGTATTTTGGCAGTATACCACCGCTGAGCTTTCTAGCACAGCTTATATATCATATATGATATGCTATTTAAGCTGTGATTCTAGCTTTGCACACGACCGTCCAAAATACCTGCTTAAGGGAAACCTTTTTTCTTCTTCTCGTTATTAAATTTAAATCTCTGTAAACCGCAAAATAATTSTYATTATAAGTCGTTGCYTTAATTAAATARTKCTCATTAAAGATKACTTTTATTTTTATCCGTGTGTGAAATTTGTCGTGCAGCAATTTCCGGTTCTTTCTTTTGAGCCCTTGGCSGTTGTTGTGCCCTCAAAGGTAACCTTTGGATATTTCTCTGTCTTCGTTRCTTTCCCCATGTATGGCATCGGAATTTTAAAAGTTGAGTAGCCTYAAAAATKGAGTTTGTCGAGCAACCTTTTTGAAGCATTCTACAGAACAAAGACCGTTCTTTGTTTGCTCGTAGGTTGGTTTTTGTGTAAATTTTGTCTTCAATGTAACTCTCTTCTGTACTTCTGTATCGGCGCTCACAAACTCTAGTAGCGCCTAAGGGGAGGTCTGTGGACGTTGTTTCTGGTATAATTCTTTCAAAAGTCCGTGCTTTGTTTGGCTCTTGGGAGGCTTTTGTGATCTACAATTTTTYCGCAAATTTTGGTACYTTTTYCCAATTTATTACATGCGAATTGTAAGAGTTCACCCTGAAAGTAAAGCCAGCGGAGGATTTCTGCCAGTGACACTTTAATAATRAATTTCTTGTTCTTTTCTGCCCTTAAGGCGGTTTTTCAAACTTCATTTTAATGCAAAATRTCGGTTCTTTTTTTGTTCCTTATGTAGTTTTTATGCCTCGAAAGGACAAATTATTGAKATTTTTWAAAGTCATTATGGTRATATTTCCCATTTTTTGCGTGCGAATTTTAGTGACGCCAAACATTCCTGCGTTCCGAAAGATTTCTTCTAGTAGCATTTAAAAAAGCAAAATCCGKTGTTTTTTTCCGGTTTTAGTGSCCCTAAAGAGCAAACTTTGACAATTTTGAAAAATTGCAAAACCGGGGCTTGCGGAAATTTCGCATGCMAAAAGTTGAATTTTAAAACTATAGTCTACGACRAAASTAAGGGCGAATTTTGTCGATCTTTTAAAMATTTTCARWGTGMYGCYYCATGTTTTGCATGCAAATTTCCAAAATTTWGTGGCGTCAAAAGTGGAAATTTTGKRGRCTTTCTTCTAGTAGCATTTTAGCAAAATMWGTTSTTTCTTTGCGCTTCGGRCGRTTTCAGTGCCTTTAAAGAGCGAATTTTGGMAATTTGTWAAWRAWWTTTGTKRYAACTTTTCCRATCTTMTCCWTGCACAWTYTCAAAGTTAAGTGGCGCCGAAAGCGGGATTYGCGAAAAATTCGCATGCTAAAAGTTTTATATTCGATAAAAAACAATTAAGTCAGATTCTGTTTGTACGGTTTGTACTTTTTAAYATTTAGTAYTATTCAATTAAATTACAACGATATTAAACATGAGAGTAAATGGCTGCCTGCTATCTGGTGTTCTGAATAAATCKGTAATATTTGCTCTTTTAATGGATGCTTTCTAAAAACGCTCAAMAGTCTTTTTCTGTGCATCTTTTTCAAACAATGAAAGAACATTTTTATGTTTTAAATCAGTTACAATATTAACCAATTTCTACAAATCTATTAAAAATTCATACTTATTTATCAATGACSTTTCGAAAGTACATCAATRCAATTTAAGTTTGACTTTRGAAAAATTCAGAAAATTTCAGGTTTTCTTTATCCGTACCTATACCCAAAATTGTAAATTTTCTGRAAGGAGTTTAAATGCTCCCGTTGGGCGTATTTTCCTAACCGGTGATGYTATTTTAGTGATAAATCAGTGKTTGCGACCTTTTGTASAAAAAYATTTTCCAATTTTTTTCTTATTTSTCGGCGTTMGGTTTATAATTAAAGTAAGTATAMAAATTAAGAGCAGGCAKGCTGACAAAAACTCAATATGTTTTCCATATATTTCCGTACTGGAAAAATATACAGGTAAAATGTGTACGTTACATTTTTGACTGATGCWGAAAAAATATTCCAAAAGGTCCAATATAAAAAAACAACATYAAAAGGAGGCAACAAGAAGCAACCAGCAGCAAGGCAGAAAGTTTTTCTAACAGAAAAATGACTGGCTCAGTCTATGCCTGACATATTATCTTCTATAAATCATTTCTACCGAACACTTTTTTCATACAGATAATTTGTTTTCCTATAAAACACTGGTTTTCTCCTTTGATTAAAAAGTGGCAAATTTCTTCTTTTCCCGGAAATGTTGACCAGTTAATACTAATTATTCCAGATGTTTTTCGCATACCAGATCCATCTCTTTTTGCCCTCAAAGCATTTTCTAATGTTTTGTCAGACCAATTCATTAAGTTTCTGCTCCCCAATATGCTTATTTAGATTTTATCTATAAAATGTAAGGAAATCGGCTCCATATTTTTTACGCCCTGCATAGCAACATCTAAATGTAAATGAATCGTATTACTATTATAAAGTACCACGTATTGTACACCTATGAGTGTTGATTTTTAGTAGAAATAAATCTGCACAGTCAGCTTGTCTGCCATTGCTGGTTTCAATAAGGAATGAATAGTTGAATTTAGTATTCTACTCTTGTCGACAGGCATAATAACCAACTTGCATTTTTGCTAAACTATTAGAACGCATATGTGGTAGTTCTGCTTCGCGTTCAATTACATTTCTAATGAAAGTCTCTTCTAATGAAACTCCTAAATGTCTACTGCGCAAAGAACATACGTCTTGGTGCAGAAAAGTATGCATTGGGCACAGCAAATTCCTCACTGTAATCAGCCGAGAAGAATTGAAGATTTTAAATATGTAGGTCTTCTTCAAACTATTACTCGATTCCGAGTTCCTTCCGAAGATGATGGAAAATCAGCCCTAAGCCTTTCAATGGCTTCCATACCTGGTTTTAGTGCCGTTAATCTCAAGTGGTCCTCATTGTTGTTTATGAATTGTGAAATATAGTAGTTCCACTCGTTTATTATGCCGAAGATTTAAAGACTTGAAGAGCACAATTTGAAAACTAACCACAAATGCGGCGGTATAACGTATTTTCTAGCAGGTTTCCTAATGCTTATTTTGCAACGTTTGGCCATATAAATAGTTTGTCAAATGAACATAAAAGGACTTTAAAATATTGGTGTCGGTAGTTCTTGAAAAGTTCCCTTGGCGTTCATCCATGCGGTTGTCTTATTGCTGTACTCTATACCTACATTATTATTCTGTTATCTTTAAGAGGTAATTAATCAGATTTTTTAAATGGAGCCTGATTGTGCATGGGTGTGCATCACACTTTTTTGTTATTATTTTTTTTGACTGCAAATGCGAAAGCCTCCGTGGGTACTTGTAATATGTGGTCTTAATAGATGGGCGGGTTGCGGGCGCTAAGTGATCATCTGTTACAATCATTTTGAAGCACCGCCCGCCGCTGATGATGATGATGACGTGCTTTGTTTCAATTCACAAAGGTACGGAAAAAATTAGAGCAAGAACCGACACTTAGAAGATGAGTGCTTGTAATTAGCGCTCTTACAGCTTCAATGCTTTATTAAAATGCTTACATTTACTCATAGAATGTTTCGATTCTTCTAAATATCTGCACAAATAAATCTACAATACACGATTTGTTTTGTAGGCAATATGGGTACAATATAAATGGCGTTGGACGATGTTTTACCTAATTTATTTATCGAAGCTGGCAAAAACTGATGAGTTAGCTATCGGCGAGCCAAAATCGACTTTAGAATTTTCCAACAAAAGGCAGTTGTGGCCGAAAAAGGCATTGAAACACTTACTCATGTCTCAATGCCGAGAAAAACATGAGCACGTGCCCATATACACAAAGATTTGGCAAGGATCTCTATGAATAAAACATTTGTCGAATTAAAGACGATCTTGTTTTTATCCTTTTCCGATCCACGTGCTATTGCGGTCCCCATTTGTGCCCAACAAGATCGTTCTAATAAAAACATGCCCAATTTTGAGCAGTTGCTTTACATTTCTTTACAATGCCATAGTTATTTTTATTTAGGAATTCTGCTAAGCAGCCTGCCTGCTCTGAATTACTTTCATAAATTACGTTAATGCGACTTAAAAGTTATAGAACAAGGCTGAAGCTTACAGTTCAAACTAGGAACAACGCTCAAAATTCAAAAAAGTTCTTCTCTTTGAAACGTAACTTCCCTTTCTGCTAACTGCTAAATGAACAGGTCAATTTCTAGATTTTTCGGGCTTTTAGGCCGATTTTTTTTATTTTTTTCAAACTCACGAGTTTGCTGCATCTTCAAAAATGTTTTCGCTACAAAGCTTGCGCTCCTGAATGCTCCATCACAGCATATTTTTTGATAGAAAAGTAATTTTTCGCACCGACGCTGTGCTTAAATTTACCTTTAAGAATTTTTAGTTGAAAATAAAACGTGACTTCAAAATGTAGAGTTACAAGTCTTCTAATCATTAGCTTTGTAAGTTCAAATGGTATGCAAAGAAAATTGAAATCCATATTTGGAAATAGCAGGATGATTAATGTGTTTAAAAGGAAAAAGACCGTGTATGAAGACTAAAATTAGTTGGAGCAAAAAGTGGCTTAGACAAAAGGAAAAATAAAATCCATATTTAAAAATAGTAAGATGATTAATTATGCGTTTGAAAAGGAAAATGCCGCGTCCACAGACTGAAATTAGTTAGAGCAAAAAGTGTTTTTAATGTTTTGTGTTTAAGCAGCAGAATTAATAATCAGTTATTAATCGGTAAAACAAATCGAACAAAAGAGCCCTTTACTGTAATTGCAAATTTGTCTTAGTTTAACGCATTTTAACGGCTCAACAAAACAGACGTTAGTTACACGGGCAAATTGCGACCAATTTTGGACGTGGATAAATTCTGAATGCTGAGAGCGATTTTATTTCAATTCTGGTCGGTTAGTGTCTGTTTTTGCATCTAATTATTGCTGCAGATGAAGTTTCTATAGGGTGGCTGGAAAAACGATTTTGATTTTGTCTACCATCTTGTTCATTTACAGCCTTGCAAAAACCTTGTTAATCTTTTTTCTCTTAAACCGATTCTCAAAATCTAAGACTTACCTGAATGACCAAAATATGTGAAAGTAAACTTTCAGAAAACTTCCGGAATCACGTATTTCGGGAGCCATTCTGATTTGGGTAATTTTTCATGCAACCCTGTAAATCAAATTTTTGGCTTAAATTATCTATGAAGTTTCAGCTTCAACATGAGATCAATGTTGTGAAAATCTAACCACGGGCAGAAAAGTTGTCGCTGCAAGGCCAAAAAGTAGATTTTTGAGGCTACTCTGTAAAAATTCAAAAACCGTTTCTAGCTATGTGGTTTATCTTTATATTTTTGCTTATTGAGAACCAAAAAATCTGTTTATGTCCATCTAGGAGCATGCCGAAGATTTCGCATTTTTGCATTTATTCATTTGCCACTCTGAGTGATTTATCTGAGTTGATTAATTTTTACCACAACATGGACTAAGAGAACACCAATGTTGCTAAATAATGCTTCAAGCAGAAACCAAATCGCTCAAAGCAATCAGAAGTTATCTAGTTCCAAAGTAAGGGCAAATTTGACTGTTTTACGTTCATTTTGTTGAGCAGTTTATATTTCTTCGTGGGTCCTTGCTAATGTAACAAAGTTGTACATGTACATTGTACATTAAAATCGGTTGAATATTATTAAGAAAATTAAAATAGAATTCAAGTCGGTAAATACTTATAATAATAAACCGAGATCAGTATATCTGATTGCGCATTGCTACTTCAGCTAAGCAAAAGACTTAAAACAAAGTATTATTATAATAAATAATAACTTGGCTTGCAAATATTTTAAGTGCCTTTGGAATAACCCACGATTTTCTCCAATTTCTCCTCTTGATAAAGCAGTTAGTAATCATGCAAATGTAAAGGAAAGTTGCCCGATTTCTATCGGCATATGATACTTAAAAGTGACTTCTCTTCGTTTCGAATTGGAGTTGGGGTTTAGCTGAGAACGCGGCACTGTTTATTAGAGTTTTTTGAACTATAGACCACGGGAATCCCTATATTGGTCATGAACTGGTCATAATCAAGTTTCCTTTAAGATTCCCATTATAATGATGAAATAGAGAAAATGAAGAAACGTGCAGAAAATACGTCGAATCTTATATTCACGGTGTTTTTTGCTAATGCAGCGCAACAATTATAAGGCCAGATGGTTCTACTGAATAGGCAGACAACAAAGAAGGAAAACATTTTTATTAAACGTCTTATTAAAATATTCTTTTCAGTTTCGTAGCGGCCAGTTTTCCTTTTCGGGACGCATTGCCGGAAAAAAATAACGCGGCCGACAACCTGCACATTTTACTCTTATTTTCTTCGGGAACAGATGTGGATCAAGTTATTTAAGCTCGTCATGTAAAATTTATACATCGCTGTTACATTTTATAAGGAGATGCTCTGGATTATTATATCCGTATACATATGGTTGCCGCTTTATATTTAGTACGCGTACGATTACAGAATCGAAAATGGGCACTTAATTATCCTCTTTGTAATAAATAAGGCGACACCAGCAATGGAAAATTTGTTTCTTATGTCTCAATATTTATGTGGCTGATTGCTCCCAAGCAAAGTTCGATTATCCTGCCTGCAATTTGCTGGATTTTTTTTGCTTTATTGGCATACCGTTTTCTTTTGTACCATTTTTGTTCAAAACGTGTGGCTCAAATCCAGATTCACTTGGATGCTATCACATTGCAATTGACATTATCGCCATACATGAACTAGAATGCACAACAGTTGCATGGAAAATTAACCCACATATATTCTCCGGTAACCGGCAAGAATAACATCGCAAAATCGTGAGACGGTTACAAAACCAGCTAGAGCTCCGTATAGAACCAAATTTGGATGGCATCGCTCCCAAAAACGGTTTTGGTCTTGCGTTTGCAAAAAGTTCGAGAGCCCGACCGAGATTTTAACTGCCCGTTGTCAAAAATAATGACCGAATTTTATTACAACGAAGGGTAGTAAAAAGTCGAATAAAAGGTAATTTTTGCGTACCAAAACTTAATTTATTGGCGAAGTAAATTTGCTGTTAAAATACATCCCAAATTCGAACGTGCAGAATGCAGAGTGATGTATTTATATATTTCGAGGAATTCGAGCTACTTTGATGATTCAGGAAGTCAATACTTGTCCGAGAGTTATATTGCGAAAGATCGGATTCCTCACAAATTTATTCAACAGGAATTCGCTAGATAATATTTCCCTCATTGTATTGTTCTTATGCAGTAAAAGTCTCTAAACTGTTCTATCGTGAGTGTTTTTAAGCCTGTTCCACGTGCTGCGTTCAGCTTAGTGTCTTTTTCTAAATTAAATAAAAATCACGCATATTCTTACGAATGAAAAGTTATAATAACACATTCATCTATATGTTTAAAACCAGCACTAAGTGTGATAGAAACATGTAAAGATTTAGACATGTGCTAATCTCAGGCACCCCCATAACCTTTGAGGCTTTGAACCTATCTGCTCTCATCAGCTGCTGGGTTGGCTCAACATTTGTCGGCTCTGCTGATGCCAAACGTTCCGTTGGTTTTCAACCAACCAATTGGAAAAATGGAATGAATATAAATAAATAAAAAGATCAGACGGAAACAATTGCGATCCCCGGAAAAAATGCTCATCTGAAAGAAGAACTACATTCTCTTTGGGGCTATGCAGTGTTTTCTCAAGTTTAAAATTTTTTTTCAAGACAATATGCGACGAAAAATCGTTTTTTGTTACTTTTCACACAATTATAACAATAAGAGCGGAATATTAACCGAAATACATCTAGCAAGCAATGCACTTTGCAGCAAAATTGCATTCTAAAATAAGTACGAAAACGAAGCGTTGCAGGCTAAAAACTCCAAAAAACTTTTCTTTTTCAAATCAAAAATATAATTGAAAAATAATTTTGTATTATGAAAAACGATTAGCGTAATCATTATTCCCACGCAACTGGCTTCATTTTTCGTCAGAATTAAACGTGTACCTTCACTAGAATATTATTGCCTAGAAATTTTAGAGCTGATATTTCTCCATTAGCCAAATCATTTTTAATTCTATTTATCTGCAGTTTTTTTGCGTTCTTGTTATTTCACGTTTCTTCGAAAAAGTTGCAGTTATTCCTGTACCGGTTCTTCTAAGGCAGTTCAAATTATGTCAGCTTTCTGTTGTTCTTTAAATTGTTCTTCTTGTATGCTGCAAAAGCGCAGCTTCCTATACCTATAATTCTACCAAAAATAATTCACTAGAAAATATGTTAGAGCACGAGCTTTCAAGCAGCAAAACTGATTGATGTAAGAAAAAAAAACGATTAAATCGCGCAAATTAGTCAAACATACTATTTTTTCACCATGCTAAAGACGTTTTTTTTAACCCTGACCGATATTTTCTCTACGAAAAAAAATACACAGGCAATTTGCTAATGGCACAAAGTTTGTAAACAACTTTCCTGCGCTGTTCTAATTAGCTCACATGTCAATCACAGAATCCTCGTTGTGGTCGATTTGCATAGAGAAAGTCAGACGTTTCTAATTTGCCAACATTCCTTGGATCCTTTTCTTGGCCATTAACCTGTAAAAAATTATGAATGACTTTTTTTAGCTTTCACTACGCAGTTGCTCGTTTTAATCCACTTAGCATGATGAGTTTCACTTTCGTTCAAGAAACAGAAGTAAACATTTCATTTCGCTTTCTACTAGACGTAAAATACGCATCAGTGTCGTTAGAGAGCAAGTTTGCCGCCTCTAATGATCTTGTTTAATAAAATGCATCGCTTTCGTAACTGAATCAAACGCGTTGAGTCCAAATACAACTAAAGGTCGAATATCTTTCGAGCATCCTCTAAGGTGGTAAGAGGTTATCACCTCTGGTTGGGCTAATTGCACTGTTCGGTGATGGAGTTTAGAATGTCGGCCTCAACTTCTATTAAATTTTGATTATAGGGAGAGACGCGTCCTTAAACAAAGAGTTTAGAGTCGATAGCCTCCGAGTCCATCTATTGTTGAGATGACCCATTTCAGTTAACTTTATGGGACTATTTTACAGGGTGGACCAGTGCTTTTATGAACATGATCTTCGTTACTGGACTTCATTATCGAATCGAGTATTCCCTTTCTGACTTTTCATCATTTTCAGCTTACCCTTTGGTCGTTGTTAAATTTTTTCGTCATTCAAATATTGAGCAAGTTAACTCAATTTCCTTGCTTCTAGTGCGCTTCTTTGGTTGGCTACAATTCAGAAAAACAGGCAGCTAGAGCCCTTTTGGCATTGATTTCCGCTTTACCGTTTAATCTGTTTTTCGTGCTGGTTTCTCTCCTTCAAGCATTCCCCCTGTACATTGAAGCTAGTTGGGTCAGATGAGTGAAAAAACCAAGAAACCTTGGCCTGTTTTCTGGAGGCCATTGGCCCGCATATATTCAAAAGAACTGGAGATGCTCGGCAATATGGGCGTTATATGTTACATTATTACATGGGTAACATACAGGGTATAAGAACGAACTGGAAATTATTTTTTGTTACCATTCTTAATTAAATCTTAATTAAATCCGAGTGCTGGAGCCAATTAAAACAATACAAGATTTAGCAGCTAATCCTGCACATTCTATTGAAGTAACTAACACATTATGACAAATTAATATTGCCCTCATTTGGAATCGTCTCATTTTTCTCCATATAATGATGTTCTTACTAGTTAATCTACTAATAATTTTCTATTCTAATAATCTAATTTTTTGCAAAATTAGTTTATGAGCGCTCATTTTTCTCAATCCAATAAATGCAAAAATATTAAAATCATAATATTAGTGAATCGCTTTAATTATTGCCCTTTGCACAGCCTGATTAATTTCTATAACGATTGGTAAATTAATTTACCAGCAGAAGCTAGAGCATAATTATAGATTTCCTGCAGGCAAACAGAACAAACTATTGAACTATTAGGCTTGGGTACATTAAGAAAACAACCTCCAATAATTTACCACTGTGTAGGTTCCTAACATTGAACCTGACTAGCAACTAATAACGCTTATGCCAGGTAGGATAGTTAGATCAGGTCATAATAATAAAGAACACGTACGGTCCGAACTGTGTATAGTAAATTTGAAATGCCTTGTCCGAGGCTCTAATTTGTTTTTTATAGCGTGTAATGCAGTTTGGAAAAATTTGATTAAGATTAAGATTAAGGACTTGAGGTTTGTCTTCCTACATGCAGGAATATCTTCAGCAATGTCTTTTATTAACCTTTAACGTTGGAATTGTTTATCAACATGATTTGATTACCAGCCGGCCAAGTTCGTCATTTTATAGAAATAGCTACCAAATTATGCTTCAATTAACCATGCAATTTAACCACAATTTGCCTTTGATTTAATTTATTAAAACGTATACACAGAAAAAGAAAAACACGCGCCTTATCTCGATAATGGGAAATGATTATGGCTTATAAGCAAAGTTGCCAATTAAATCATACTTATAAAATACATAATAAAAATTTCAGATTTGAATAATGCATTATTAACTTTCGTCATTTTTAAAATTCACGCTACTTATGTGATATTTGAGTTGGTGGATACATGAACTTAATATATAGATATCCTTATAGGAACATTTTAATCCCTTAAATGACCTCAATCAAGTCATGCTTCAAGTTCAATTGAAAAATATAAAGCAATTTACCTGAGCATAAAATGTGGGTATGTGATGGGACTTGACATACCTACATGTATGTGAAGGGTGAATGGGAGATTTTTCACGTAAATCTACGTTAATAACAAAGCTTCATTCATTAGATATTTTAACCCTTATTGGGTGCTCCTAAAAGTGGAGAACTTTCGACAATTTATTAGCAGCAGTTTATGGTTTTATGAAGGTTTATCTTCGGTTTCCCTTGTTGGATTCTTTTGTGTGCTGATTTATCGTATTCACCGAATTTTAGAGTGGTGATGCCAAAATATCAATTGCTCTGTTCGCAACATATTTACTGTTGTCCCATTTCTTCAGCCTGATTCTCTTGGCCCGTAGGATGATTGGTCTGCATGAGAACTCAAAGAATCCTTTAAAGTAGTCTTCACTTGCAAATTAAACAAAGAAACATATATTTTGGAGTATATAACTTGATCAAAAGCAAACATTTGTTTTTCTTTGGTAAACCGGAAGATTTTTTATTTCTACTTCAAATTCCATCTTCACCCAAATTCAAACAGCCATAAATCGGAGTTAATCTAAGCTGTTTGCTTTCGTGCATAACGAGCCACAATCCTCTCCTCTATTATCAACTTATTTACCTGCTCGTTGTATGTAAATTAAAATCTCTTGATGGAAAGGAAAAGTTATTACAAATTCTTAAAATTCTTTTGAATTCTACTCGCCAATATAGCGATACGCATAAAAACCATTTAATTGAATGTTAGCACGTATTCGTGCTACATAAATTACGAAATTATAAGAACTTATAGCACTTCATGTCATCATGAGATGTTATCTGTGTCCTTATAACGAGTTAAATGATTATTAATTTTTTCAATAATATACGCTGCCGATTCATGCAAAAAAATATTTGAACGCATATTACCTGAGCTTTTGCAGGTTTCATTAGTCGACAGGTTTGCAGCCGACCACGTACATTTCCCTTTCCGTAATTACTAAGGATACGAAATTCAACTCGTTTAGTTTTAATTAAAACTGTTTAGGGCCTGTAAAAGCGCCTCTTTTTTCCACAGCGCGTATCTAATTTGTCACAGCTAAGCTTTATAATTAAATAATGCATAATTTAACTCCTTCTACCAAGGCTTATTTATTTTGTTTCGTGAAATCAATATTTTGATCTACGTTTTCTGCTTTTAAATCAAAAAGTGAATGGAAAATTGTCGCGCAAAATTAACAATGCAGGATTCATTCTAGTCAAGCAATTTCCTTGACCCCACTGTGACATAATATCGGCCTCACTGTTATAAATACCTGGATAAAAGGCCTTAATGTTATTTAATTTCAGTTTGAGCTTCTGGAAAGTTTCCAGAGATTGTTTGGGCAAGACCACTGGTTTTCCGCTTTTCCGGGTTCTGTTCTGCTCTTGAAGCATTTCCCGGCGGAAATATTCGGACTGTTTGTTGTAGAAACGCATCTTTTGAAACGCGTTATTGATCAAAAATATGTCCTTTTCCCTACACTGGCAGAACTTGCACATTTTGCAACCTCCATGGCACAACAGGCATTTCCGGAGGAAATTGCCATTTCTTCCGATTTCTTTGGTCATTTGGTCATTCAACTCGAAAACATTACGAATGTCGACCTCTTCAACAAAATTGTCCAGCAGGAATTTTATGGCTGATATTTCTTCTTTAGTGCTGCTTTTGGCTGCTAGCAGTGGAAATTTTGGTTTTTGTAATTCTGTGCCTGGAAAATTATTTGGAACAATTTTATTTCTTCCAGAAATTTGTCGTCTTGTGAACTACCAGTTTCTTGGTTCACTCTTTCCTGATATCCATCAGCTTCATGCAAATTTTGCAGTTGATTTTCTACAGCTGTTATGTTTTTAATCATTTTTGGCACTGTTTGATTTACTTTTTGTCAATTAGTACATTTGTTCTTACCTGGTGTTTGTATATTGTTGTCGCAATACCGACATTCGCTCGATCATACGGTTAACAGTAATAACAAACATTGACCACTTTTTATATTGCAAAATTAATCTACTAATGGGTGTGTGAGCTTTTCAATATCCCGGCCTAACTGTATCTTGCATTTTTTCACATATTTGACATTGACTTTTAACACTTAAACGATCAAAGAGGTATATTAAAATTTATTAATAAAGAGCATTTTTTTGATAGTAACTATGCACGCGACAGGCTTGTTTATAATTAACATTCGTTCCCATGAGTCGCCTGCAGTGAATATTATTATACCATTTGATATCTATTAACTAATAAGATAATGGACGGTATGATTAAAATAATGATGAAAAATACTCAACGAATTGACAGTCGAAGGACTTTGCAGAACGATTTTATGCAGTGCGTTTTCATACGTTGATCTAGCTTTAGATTAATACTTTATAAAAATACTTTAGTGAAAAGAATTGGCTTGCTGTCTTTGAAATCGTTGATTTCAAGGACTTTTTATTGGACAATTTTGCCTCACTTTTGCCTGTCTTGTAGTTTGTTTTTGAATTGCATGAAACTCAAAATTTAACAGATATGTCCGAAATTGTTGAAATACTTGGTTGATTCCAGTACAAGGTCTACGGTTCTCATGGTTAACTTCATTAAACATCACGGTTCTATCGTAGACAATATGGCTATTTGTTATATTGTATTAAACCTGCAGGTCAAGATTTTTTATACTACTGCCAGTCATTCCTGATTGGAGTTTTCTATTTTGATTTTTTGGTGTATTTTTGTTGTTTTTCTTTGTTTGTTCATTTAATTCTACCGTGTTCTTTTGCGTTGGCGCGAACGAGGTTCATTGAAAAACTTTCAACACTCTGATTTTGGGTTGTTCTGTTATGTCGACTTTAAGCGTTGTATCGTTGAATTTATAAGATTTGCAGGGGTCTTAGGTTTCGTAAAACTTACTTGAAAATTGTTCATTCTGAAACGATTTAATGTTTAATCAATTTTCTAATAGCACTAATAGTCCAGGAGGGTTACAGATTGGCATGCTCTAACATGACGTAACTTATTAAACTAAACTACTGGAATCGCTCGGGAATTTATATACTATACCTACCTATTGAAAATATCGAGGTGAGCCAGCTTCAAAAGGTGTGCTATTTGCATACACCACGAAAAAGTGAAAAAAAATGCAAAAATCTTGTTTTTCTTCAGAAACAATCGCATATAACTCGATAAGTATGCATTTTGCAGAAGAAATGCATACGCATTAATTTCTTCGCTACAAAATGTTCGATAAGATAGAGTTAGTTGGATATTTGAAGATTTGAAATGTTCCCAGCAAAATGCTCGAAAGCGCAACAAAGTTCGTAAAAAACAAGGTAATTTTAAATTATTTATTTAACAATAAAAAAATTACCCAATCACGCCATACATTTAGGGAAAAATACCTACTTGACTGAAATACAATACGAGAGCCGCAAGGCCGATTAAGATCGGACGGACAGTTTTTGCATAATGCAATTATTAATTACCCTACTTGGAAAAAATTTGCTTTTTTTCAATTTTGTGCAAGGCTCAAATTTATGAACATTTTTTGTGCTCGCGCTTTCACCCCTTCTTGGACCCTTAAACTATCATATATAATTGCTAAATTAACCATTTTTCAGTTGTTAATTACTTTTTGAGCGGTTTTGAAAAGTTTGAAAATTTTGGCTTATAAACAAATTAGCGCGTGAAGCCGGACTTGCGAGTGGGAAAAAATCGGAAAGTACGGAAAAAATTGTACTCGGAAAGATGCTTCTTTAAGAAAAAAATAATCCAATTCGGTCTCGTAGATGCTGAGATATTAACTTTATAGTTGGGCAGCGCATGCCGCATAACGGTTAACGACATAACAATAAATGATATATCAGTCGGTAGGTTTTTCCAAGGTATTTTCGTATCTGTTTCAAAAATTGAATTGCACGTGTGAATCACGCACAAAAATTTGTATAAACATTGTATAGTGTATTTGTATAGTGTGCGCTCGGATCCGAAATTCGGAGGGGTGGGAATAGGTGGGAGCTCGGGTCCGAAATTCGCAGGGGTGGGAATTATCGCCATCCCTCTTAATTTCGGCTCCGAACACGCACTGCATAATGTTTATGTAAATTTTTGTGCGTGATGCACACGTGCAAGGTAATTTTTGAAACAGATACGAAAACATCTTGGAAAAATCTATCCATTGGTAAACAATTTATTGTGACACCATTAACCGCTACCCCGCATACCCTGCGCAACTTTCAAAGTTAATGTCTCAACATCTGCTGAACCGAATTTGATATATTTTTTGTAAAGAAACGAGTTTCCGCGTAGTCGTTTTCCATAGTTTCCAACTTGTTCCCACTCACGAGTCCCGCTTCACAGGCTAATTTGTTTATAAGCCAAAATATTCATACTTTTTAAAACCGCTCAAAAAGGTAGTAAAAATTGAAAAATGGTTAATATAGCAATTGTATATGATAGTTTAAGGGTGCAAGAAGGTGTGAAAGAGCGGGCGCAAAAAGATATTCATAACTTTGAGCCTGGCACAAAATTTAAAAAAAGACAATTTTTTCCACGTAGGTTAATTAATAATTGCATTATGCAAAAACTGTTCGTCCGATCTTAATCGGCCTTGCCGCTCTCGTATTGTATTGCACTCAAGTACTTTTCTACAAATGTAGGGCGTGATTGGGTTATTTTTCCTTGTTAAATAAATAATTTAGAATTACCTTGTTTTTTAGCTACTTTTTTAGCACTTTCGGGTATTTTAAAGCAAACATTTCAAATCTACAGATATCGCACCAACTTCATCTTGTAGAAAATTTTATAGCGAACAAATTTATTAGTACCTATACATCGTTGTGCTAACATGTAGGTAGGAATAGATAGAACCATATTTGAAAGATTTCGTCATAATTCGCCTGGCCTATAACTTTATTTGCATTTTTCACCTGCGCTATACACATTTGATGCTTAGTTCTTTTTAAAATTAGTTACAATTAATTTATTAACTTGATTATTTGTAGATTCATTACTTTGGTACTTTTGATCGGTTTTCCATTTGTGTTGGTAAAAGTTCATATCTAAACGGTCTAGAATATTATTTGTGTAGTGTTGCTCCAAACGTGTTTTTCTTCGCTGTTTGGTTTAAGAATAATTTTAACGGTTTCTGGCAGAGATTCACATTTTCCCCATATACAAATTTAACATTTTATAAGTTAACAAACACATTCAGCAGCATTTGTAAAATCTCTTACATATTAATTGAAAAGTTGTAAAGCAAAATATTTTAAAAGTATTAAATATTTAATAGCATACATTCACGGACACAACTGAAGAAAACTTAAAAACAAATTGAAAACCACTTTTTGAAATTAAATAAATTTAACATAATTTATTACTTAACTTTTTTAAATTGTATAAGTACATATAGTTCTGGGTAATTTGTTTCTTGATAATGCATATCAAACTGACAGATTCCAACTTGTTACATCGACTTCAGTTAGTAGTTAGTTCTTCAGTAAGACTTGATAGCTCTGATGGTTCCTTACGTTATATTTTATATTTATTTCAACAGTAACTTTGATTCTTGAGTTTAAATCTTGTTTGGTTTGATAGTGTTTGGACAGGTTTTCCTCCTTTATACCTTGTAATATTGAGAACGAAGCTTTTAACGTTGTTCAGGATCTTCGGCCAGATCAATCACGGAAGAATAAATTCCAAGAAGCTTTAGATCCAAAATTTACCAGAATTACCAGAAATGGTGCAGTGAACGACATATACACGCACAAGGGACATCGAGAGCCCAAGGGATGACGATTTATCTATCTTACTTTGTTAAAATATAATAGCAACCCTTTCTCGTTTGTTAAGTTGGGTATCTTTCGTTCACTGCACCACTTGGGTATGTGATTTATTGCACGATGAGGCTAAAGATGGTCCGTCGTCGTACGAACTGACATCTCCAACCAATAGAAACCCTTTCGTACCATCGTACCATTGTATAAACGGATGCATGGGTAGGGATGATTCGATACAAGTGGCAATACAAGTGGGTATTCGATACTTTTGATTGCGATACCGAGGACTTTGGTAATTGAATCGTTCTTTCAACGAATTTCGGTCTTGAGAAACTCATCAAAAATGTATATCTACTAAAAAATGTGTTTATGACGATGACATGTAGAGTCGCTCAATATCGAGTCGGTCAATAAAATTGTGGGCAGGCAATGGTTTCGATACTATCGGAATACTGATATGAGTAGTATCGGAAGATGATTTGGTTACTACTCATATGAGTAAGTATCGATACTTTCTCAGTATCGTATCATACCTATGCATGGGACAATGGCCGAGATCTTCACATGCGTGCATTAATATTGTTGATATTTATTAAATGACCTGGGACCCTTATTAAATGCCGAAAATATGGTGTTTATTGAACCAGACTAACAAAATTAGTCGAAAATAAGTAAAAATATCGTAATTTTCATATAACGGTATAACTTAACTGAATTAGAGTAATTCAAACAAATATGAAATTTTGAAAACAGCTAAGCGTATAAAGAATCAAATGTTTCCCAATTATGGGTTTGTTTTGAATTTTAATCCGATGATGGCGCTGTTGCCTTGCCCAAATGTTACTTGAAATAGACGATATGAACATTGATAATTTCACATTTTGACTGAAACCCAGGAAGGAAAACTATAATAATAATTACACAGTCAGGAAAATAAATCAAAGTTAGTCGGCATGGTGGAAGAGGGGTCGGACCTACGGGCTGGCAACATGAAGGTCTGAGTTTGAGTCTCGAGCCGTGCACATGCAGATCAAAAATATGGAGCTGACAAAAATTGCAATATTAAAAAAATTAAAAAAAGGGGTGGTAGACATTAAAAAAAACAAAAAAATCTATAAATAAAAATGTTACATTAATGTAAAAAAAATAAAGCAAATATCTCAATCAATACAGTCAAATAAATATTTTAAAAACATATTTCTTAAATATCTAATTTAAATCTCAAATAAATATTTCTTAAATATATAGGAATCTGTCGCGTCAGACCTACATTAAATATTGCAAAAAAATATTACTGTAATACTTGCGTGCTATCGGGGATTGACCTACAAAAACAATTTGCGTAAACCTGGCAAAAATCCACCAGCAAAATACTGAAACCCCTTTTGCATTCACCGTTTAGGTCCGGCGAATTCGTTGTGTAAAAATGCGTAGCACACCGGCTGATTTCAACTTGTTACATCGACTTCAGCTAGTAATTACTTCGGTTTGCATTTAACAGCACCTCGTATTCTCCCTAACCGGATAACAACAACCAAGAACAACGTTAATGTTTTAATTCGCCATTACGTAACGCAAAACAGTGTTACTTAACGATTACAGCATTTGCGTTTGCAGTTATGCAGAATAAGATAACAGCAATGACTTTTTTCCAGCCTAGTTTCAATGTCATTAGCTGTACTAGAAATAGGTATAAACACCTACGTAAGCTTGTAATGCACCATAAATTGCGTAATTATGAGGACTTTTGCTGGAGAGGTTTTGTCGCTGATTAGAGAGAAATTGGCTGAGTTTTGGAAAGATCCCTCGTGTGAACAGGGATATGATTTTAGAGCTTCTGAGCCATTTTACTCTAGTTCTGTTTGTGGCGAAGGACACCAATCAATTACGGCTAGTGTACAGGATAGGATTTTTTTCCTCTATTTCTGAATTGTAGATAATACAATGAATTATTGCGGAATACTCAAGACTTGATTCTGAACCAGATCATGTAGCGTTCCATGCGCCAAACTTAGTCAATTGCATCTATTTGCGTTGAAATTTACTAAAAAACAAACAAAGTGAAAGTAGACAATCAATCTATCCAACGCAGGAAAAGTTAAGTCAGGTTATAGCTCAATTATGTTTGCTGCACATCATCTCGTGATACGGTAGGTTAAAAAGACCGAACTCGATTTAATCTTTATTGCTACTTTCCTTTTCATGAGGCAGATGCTAGATGAGTTACAGAGTGAGTAAATCTAGTCCTAGACCTTGTAATTAGTTCGATGCTGTAATGAATAAATAATGAGAAGAAATCGTGCTGCTTCATACCTCTGATGCCCCTTATTAAATATCCGAGACGCGAATGTTTTCACTTTTAAAATGCACTCGACTTAAAAGGCCGCAAAAATAAAATATTGCTTCTCAAAGGCAAAAATAAACGATATGCTTTCAATATCTTGACTAGCTGGTGAACGAGTTTGTACCAATTAAATGCATCGTTTTAAAAGAGACTTGAATTTGAATGCACATTAATAAGCATACTGTTAAGCTGAAGCCTATCCATCATTTTTAGTTTGCGCAGAAATGCTTCAGTACAAGAACGATCCTGTTTAATATAATTAAGAGATTAATACGATGCGCATTCTTGTCTTATCGTTTAATTTGCAATTCTTTTTCGACTTGTAATTGTTAATGAAGCGTTTCAAGAGAATCGAACGAGGAATAAAGCCCTGCTTGTTCGTTGTTCGAAGTTAGTAGAAATTTGCTTTATTTTTAGAAAAGTAGCAAATTTCTCTGCAAATAGACTCTAGCTGATTATGTAAATGTTTACACTCAATCAAATATTCCTTTCGTTTTTATTTTAATTGTTCCCCCATAAAACCTGAACGTTTCCTAAATCGTTATTAGCTAAACAAACATCAGTTCTTCTTTATATGTTACGTAAGAGAATGTCACCTTCCTTTAACTTCTTGAGCTCAACTAAAACCAATTTGAATAAAAAACCTGAAAGGCGTATCGCATGCCAAATTAGGCAAGAAGTTATATCTGATTTGACTTTAGTGGTTAAACATACATATACTCCTTTAATCGGCAGGCCATTGGCCTTTTTTACCTTCTTGAAGCAACAGCATCTCTAACATATTATTTAATCTATCTATGCGAGATATTGTTTGAATACAAGCCACTTGAATGAATTAGAAGCTGACTCAGTGAATGATCGTTATTGGTTCTTGGGACTAGTGGTTTTACTCAAATATTGTATTAAGCTTCATATATTTTTTATTTTTCATTTTATTAAAATTGATATGGATATTATTTATTAATCTGTTAATGTTTGTCGAACGACGAAGTAAATCTGTGCAAGAATCATTAATGTTTCTATCCACCATCAAACAACGAAAGTTATCAGGGAAAATGGTTCTAACAAACTAACTTGCTCTATAATTTCCTAGGCAGGGCGCGTCAAAGACGAAGCCGAGGTTTTTGTGTATTTCGAAATTAATGTTCGAAAAATGCTTAATGTGACTTCTGGGGAATAACATATTTTTTTACTAAGCAAAAAGCAAAATATAGCCATTTTCAAAACAAGATCTACTCAAGTGAGCAGGAAATTCTGGAAGAACTGCGACGAAATCCTCAGATGCATCCAAATATTGAGTAGTTTTGAATCTAACTTGGGTTACTGAAATTGGCGGTGAATATTTTCAGCGTCTTATCAGTTAAAGAGTTTTTGTTGTTTAATCAAAACATTCCGCTTGTTGGAAATGTAATCAAATTTGTTTAAATCCATTTTTACAAAAGTCAATAAAAAAACACACTTTCGAAGCTTTCCTTGAAACGATGGGTTTTTAGGCCGTCGTAAAAAGCATTTTTACAGCATCAAAGAAAAGAAAGCATCAGGAAGGAATTACATTTTATGACGGCCCAAAAACTCACTAGTTTGAAAGTTAGTCAAATTGAAACTCATTTGAAATTAGGATAAGTGCCACCTTGCCGTCAGTGCTGCCACCTTTTTGGGGCAATAAGTGATATACCTAAATCCATGGCATCCAAAACCACCTGTTAAAGGTTATGATGTATCAGTGCTCAAATAAAATACAATTAAGTTGTTAAATCATAAGTGTTCGAAGTTCTGCCCGTTTAACTCCTAATTACTAACTAATTAAACGGACTCACATATTGAGCTCGTTCACATTTTGAGCAACTTCTCGTGTTCGGTTAATTAACTGCTGCTCAATTTGTACCGGTGTTCGGAAGATAGAGATAAATGTGTGATTTAATTAATTAAGTCCTGTGTATCTTACATACGTGGTAGGAATGTAGGCCCTTCTTCGGGGGAGTTATGGGGACAATTAAATATCCGGTGTTTGAGAGAGTGCAATTGTTGTGCAATGCTTCAAGTTCAGTATCTTCAATATCTGTTCCTCTAGGCCTGGAACACGAGCACCTTTAGATTGTCCACTATCTGCGTGAATTTCTGGAGCCACTCGTCTAGTGTCTCTAGGCTTTTGCTGATGTAAGTTCTTACAGCTTATGCTATGTTACTGTGGAATTTCCCCAAAACTAATCGCAGATTAGCGAATTCGCTGTTGGTGTAGGAACATTTTGTGAAAAAAGCTTCAAAGCAAGTCACAGTTAGCCAAATGCTTGTTGTTATTGACAAAGGCTATCTACCTGTAACTATTTGTTAATGACAAAAATCATTGCCCCTTTGACTTGATCACAAAAAATTGTAGAAGAGTACTTTTTTAATATCAAAAATTTTTGTAAATTGAAGCGAATTTAAAAAAAAGTTATCTTTTTGAATGATGAAGTATTCCATTAGGCAACCAATCTCAAACATGGGACCTTTTTAAAATAATGCTTTGCAAAAAGTTGAAATTCGATCTTCAATTCTTTTCCATTTTTTTTGTACTTTCTAAGTGAGCCCCTATAGCCCCTAAAGAATTACGCGAATTTTGTATAATTAAAATTGTTATTCGTTTGAATTCGGTAACTCTTCCGATAATTAATCAAACCATTCTTAGAACCGCTCTACTTGGGGGAATTAATGTAAGGAATTAATTCCTTAATGTAAGGAATAAACACAGATATAAAATAGTAATTTATTTTAAAAAAATGTAAACATGTAGGTACAAGGTATGGATAGAAAAACAAGCCAAATGGTTATTACAAAATAATTGTTTGGTTGGTGATACATGCAAATTGTCACAATACAGGCCTCTAAATATGTTTTTTTTTATTTATGCACGTACATTGGAGTAGCTATTTTAAATTTCAACATTTAGTTTGCTGTATTAGTAAATATAAATGTTTTCTTTTCGCAAATTTACTCGTAATCGTTTTGCCTGACATGTTTTACAGTATTATACTTGCCAAATTTTATAATTTTCAATTTTTAGAGCACCTGTCCATGTTAACAGAAAAACATGTCAACGAAAAAAAAACAGTACATTCAACAAACTATTATATACAAAGTTACCTACTAAATAGTCAATTATATAATGAATATTTTGAACTCGAATAAGCTGCGTATTTCAAAACCTGTCGCCATTTTTTCGGCAGAACTTTAGAATAATACAATGTTAATGCCTTTTGATGTTTGCAGAGGCAGTTTTAATATTACATACAATCTTTAAGTGTAATAGACTTAAACTAGTTATATAATTTAATAAAAACAAACTTAAAAATACTAAAATCAACAAAACATCAGTCTTTAAACATCCGGATAGGTTGGGTAACTCGTGTGGCAGTGTAGTTACATTGTATTTAGATCCATTCTATCTGCAATAGAAGAAAAAATAAATTAGTATACGTATTAACAGAATGGCTTTGCATTGGCATTCCTATATGATAATGCGGCATTCTTCTATCAGTAGCGAGTATTAACACGATATTGCTGAGGTTGCAACCACTATTATCCAGCGCATAGGGACTTTAATTAAATTTTCCGACTAATCTTAAAACAGTACATCAACATAAGTGCAACAACATCAACGCATAAGTTTAATCGCAAAATTTTAAATATTAATACTTAGTTGCTTAGCGCAAGCTTTGATGTCCACTAATGCGACTCAAAAAGTTACATTGAGCAGTTGGCCTTTGAAAATTTAGATCTATTTTTTTAATACTAATTAAGCGACTGAACTATCCTTGAAGATGCAGGAAATCAGCAGCTAAGGTGTTGCATTTTCAATATTTATCCATTGAATTAAATTTAGACAACCTTGAAGCTATAAAAAAGTACGTTTAGTTTATTTACTATTGAAAGCAGCGATAGTAGGTAGACATGAATCATCTGAGAAATTATCTAGTTGTTACATTGGAAATGTGTGAAATGATTGACTAGAAAATCGTAAAAATTTAGCCTAAAGAAACGCGTTTTGATTTTGTGTTCTTGGGATTATCAGCTTTGGAGGCTTCAAAGTATTGAGCTGGAATTGTTTTTTCCAATAGATCCACAACATTTGTAACCTTGCAACAGTGTAACTGAAACATTCCGGTGGCAATCTTCAATGGAAATGCCCTTGATAAAATAACGGCTATCTATTGATCGCTTTAACTGTTCGATTTAACGGCTTATGGTAATTTTTATCAAATTTTGAAAACAAAATCCTCCGAAAGATTGTTTTTAAATAGCGAAGGTTAATTCTCGGAAATTAATTGAAATAATTTTCGCGTTTTTTGTTTACTGCAACACAATTAGTGCTTTAATAGGGACGCCCTGGTTCTAACGGGTTTCTGTTTATTCACAATTGCAATGCAATACGGCTTACAGGTAGTCCAGGAAGGCCTGATATGTCATAATGAACGACCTTCCTGCAGCATTCTCCACATTAACACTGATGAAGTCACGTCAGACTCAGCTGATCTTTAACAGCTACTCTACACATCTGACCTTTGATTTTATACATTTTAAATGCCACTAGTCGACATTAAAGAATGCATTTTACATCGCTATTATCCAATAGTTTGTTTTAGCGACATAATCCCGACGTGCATGTGCTCTTTTATTGTGTAACTCTAGAACTATAAAATCCAACAGGTCTGTTGTTCCATCAACTGTTTAGTAATGTAACAGGGAAGAAGCAAATTGATCTACAATTAAAAACGCTTGATGAATTCATGAACCATTACCATTACATACATTTCATGAAATTGTATAGCGATTTGTGGTAGAACATAAAACCCCGCTCATTATAATGGGAAGAACCTGTAACTGTTTGCACTTGTGCGGTGCCACGAAAGTGAAAGCCCATATAAACGATTTCAATCCATTTACATTGTTATGGTAATAGTGTTTGGGTATTCTTAATAGGCCGCTTGCAGTTCTGACCTTCTTACATTCCAAACTGTTTGAAATTTTACAAGGCCGATTTATTGATGTGCTGTCATGTGTTCTGATCTCCCATTCAAACTCGCACCGAAACTTTCATTTTCGATTTTTGCACTGTGGGGCTAACGCTGTTAAACATGGTTTCTGAAAGGGAACACGAAAAAGACCTGATATATTTATCAGTATACTTAGGTAGGTTGCACAGTAGGAGGATTTATTGTCTTTTTTCTTAAGTGAAAGACCGGAGCCAAATTGATCATGAACGGAGTTCCTATTCTGAAATAGAGTGGGTTGTGGTTGGTTGTGGTGGCAATTGTTCAAATTTGCCTTTTAAGCTGTATTGGAAAATTGGTTTGCAAGGCCTATTCTGGAACCAACAATAGCACATTTTTTTGTCTGTTTAACCGTTTTTTTTTCTAATACGCGATTTTTGATATGATTTACAGAATTTATTTAACTTGGAAATTTGTAAATGAGTGAACTGAAACTTCCGATTTTAATTCACCTTTCTAAAAATCGTTTTTAAATTCCTCCGAAGGCAAGGTCAATGTTATGGTTACCATCCATCTATGTCCGAAAACAAACTCTATGTACTATGTAAATGCCGCTGGAACTGTGCAGAATGAAATTGCAAAATTGTGGATTGTGTTGTAAGAGCACGAAGTATGCGGCACCTAATTAGGTTCAGTGGCTTCAAATGAATTATAGTTCAGTTGCCGTGGTCTATTTTCTATCAAAGAGGAATATTTTATCCTTATAGATAAGTGTGGAAAAAATGCCTGAATATAAATAAAATCAGAGCAGCAAGTTAATAGAACCAGTAGCGTAATTACAGCACATAATAAACGATCGTTGATGCTGCTCGATCAATAATTACCCCCAGCTATGTGTTCTAGATGCAATATGAGCCTAATGAAATGCGCAATCTTCAAATTCAATTAAGTTTAGTAAACATTTCTTGGAGGTATGAAAATGTAAATGTTTGGCTTTCGCGGCTGCTTCTTAAGTGAAAAATCAGAAATTGCTACTTCGGAAACATGCACACTGTTAATTAAACGTCTTCAGTAACTTGAAAGTTAATTGCGCCTAAGGGTTACTTTCGGGTGAGGGTGGTGGAAGATGTGCGAGTCCCAAGCAACTGAAAAACGTTGATTGATGGAAGACTTTCAAGTGACCAATTGAAACACTGCACAATTTGATTTAATCATCAATTATCGTCCATGTTCTCCCAGGGCTTAATCAAACTTCAGACGGATTTTTATACCCATTTTACATAACCCATTATACTATATCGAGCTATCTTTGTCGATTGCTCCAATAAAGGTTTAGTGGATATGCCCCCTTATAAGATTGAGGCACCGAAGCCCCGCCCAGAAACAAGGACGCCAAGTTAACAGAAAGGACGACAAACTAGCGACATTTTCGAACCCTTTAAGGAAAAATGGTACGTTTGCTTCAGTTTGCTGAATGAATTCAGTTTGCTGAATCATTTTTGAATTGGAAAGCTACTCAGCTGAACTATCAGCCAAGTGCTCGTTACATGCTTTAGCCAATGCAATGTTAAGTGTCCGGCAGGTAATTGAATTTCGTTCTAAAAATATTCAAGTTTGCATTTGCCCGTCAATCATGCATTTATTTTTATACCCAAGTGAATAGGTTGTGGTAGCGACGTCATCGGCTGGCTGCCGTATAGCCTTTGGCTTTAGAACGGTAACCTTGATAAAAAGCAATAAGGAAATCTATACATCTACTCACGAGAGTCTCACTGTCTGCTTTTTGCCTTTTTTCGCGCTTGCAATGTTGGAAACAATGCAGCCAGCACGCACGAAGAACTAATTTGAACCAATTGCTTAATGTAATACATATGTAATACATAGAGATCCACAAAAACTCGACATATTTGAACCTCTGAGTAATAGACGCTCTTAGCTCGAGGAGATTGATAGAATTTCGAATAGCTGAAGAATTTTTTTAAGTGCATGCCGCAATTTGGTGGTCGAATTGCAAATTGCAAATCCTTGCATGACCGCATAGAAGTTTTGATAAGACGGGCAGAACAGAGCGCGCAACAAATTCAATGAAACAATGCGGAAGTCGATCAGAATTAAAACGCATAGCAAATTAATAAGAGATAAAATCAGAATCTCAAATCACAAGCGGTCACAGCCGAGTAATCAGAAGATTGCTTTTAACATTATAGAAAAACAATTGTTCCTGTTTAAAAGTTGTCTGACAGACAAAGTTATTTCCTGCATAAAATAATTCTGTGGAAACGAGACGCGAAATGTAGAATTTAATTTGATTTCACTAAAAAACTGCGGAACTCGATTTACCCAAATGGGACGGAAGTATTAATTACAGTGCGTTTAGTAGAGCAATTACCGGACAGCTTTACACAAAACCACAGATTGGTAACCATTTGAAGCTAAAAATTTCAAAGGGAACAAAGTATTAAAATTTCAATACTTCAAAGTCTAATAATGTTTCAATTCAGAATTTCTAAGACTAAAATTTTCAAATACCGCTTGCTGTCCCATGGATGAATTGTTAAATTATAAATAAATCAGCACATTTATCCAACTAGTTTTCAGAACACGAAAATTAAATCGAAACGTTTGCAATTATATTTGGAAATACCGCATTTTTCGAGCTTTAAAAATCACTGACGTACAAACCGTGGCGAAGTGTAATATGGCAAGGACGCAACTAATAAAAATTCGAACTTTTGACTATTTACTGGCTCATAAGCCCCCAAGAAAATGTCAAAAACGTAACATTAAACCTTGAAAGAAATAACTAGCTGCGAAGTTCTGGGTTACAATTTTTCAAACTTTATTTTTAGATTAATTTTTTATTGTGGTGAAAAAGTGTCGATATATAAGTAACATTGAACCTTGAAATAAATAGTTTTTTTACAGCCTAAATGTCTTGTTTGTTATTTATTTTTTATTGCGGAAAAAATAAGTGTATCAGTTGCGGTGTTTTTAATCATCAACGGCAAATTTGGGTGTTTTTAATGAAAAATTGCCGGATGCAGGCAGCTGTCATTAATTTGCATTAAAGCCCATGATCTGAATCGAGTAATTTAAAAAGAAATTTTACTTTTTTCGTATATTCTTAAAGTGTAAATCTTTGATTTGGATAATACACATGTATGTCAAAAATCTATTAAATAAGCCACTGTTTTGCTTAAACACCCAGTCAGGTCTTACTTTAAATTGATCTGCTTTGCAGATGAAAATGTATTCCATAATTGAAGAGAAAAAAAGTAGATTTTGCAATGAAACCAGAAAGCAAACGTGCTGTAATGACTATCCAATGAACTTTGAGAAGAATCGCCAATGTGCTAATTACAATTATGAGCAAGTTAATTAATGTAATTTCTTTCAGACGATGGGGATTGCAAATTCGAGTTGCTGTTTCGCATCTCGTACAAATTACATCAGGTTCACTCATTTAATCAGCCCAAAAATAGCCGAAAAAAGAAGATGATCTTAACTGCCTGGGTACATGAGCGCCACACACCGTGTGTTTGAGGTCAATGGTTCCTGAAGAGCAACAAACTTGCGTGGTTGGGGCGCATTGTCAAAAAAAAAGTAAACAGGAATTAGAAAAAAATGGTAAAATCTTAGGTGCGACTTTAAAATTTAAATCACTGGACTGCATTAGAGAAGTCGCCAGTCGTTGGGAGGAATTGATATTCAAGCTACATCGCCTGATGGAGATTTATTGGTTGATGGTAATAGGCTTTAGTGATTTTGCTTGGATTTTCACCGAGAAAATCACTTTTGCATTCACCTTGTAAAGAAGCATTTGTTTTCATTTAATTTGAGGGGCGAAAGTTAAGACCTCTTCTGGCTGTCCTTGGCAAATCCTCAGAAAAGCGTTGAAAGCAACATCCGATTAATGTATTTAGATAAGAAATGTTACCTCGATGTCTCCTAACAACGCCTTTTTCATTATAGGCCAGACGGAGATAGCATTTCTTTGGGAACATCAATTGAATTTTGACACTTTAATTTGCCTCATTGGAGCGCTAGTTAATAGCTCTTTGCTTCGATGGGCTGAACTGTAATCTGATGTCTTCATTAACACTTTATATCAAGGGAAATTTACAACCCAAGACGTCCTTGGAAGCTATGCAATGAGAAACTGTTTAAAAAGTCTTCTTAGTTTGTCATCTTTACTCATTGCAATTTCAGCTATTGTCTCAAACCAACTAATTATTCTCTCGACTAAATTTTGTGTAACAAAGCCAACCGAAGTAAAATGGTTTTTATCAGATTCATGGGAAGATACGTGAACCAAAGTCTTACTAGAGCTAGACTAGTTTTTTTATCAAATTAAAATTTTTCACGCCTGCCATCTTCATCTGGTATTCGCCGGTAAAGCCACTGAACTGACGATGTCATTGCTCTCTAGTATGACGGCGACTCCACTTGGGACGATTATTTTGGTAAATATGTGAACTGCATAATTTTGATCCATAAATGATCATTTCGGATAATAAGCTCTGTGGTGCTAATTTTTGCTGTGGTTAAAGGCATAATTTAAACGTCCAAAAGTTCAATGAATCTTAATGAAAACGAAAGTGAAAACAATTTAATATGTTCAGGTTCGGCCAAAGTTGTTTAGATAGTCAGGAATGAGAAGATTTCTATCACGAAAGCGATTCTGTGTCGTCAAACGCTGGAAAATGCGGCAAATGCATGAATCCAGTTAAAACTAACCCAAAACTTCCGAGAGAAATTGACTCTTGAAAATTGTCGCCCGATTTTTCTCTTCTTCTGGCTTTAGAAATTCTTTAGAACCTCCAACAAGGTAGAGATTTAATGTAAATGTTAATAATTATTATCCACGTGGCGTCCAGCTACATTAACCAATTCATTCTGAAGGTTGATAAATAAAAGGGCAATAAAAGAAGACGAAATTGAGAAGCAATAACAACCATTCAAATATGGGCTATTAATTATTGATAATGAGGATGAATGTTGTTAGCTGCTAAAAGTAATTAAAACCTTTTAACGAAGCTCTTTTGAGCTGAATTAAATCCATCAGAAAACAAGCCTGGATTCCAGAAAGCAAAATAATTAACCAGTTAAACCCAGACGGACAATTGGCAAGTTCTAGATCAAGAATTTGTATCAGATCAACTTGGCATACTTGTTTGTTTGTAGGTGGATTTGTGACTTTTTCTATCTGGACTTTGTTCAAATGTTCACTCGAAATACAAGTAGCATTTAATAGGATATCGATTATGCACAGCGCGACATTCTTCCACTTATTAGACGACTTTTTTTATTATCCGTAAATGGCTATCAGACATTAAAAATTAATTTATTGCCAGCGATTGACTCACTGTTGGAGCACTATTTCAGAAATGTTTAAAATGATGATGAACAATTAGTGAATATCTTCATATCGCCGGCTAACAAATAACCACACGATCTATAAGCGGTTTAAACGAATTGCATACTGCAATTTTATCGCAGCGGTTTTATGAGATGCAAACCTATCTCTGTCCAAGTCGTTTAGAATATTGTCGAAGATTAGAGGGAAAAATTAAATCGATTCTTAACATGCATCATCAACATTAAATCGCCTATTTTATGATTAGCTTTATGCACGAGGATCGAGGCAAAATAGAACAATTAATTGGGTAGTTGAAAGTTGCACAGTTTGAAATCAGCACAAGCTTGAAGCTCTTTTTGATTTCTTGATGATTTGAACAAGACTGTCCAGAACATTGTAAGAAGTTTTATGCGTAATATACTTAGTTAATTTAAAGAAAAATTACTTCAATTGCTGCCAAGAATTAATTATGAAAAGAAGTCATAACTCAGTCAATAACAATTTTTCATGAGCAAAACGATAAAATCCATGATTATGATCGGAATTGGTTAAGCCCCTTTTCCTTTTGTAGCTCGGATGCTAACCCAATATTAGTGTGCGATTATCAGTTGGTGATCGGAAAGAACATCGATACAAAGTAAAAACAGAAGCGTACACAGGTAATTGGTATAGGTTTCAAGGAAACGACCTTAGCTGTATGCGAGATATTTGCTCTATTTTACTAAATAGATTTCGTGATATTTTAATTGGCATGATCCTCAGCATAAAGGCGGTGCTGGTGGCTAAGGTTTTCATTTAAATTACACGATAAGTAGGTCATTAATAATAGATTCCAATGGCACTAGTTGGTTGACTGTTTGCCGGTTCTTGGCTTCGGCAGAATCATATGGTACAATTTTTTGTGTTTAGTGGCTCATTTGGGACAAATAACGTCTAGAATTAACAAAAATGCAAAGATTCTCATCAAAGTTGATTGTTTCTTGCGCATAAAGCATGGGAATTAATTTGTTCACGGGCAGCTGCGATTGCAAAAACATTTTTTTGAACGTTCCGAATAAGAGCATCTACAGTAAATATGCAAATCGCTTCATTTCGATTGATCAACATTTGAACAGCAAACTGGGCGGGGTTTTCGGATTGCAAAAATCCTAAAGTGGAACAACCAGCTATTGAATATGGAATTTGCAATCTCCGTCAATATTAATTATGTTCTTATATTCTCTTGATACGAAGGATAAATATCGGTGTACATATTTAGCGTGAACTTAACATCGACACCAATTTCATTAAGTAGGTAACGATCCACATTAGTAAGAATTCTGAAAATTGCTATATGGATGAATGATATGATCTTATGAGCCATTTAGGGTGAAGTTTTGACATATGCTGAAAAACCCGCAGAGGCGAAGAGCAGAAAACAAACCGAATCATTTCGAAAAGTAGAAATTAGAATGAAAACAGGTCTTTGGAGCTGAAGAAATATTTTAAGATCAAGGTTTCTGCTATTTTTGTAATTCACGCGATAGCAAGGTCAACAACATTTCATGCAGCATTGGTGGTATTATTTAATTCTTGCACACACGAAGAATTGGATAAATATCATTGTTTATTGAGGTAATACATGCTAATTGTGGCGTTTAGAAAAACGTATAATTGACTAATCGGCAAATCATATGGTTTTGCCCATGATACGTGTGCCCTGCTGAGCTTGCACTTCGCAGTTTCCTTGTGCGATGTGGAGGATTAAAGGCATTTTGTATAATTAAAACTATGATCAAGACCGACGGAAAATTTAAATATTCGAAGGCAATGAATATTGCGGAGGCGTCAAAGGCAAATAAAGTGGGCGCTAGTTACAAAATCTTAACTTATGGCCGATGTCAGTGAACCTCAGTTTCCTTATGCGGAAGTTGGAAATTTCAATAAGACATTCGAGAAATTAATTGAATTTTGTAATAGGGAAAAGCGGTGTTCAAATTGATGTGTCTAAAAACGGAAACTGACTAAACAGCTGCTTCCTTTCAGGGAACGAAATATTAAACCGCAAGTGAGAAACTCAAATGTATGAATTTTAGCATCCAAAATTGCAACCTCTTTATAATTTACGATTGTTAGCTACATAACAAAACTTTCAACAAAATTCAAAAATTACTCACCAGTATCTATTTCGTCTGCTGCTGGATGTTTCTGGGGGACCTCCGTCTCCCTTGTCGCGGTGGCACCACATCAGGAAAATGCAGTGGAACTTGGAGCTTCGAGAGCTTGCAAGCTCGTGATAAATCACTGGACAGTTCAGAGTAAAAAACACTTGTATCATCACTTATTCTGACTGTTCTTGCAGATTAATTTGAATAATCACTGGACGGAAGTTTTTGTTGTCGATGGGCTGAATTGCTGGAGTTCCAGAAGGAACAGTTTGTTTTAAGACAGAAGAAAGCTGAGTTGTTTGGTAAATTTACAACAACTTGGCTTGAATAATTGTCGTATATATAAAAACTAACCCAAACTACTTCCACACGAGTCCGGAATGACCCCAATCTTTTAGTCTGTAGAAAGTATGGTCGATTCTGTCTATTTTTGGGTGGGTTTGCTTTCTGCTTACAATTTGCAGGCGTTTGGACGAAGGCATCTTGTAAATGATTTCGACTAGGAAACGATTTGGATGCTCTTAGTAATTGCCTGTGGGGTCCAGCTTTTTTCCTTCCATTGTTTGTAGTGCGTGGAAGGCAGTGCAATTTTTATAATTTGCCTAATATTGGCCAGTGGGGTCCAGACCTTTCTGCTCCATTATTAAGTTAAAATAAACACAAGGGCTGCAATGCTGCTTAATATTGGCCGGTAGGGTCAAGTCCTTTTCTTTCCATTTTGTTAGAGTTTCAAGTTTACTGTTTTATGCGGTCTAATATTCACCCGTCGGATCTAAGATTTTTCCGTGCATTTTAAAACAAAATTTCTAGTTTGTTAATGAGACTGGGTTTTGGTAAAATTCTCTAGCTCTTAGTATTGGCCAGTTGGATCTAATCCTTTTCTTTCCATTGTAGCTGATTTGAAAACTATAAAGGTGAGAAAGGAAGGATTAGAATCTTTGATAGGAAAAGAAATTACAAACTATAAAGTTATTGAAGAATTTCCTCTTACCTTAAAAATCACTGGAACGCTGGATTGTTGATGTCTGCTAATATTGGCCAGTGGGGTCGAGTCCGCCTGCCATTGCGAAAAATTAAATTGAAGGAATAAGAATGTTTTTCACTATCACTGTTAGTTTTCGTCGTTTTCACTTTAACCGGTTAGTACTGTCCAGTAGGGTCGAGTTTTCCAATGGCCATTTTGTATTAATTGAAAAGTACCGTTCACAATCAAATATGAAGAAAATTTGCACTAATAAAAAAGGGCACTAGTAGTTGCCAGTAGGATCAAGACCAGCCATGGTAAAAAATATTTAAAAAAAAATTATAAGTGAATTTATTTCGATCGTGTAAGACAACTGGAGCGTAGTAGAAGAGACGGCGAACTTACGACAGTATGAACCGGAATAACTTAAGAAACTGGTACCGGGGTCTTTAAATACGAGTTCGGTTTTATGGTGGGGCGGAGCGTCATGACGCGCGCCGTCCATTGATGACCCACTGATAGTACGTCCTGTCACTGAACTTGAGCGCCTCCGGTACCATCACGGAGATTTTTGGCAATAGTTTACCAGAGAGTGACGACCTCTGCCAGAGAATGTTTCTGCAATTTTCCTTGCTTTTTATTCACTTTCTTCGGGCTCTAGTCAGATTTTTCAGTATTTTTATTTGCAACGTGATAATCCTCTTTCGGCCAATGAGAGTGTCTTTCTATTTACAACAGTTTGTTAAAATCGAGTTTAAGTTGCACCTTCCATATGGCTTACTAATTCATTCAAAATAATATAAATTTTTTTACATTGAAAAATTGTTCGGGACAAGAGTGAAAATATATTCAGCAGAAAAGTCAAAATAAGCTTCTAATGAACATAATGGAACTATTTGCATACCTACTTACTTAGTTTAGACAAGTTCGATGTTCTATATGGTTGAGCCGGATTCATGTTTTAAAAATTTTTTTCTTAGGTATTTTGCCCCAAATAATACAGAACAGATTCTTTATTTCCGCAAGATCGTGAAGCGTTCCACATTTTTAAGGCAACTTTTCTAAATTAATTTCTTTATTAATGGGAATTTTACTCTTAGAGCTTGATGCAATAGAGCTTGCTCAATTCAAGTTTGTTTTTTTATAAGAAATAAATAATTGGATTGGAGCTTTATTGCAAAGCAACARCAATTTTYATCATTCTGTAATAGAAGACGTGAGAAAATTTTGAGATTTTGAGGACCCAAGAAAACCGCAGATTTATTAGTGGCAAGTTTTCGGAAAAATTGGAACTTGTCCAATTTTACAGATTGAATCAGAGTGCTCAAATTTTACGATAAAGAACAAACGCTTTATTTCCGCAATATTGTGAAGCGTTCCACATTTTTAAGGTAACTTTTCTAAAGTAATTTCTTTATTAATGCGAATTTTACTCTTAGAGCTTGATATTAAGAGTATCTTCAAATTTATTTTTTTTATAAAAAATAAATAATTGGATTGGTGCTTTATTGTAAAGTAACAGCATTTTTTATCATTCTGTAACAGAAGTCGTGAGAAAATCTTGAGGTTTTGAGGACCCAAGAAAACCGAAGTTTTATTAGTGGCAAGTTTTCGGAAAAATGGAAACTTGCTCAATTTTACAGATTGAAACAGAGTGCTCAAACTTCACAATAAAGAACAAATGCTTTATTTCCGCAAGATCGTGAAGCGTTCCACATTTTTAAGGTAACTTTTCTAAAGTAATTTCTTTATTAATGCGAATTTTACTCTTAGAGATTGATCCTAAGAGTATCTTCAAATTTATTTTTTTATAAAAAACAAATAATTGAATTGGTGCTTTATTGCAAAGTAACAGCAATTTTTATCATTCTGTAATAGAAGACGTGAGAAAATTTTGAGGTTTTGAGGACCCAAGAAAACCGAAGTTTTATTAGTGGCAAGTCTTCGGAAAAATTGAAACTTGTCTAATTTTACAGATTGAAATAGAGTTTTGAAAATTTGACAATAAAGAACAAATGCTTTATTTCCGCAAGATTGTGAAGCGTTCCACATTTTTAAGGTACCTTTTGTGATTAATATTTTAAAGTACCTTTTTAAATTAATTTAGATTAATTTCTTTATTAGAGCTTGAGCCTAAGTGTTCAAATTTGTTTTCGATAAATAATTCGTCCTTTATTGTCAAATAAGAGTAATTTTATCAATGTGTCTATCAAAACCCTAAATTGAAGGTATTTTAATTAACAATTATGATTTGATAGTATCATTTTCTGCTTCACAGTAATTTCATTAGTAGGTACCTAAGTACCTACCTAATTCCTGAGCAATTAACTTTCTTATCTGTACTGAGACGATAATGTTTTATTAATTAGTCTCTTAGGCCACTCCGCAAACAAATTGAAACTATTATCATTGTTTGAAGAAAGTGGGAAAACATAGAAAACAATGAAACTTGCTGAACATTCTCTATGCTTAAAAACATCAACTGCTGTTTATTTAACTTAACGATACGTTGACCTTTTTTTAGAATAATAATATTTTGGATCTGCAACTCCGAATTTTCCCATACAATTAATTGGACGATAAGTAGTACTTAATATGTAAGCGAAACAATTAAAGTTTCCGCAAAACTGTGAATTCAGTGAGCGATTCTGTATGAACTGGAATCTTTCCGCATTGTTTAGCTTTCGCGACTAGCTAGCAACCAAAAATTTCAAATTGACTGTAGGTCAACGACATCTAGAGCTTAGCAAATTCTTTTAGCAGCTTTAGACAGTAAGGCAATTCGGCCATAGAAGATTACATCTTCCTATAGCCGAATTTATTGGCTTTAAACCAGACTTGGTCATTAGCTAATTTGGTAGGTTTTAAAAACTTCTTTTATCTAGTCAAATTTTAACTCCATTCTGGTCTTTTACCAGTCTAGTCAATGTTTAAAACATTCCAAATTCAACTTTTTTGGTAATAGGTAACAAATCAAAATTAATTCCTGGGTTTCAGTCATTTATTGTCTTTATTTATCGATTAAAATACGTTTCGGTGTATTTTTCCACCATCATCACTTTTTGGTGTAATCAGTAATCAGTAAAAACTGATGATGGTGGAAAAATACACCGAAACGTATTTTAATTGATAAATAAAGACAATAAATGACTGAAACCCAGGAATTAATTTTGATTTGGAATTGAAACACAGTAAGAAAAGTATATACAATGAAAGGTAATAGGTAACGGAAGCAATTTAAATCTTCAAATATGTTTTTAATTGCGGTTGATTTCGTAAACTCGTCAAAGTCCTAATGTTGGTTTGATTAGGGCCAATTAAGGGATTACATCTTTCCATATTTTATTTGCTTTAGACACTCAATGGTCCTGATCCTTTAAAATTTGCTTTAAATGGATTGTTAATTGTGTTTGTCTTTACTCTGTTTGCCAACAGCACGTGTTTGAAGCTTTCAGCTTTCTGAATATGATATAAACTGAAATTTTAGTAATACACTGGTGATGAATTGTATTAAAAAATCACTAAACATTTACGTTAAACGTGACATATTGCCGCACTAAAGGGGCTATATTTTGCTTTTTTAATGGGTTTGAATCAACTTTCGCAAAAAGCGGATAAGGCATCACAGGGCACCAGTAAAGCAATGTTTTCTCTAATCTTTCTCTCTCGCTTTAATATAGTTCACGCTATTTGCAATTTTTAGTGCAAAAGGTTGCTTTTCTTTTTTCAGCCCATGTGGAGGCAAATTGCTAATCTAGCCTTTATGTTTTAAATTATATATAGAATTGTCGAAAAACTTCACATTGTTGCAAGTGACCGCGCTAATGAACTACAGTCCTCTTTATTTGATACCACAAGCGCCAAATCTCCATTGATTTTCCGATTTTATTGCTAAGAGAATTTTGGAAACACATTACAAATTTACAAACTTGAGAACTTTTAAACTGACTTGAGCTTTGAAGTAAAGCCCAGGCCGCGTTTGTAATAAAGGAGTGAACTATTTGTTCAAATACAGAACTTAGAAAGTTCGTTCTGGAAAAGCGACCTGCAAGCAAACCAAAAGTTTGCTCCCTATTTCGTTCTAGTCTTTCACTCGATATCCTATTACCCACTGTGAACAATTCGAAACTTTCACCAAATCGCCAACTAGCGTGAATGTTCTTCGATAAGTTACTCTAGCCAGAAAATTTATTATTCAAACATCTGCACGAAACCTACGTTTGTGCTGCACTCAACATGTTAAGAGGATATTCACCTACATGCATTTTGTTTAAATACCTAGAAGTTAGTGGGGCATCCACGTGCAAAATGCAGCCACGTATGTGACACACTTTGTAGACCGTTTCTTCGACAAATATTTGCTGAAATTGAGTAGCTGATTCAATGATTCTGTTTCAGCAATAACATTTTTAGAGATGCTCGATTGAAAACTGATCGGTTGATGTGGGGAACTGAAAAGCTGAAGGTAGTCAGTTAATGAGAATATATTCAAAGATTCTGCTAGTTCATTATAAAACTTGATTGGGAATGTTTAAGTTGTCTGTTGGATAAAGCTTGTTTGATAATGCTAGTTCGCTCGTCGATCTACGCAAAGAAGGAGATTCAATCAAAATTTCCTGTTGGAACTCGATAAAAATTCCACTGCTTAGCTCAAACCCGAAGATTTGTCAGTGTTTAGCAAAAACTGTTGATTTTCCTCATCTGCAGGTCTTCAGCTATTGCCGGTCAGAAACCTCGGTTAGTCACCCTTAGCCCAGTGAACTTCTTTGGCCACTTGCACACTGACCGCACAGCCGCGGTTCTTCTAGGTCGGCAATCCTGCGAAGCCCTAAAGGTCAAAATGACACAGAGGCAATGCGAAACAATAAATAAATTACAGCCTTTCTTTATTCGTCGAGTATAGTCAATATTGTAATGAAGTCAACGAGGACCAGGCAGGCTTGACTAGTAGGGGTTTAGTTGGGTTCAAAATCGTCATCTGATAACACAGTTTTTAAGCCGGCACTCAGATGATTTAGATGATCTTAATGTGGTCACTGGCTGAATGTTGAATTTACCTTCTGGTTCTATTACTTGCGTTTGCCGCTTTTTGAGTTACAGTATTTTTTTGCATAATCTACTAAGGAGTTTCATATTTATTTGTCCACATAACTCTGAGCTGCAGAATACCCAAACTGCAAAATTTGTCAACATTTCGGGTTTTTCCTCGGTTTTTTCATTTTCCCTACTCGCTGATTTCTAAAATATTTTCCTTTATTTCCCGACACGGAATATTGCAACTGAACTAATTCATTTTAAAACATTCATTGGATAAATTGAAGACCACCCGAGGTACATACAAAATACTTTCCTAATGTACAGTGGCTCACTAGATTCAACCCAAAGTTGCATTTTTCGAATGGAATATTCTGTATATTATTATGCTATTAGTGTTTAGGATCGAAATACATGTGAGTTCTATTAAGGTTTATCTTACTTAATACTTAAGGTTTCAGAGATATTTGCAGTTTTGTAAAAATAAAGACCCTTGCTCTCATTTTGAATTTCTAATTCAAATTCTGCTTGGCGGTACCAATAGACGCAGTTGTGTGTTGTGTGATAAATGGATAACAATTGGGCATGCAAGACATGCCAGGAGTCGCAAAATTGAGTTCAAACAATTGAACAATTTGTTCGGCAATAACTTGCCTAATTACATTAAACTTTGAACATTGTATTATAAAGGTTCCATATCAAGGATTCAGATCTTTGCTCGCGGAGGCCAGCTTCAACAAGCGCTTCTTCCAATCGAGTTCTTCCTGTTAAAAATAAAGATTTAAAAATGTACTTTGCCATGAAAAAGTGCTTCCGCTCCCCTCATTTGAAACCGCATGGGCGCTCTAATGTCTAAATGAATATCTCCGAATAACATTGAAAGCTGATTCATTAAAAAATCTGAAAAACTTCTTCCTTAAATGTCGTTGGAAAAGTTAAGGGCCAATTAAATAATTTTTCATTATATCGTTCCACGCATTTACTGACCACTTGGGCTGATTTTGGATGGTTCTAAATTGATGCGGGTTGGAATCTGAGTGATAATGGAAATTGCACCTAAATTTGTCATCAATTATTGGTGCATTCGTCAGAAAACCAAACTTTATTAAAAAGTTGTCGTTGTCTGCAGTTTTTTCTAAAACCCAGAAGTTTTTGGTCGTGGTAACCATGTTCATGCAGAACCCTTCAAGCACTTGTTTCATTGATATTATTTCAAGCAATTTGGTGTTTCCGTAATTGCAGATTTTCAAAGTAAAACTCTGAATTTGTTGCTTCAGTATAACTGCTGCTCAATGATTTTCCATATGCAACACTCCCGGTTTGCTGTCTTTGGAATCACTCCTGGCAGGAAATCTTCCAATGTACATTAAAAATCAACTTTCAATTAATACAACATTAGACAGTGATTATCGATATTATGGTAATAACAACGATCTGTTTGGAAGTCAAAATTAAGTCGAAAGTTTATCTGCTGGGCAGCGTCATTTCTAAGGTGTTGTTATCTAGATGGCTATTTAATCAGGTATCAAGGTCCAAGTCCCTTAATTCTAATAAAGAGTTTCAAAGACATTCTCTCTGAATAAAAATCATATAAATTCAATCTGATTCAAAGCCAACTTTCATTTTTATGCTCGTTTTGCATAGAGGATGTCTGCATAGAAGCGGAAGATATGAAAAATGATTAAATTTGAAAATATCGGCACGAATCCTGAAAGTATGCGAGTTCCATAAAACCGTGAAGAGTTAGTTACAGGATACCTCTATAGTATTTAATAGAAATTTTGCATCTGTTTCTGTCATAAAGTACAGGGTGTTCAATTTAAATAAGCCGGTTATTACCATTTAAAACCTGCAGTTGTTTGAGCAAAAATTAGGACATCCCCATCATGTTTTAGTCGATTTTTCCTATTAATTTGGTACAAAACGGCATCAATTATTTGCCTCAGGATAGAATTTCGTATGGAAATTCGAAAAGGGTGAAAATATCTCAGCAACCGTAAGCGTTAAGTAAGGTAAACAGGATTAAATGGTTTAGCCGCAATCTTCCTTATCCTATGATTTGAAAAACCCTGTAGAATCGAGTTATTGCTGCCGGAAGACTCTTCTCCTCATCAGTGATTGGAATGTTTATTGGCGTTCATATTAATTAGATGTTCGAATGACACCCGAACTGATACTTTCACCTGTTTGGTAAGTTCGAAAATCCTGCCCAATTTTGAAAGGTAGCAGTGAACTTTAACAGCCGCAAGCAGGGTCAAGCTCACGATCCGGCAACAAGGGCAATGTCGTTATGTCGACATACCAATTGTGGAATTAATTTGCAGGAAATTTGGCAATATCGCCGGCCAGGCCGTCAAGTCGACCTGACCTACATCCACCGAACCAGGAAATAAAGCGTCGCGATGTCGTGATCTGCGATCAGCAGCAGCAGCAGGAGCAGCAGCGCCGCAGAAAGTCGTCGAACCTGAGGATCAGCTGAAGCCGGGGCCATTGACATCGCTTCTCGCGATCGACAACTAGGTCTCCGATTCTTTGTTATGGTCATGCAAATCTAAGAATTCTCACATCAGTTCAAGATTCTCCGCAATCTTGGGAAACGTTCAGCAATTCCGAATTCTCCAAACGGGCTGCTGGTTAAGTTTGATGTTGAGGGCCGTTCTCAGCTCTTTCCTTTCAACTAGTCCAGTTCGATTATTTGCAGCTTTACCTCGGGCCTGTACGTTTTTCCAGCCTTAAAAAGGGTCTCTGGACATCCTCTATTTCATTTACATAATTCTTTGCATCTTCCAATTAGTCCTAGATACAATACGCCCTAATCCTCACCAGCTTAGCCGAATCATAAATCTATTATGTTTAGTGTTTACCTATGTACGTACGATCATATGCAATTTGAAGCATTCTTCAACTATTCAATCATCCTGGAGATTAATTGTCTTGCTGCTCCATGATTAGATTGATTACCTTCAAATAACTACCAGAAACAAAAAATTCTGAAGTTGAAAACTTCGGGCCTGTTAAAGTGGTGCGAAAGATTCAACAACAAGAAATTATGAGGTTGGTCTGCCAGCATTTATTTGTTTTCGCTTTTAATAATACAAAGGGCTTGACGAATCGTAATTTACGAGTTTATTGCTCCTTCGCATAATCGCAAGGTCAACTGGGGAAAAACAGAAAGGTTTTGGAACTTTTGGAAGACCCACATTAACAAATCTATTAAAAAGTCAAACAATAAATACGGGTCGACTGCTGTGTGCTATTCTATTCATCGGAGCACAGCAGGTATACAGATTTTTTTTCGAACTAGTGTAGTTACGACGAAAGTCAAATGGACAAAGAATTGTGGCTTTGAATGATTTACTCGAAACTAATTTCATTTTCCTAAAATTTGACAGCTGCCAAGAAATATTTGGGAAAACCTTATTTATAGTAGATTTTAAAATTCCTCCTAGTTCCGTTGATATTAATTGGACAGGAAAACATGAAACAGAAAACTTGTAGGAAAATTGAATTCCAAACAAAATGACATAAGACGTTTCTCCAAAACAACTGTCATTTGTGACATATGTCATAAGTTTGTATGACATATGACAAAAAGTCCAGCATTATTATCAATACCACAATAATTTCAAATGCTCTAACAAAAGCTCCTTTAAGTGCATTTAAATTGGAATACGTATTTGTTTTTGTAAATTGTGTTTTTGACGGCTCCCACAAAAATAAATCCAAACGTGAAAGATCCGGTGATTGAGGTGGCCATAAAATAGGCCGTTTCGTGCAATCGAAACCCCAGGAAATGTTACGTCCACAACATACCTCTCAAAATAGTAATCAGAGGCTCGTCTAGGATTTTTATCACATCAAATGTAGGTTTCAATCATGTCGCACTTTTCTTGATTGGAATAATTCATTTTTACAATAAAACTAACTTAGATTTCCCAGTTGAATTTAACCTTGAATGTCAAAAATTGAAAGATGTTGTAATTATTAGTTGCTATGGAAACAATGCTATGTCTTATACTATTTTCCATAAGATACTTAGGTTAAGTCAATACTAAATTGAAAAAGTACTTATAAATTGTTCACATACACTATATTTTCGAAAAAATCTTAACGATGTGATATATCACAGAAACAGTAATAAAATGCTCTATTCGGTAAAGCAGTATGGCTGTCATTTAAAAAACTCAAATTTGTGTCATATGTCAAAAATGACATTTTGCTGATAGCTCGGTTTCTGCATTTCCTTGACTTTTAACAAATATTCCTAAGGATCAGTATAAACGCATTCGGCCCACTTAGATCATCAATTTAGACGTGACGTGCAAAAAATTGTGACCCGACCCGAAATGTCCAACAATTCGCTAAGTAATCGTTGGACTTGCGATTTTTAACATACATTTATCTTTCTACCGGGGACCTACTTTCGAACGAAGAAGTGTGCAAAAGTTATTAGCGAAAGCAGTGGACGTCAATACCTTCGCTTTTTGCGAACTGGCCTCATTTTTTTCTCCATTGTTTACCTTTCAAGTACGTATTTAACTAATGATTAATAGCTTTAATTCTTAACCCGAATTTGAAACTTTAGAGACCTGAAAACGAAAACACCTAATAGGTTTTGTGCACATGGACTGATTGTGTCTACGTTAAACAGAGATTTATTTCAATGCAAGTGGATAATTTGCAAAAAGGAAGATCGAAATAACTTGGGGCAGCTTTTGTTCGTTTTTTTCTTATATTGGATTCTGCAATTATTGACCTGAATATACACAATTTTATAGAATGTGGCTAAACGACGATTACAGGCCATTTTATGATCAGGCATAAAAGTGGAACCTCCATACATAGCGATAATAAGATCACGTATAATGGCAACATTACTTTGATTTTGTGATGGCCCATTTACATAAAACTGAGATTTAATCGAAACATTAACCTTTCATTTGATTTTAAGAGGCCTTTTAACAAATCATACCAATGAAGTTGATGCTCACTTACTGTAGTAATTGCTTGCGATTTGAAAATCTATTTATTTTTGCAAGATTTCGCAAAGAATTTCCATTTAATATATATCTTCATTTAAAAGATATAAATTCTAAACTTTTTAAAGCTTTGGCCTTAAGCCAGTTTTCTTTAATTAATAATCATTACTCTACACTTTTCGGGAGCATCTGCTTACAATGCGACAAATCGCCGGTATTAAACTCGAGTTTTTCATGGAAAAAACAGCAGTTAATAATTTATTGACATTGGCCAAGTGTATTTTAATTGAAAAAACAACGATCGTTACTGTCAATGGGAGCTCATTAAAATTTATTAAATAATAAGCCAGTATATGGTCACCTGTAAACTAACATTATCGTTGATATTGATATAAATTACAAGTTATTTTATAAAATGACGATTTTTGAGCATTATACTTCAGTTTTACGAGGCAGGTATATGAGCTAAGGGCAGAGCTAATAACAACATACCAACCACTTACATACAGACTCTTATTCGTAAGAATTCTTCGATTTCTTTCAAAACATCTAATTTTTAATGTTTAATTGCATGTGCTTTATTATAATTTTACTTTCGTTTAATTATATAAAACTTTGCCTCGATTCAAAACTGTTGACTTTTGTAAATGGCATTACATTTCCGGATATAGATTGCCTTTTATAGATGAAAGTGTTCTAAGAATTTGTAAGTTGCAGTCTCCATAACGTACAATTTCAAGCGCCATATGGTTTCCGCTAAATGCCGCTAAAATATGTTTTCTAGTTTTCTTTATTCGACCTTAATTGTAGTCATCCAGCTACCACATAATAACAACAACAATAAAAAGCTAGCAATAGTAAACACTTCAATACGTTTGAGAAATTATGTGAAAGTGCGGAAATGCGATGAAAGTTGCGACTGTTTGCATGATTTGAGGCTTTTTTCAGCAGTGTGGCAAAAAACTAGTAATCAAGGAAACGAATTTCCTTTTCAGTCGATCTGTTGTTACTTAAAGCAAAATTACAGTTAGTTAGTTATACGGGAAAATTACCATGGTGGAACGAAATCTCTACTAGACACATTATCAGTGCCCATGTAAAATTAAACCGATTTTCGATCAATGACTGTGTTCTAAGTGAACCAGTACGGAACCAATATGGATTATTTATAGCAAAACAGGAAACTTTTAGGTCAGCACTGAAACTGTTTATTTAAATATTAGCGCCGTTATTAAGGAAGAGAGGCACTCGACTAACTAGGACACTAAATTATGGTTTATTGTCATTTCTTATGTACAGTCCATTATTCTTTTATTAGTTGAGTAAACGGTACCTACTTTCGCGTACTAATTGAAATGGTACACCATAAGAAAAGTCTATAATAATAATAAACGAAAAGTTTGGCACGAGTTTAATGGTTTCTTGATGACCTGCTTTTTTAAACAAATTCTGTTTCATTAGGAAACCCTAATTGAATATGTCTGACTATGGAATGAAAGCAACATTGTTTGTTATATTTTTGGCTATTGGGAATTTGCATTAATACTTGGAAGAGGCAGTTTTTGCATATCTCTTGATGCTTATTAAAGTTAAATATGTGACAAAGCAATTTACGTGGATGGAAAAGTCGCTCTTGAAATGAGCGTTATTTCTAGCTTGATTTCTTGCAGCGTTTTCATCTTGGGAATGGGTTTTTGTTTCCCATTGAAGGTTCCACTTTGACATATTTGAGTTAGAATTTTTGTAGTTGGAGAAACCACTGCTTCCTCTCATAACGCCTATTTTATGTAAGCTCTTGCTGTCGAGTCGTTGATGAGTTTCTACTATTTAGACATCAATGAAAACATATGAAACTACTTTATTTAGCACCATTTGATCAGCACGTTGAAAAATATCCCGAATTTTCACGTGTTTGGTTACATTGTCTACTTTTCAGGGCAATCGTCAAGCTGTTTGCAGTAAAATTGTCCAAAAGTAGCCCACATTTTGGCATGGTCAATTACGTGCTCAAAATCGCGGAATGAATGGCTGAAATGTCGCTCGGACAATATGTAAAGGCATCTGGATATCAACTCTTCATTTTCAGCAGACGCCGCTAGTTCTTACGCATTAATCCTTTATGAAAGATGGACACACACCTTGCTGACCCTTCGTCAGACCAATTAGTCCAAGCCTTTCACTTCATAGATTCGTCATAATCCCTCATTGACCGTCCTTTAGTGGTCAGCTTCAAGCTGTATTCGTCTTTATAAAACTATTTGTTAGCGGCTTTTTGGTGGGCCTTTGAGAGGCTCGTGGACATTCACATAAAGAAATAAGCGATTTCGTTTTGAAAATAGAATTGTTAGAAAGCAGATGTTTATCGCGGCTTATTGAGCGTGACCATTGAAAACTTCAAAATGTTTTCTGGCAGAATGCTTAAAATGAAAAATTAACTTTAAACCAGCAGGATTAATGATATTTTCACACTGTTTACCGGTAGTTGGTTAATTTGATCAGATTTTGGTTAAAAAAGTTGAGATGTTTTGGAACGTGATTATGATGACATGTTTTTTTAACAAACACTGTAAACGTTGCTTGTTGAAAGGCGGGTGCCGCTCGAAGGGAAACTTGAAAAATGGGTACTTTGAAATATTTTCTGAACCATTTGCCCACAAATTATAAACCTTTGCACTTTGTAAGAAGTAATAAAACTTTTCTTTTAGTTAAACAGGTTAAAATATTATAGCCTGCATAGTACATCTTCAGGAAATATTTATGTAGTTATTTCCGGAGTATCTGAGTGCTCGATCTTAATGGCTTGATCTAAGACTGATGGATTTATTTTTGCTGAGAACTGGTCTATTTGATGTTAATCATTTGATTCAACACGGCAAATGTACAATCGTTTCTAGGTTTATCATACAGATATGTTGCGTAACATTAGGAACTATTTTACAAAAGGTAAAAATTCATGTTTAATGCTGACTTTTAAAAAATCTACACTGCAAATATTTCTCTGCTTCAAACAGTTATTCTATATATTTTTTTTCGTTTGGTACTGTCTTGACATCTTTCTCTGTAAAGTGTTTTTCTATACCTCTAATTGCTATTCAGAAATATTAGGCCAAATGCATATGTTGTCATCTACCTAATATATTAAGAAAGATGAGTACGTTTGGTATAAGCTGGATATGCAATAACCAAGTTGAAAACGTATCGTCTTCAGAGAATTCAATTTAATTTTCAGACAATTCAATTTTGGGAAATTGCAAAGAAGTTGAAAGACAGTAAATAAAACTTGTACAAATTGAGCCAACTAGGAACTTTTGTACGGAAGACGTTTTTAAACTCGACTTGTTGCATTTTTCATTGAACTGCCAAACTGCATTATTCATACAGGCTTTATTTATCTAATTTGTCGTCTGTGTTGCAACAGAATTTTGAAAAAATATCAAAACTTTCTTGAGGTCGTACTAGAATGCAAGACATTTGAGAGTAAATGATAATGACTTGGGACTGAAGGTGGTTTTTTGTCGATTTTTACTGCTCATTTACAGGAAGTAAACGTTAGACCGGATGATGAAGACAAAAAAAATATTTCCAAGTTAAAAATAAGGCGATTTTTCCTGGTTGTTTGGGACATATTTTAACATTTCGTTTTCTTACTGGTGCCGAGAAAATCGGAAGATCCGAGCTTGCTTGGCAATGAGATACATTTTGTTCTTAACAGGACAAATGAGTACTAATTGCTCATCGTTGGGAAAGACTTAGGGTCCAGCTTAAAAATTACTGCGGAACTTAAAAATGTCTTAAATGTACTCAACTGCTGCTGTTGGTTTGAATGCAGTGTTTCTGCTGATATCAGTAGGCCCATGCCCAGAACACATTTTATGTTTTCTGTTGACTTTCGTGAAAGAATGTTAAAAGGTAGTGCCATATGTGTTGGGAGTGAGAACCACGTAGGTAAACTTTTCAATTTCAATGACTACTTTACAACTTAGCGATGGTTACGCACTACGATATCGATGGTGTTGAATGGACTTGAAATAATATTATTTTGACTGCTTTGGAGTGGAATCACAGATCCATTAGGGTTTTTCCTTTCCCCTTGGCTCTCTGAGCAGATACCCAGAAGTTGAAAACTGTTACTATGCAACAGTAAGCTAGCGAGGCTTCCTGGTTAAAAAGCGAGTGGTTTTTCTTCAAATAACTGTACCCAAATGAAATGAAACGCCACTAGACAACAGCTAATTATTTTTGGTGTATTTCGGTGAGCACAATGTTTCCGGCACTTCTTTTGCAACTCTCCTCAGGATCTGTCCGGTACTCCGGCCACGAAATAAGTAAACGACCGAAGTGCGGAGGTCTTTGACCGTCAGTCGCCCTGACCCACTAACTTTGCTAAGGTCGATGATCTGCCATTCTAGTTTCGCGGTGGCGGTAAAAACCGCCAAAAGGGGCGGCAAATGCCGCCTTTTATAACGCGAAGAAGGAAGTCGGGCCGTGAGAACGCCATCCACTGCCATATGAGGCTGCTGGCGTGCCATGCCGGACCAGCTTGTAAATGCGGAAGACAGATGTATCTTAATTCTAAAAACATATTAGAAAAGCAGTTGATTTTTTCCTCATTTCGAGTGCTCTCTATTTAATTTGGTGCGGATTTTTTTAATAATTGCCATTCACGTCCATCGATTTGATCCATACAAATATTTAAATGTGTGTTTAATACAGTTTTAGGAAAGGAAATCAGTACATTTGCGTTTCCTTCAATTTCGCCATAGTGATCTTGGTGACTATAATTGCGCTTCTTTTTGAAAAAAATTAATCTAATTATTTCCATTATGTCCGTGGCAATCTAAATTCAAACAGAAAATAGCGGAATGCATGGAATGCTGATAACTGGCATGGAATATTATCTACCTCAGATCAGTCGGTGATGAAATGAAATGAAAGCAAAACCACATAACATAAATTATTTTCAGCTGCTCAACTACTACTTTCTTCTACTAAAATATATTTCACACTGGTGCAGAATATGAAATGTGGATGCATACTATAGATGCTACGATTTTCAAAATTCAAAGCCACGTTCCGGACCCAAACACAACTTATTCTATTGCTGTTGTATCGATCAAGAAACTTATTTAAAGAGACGCTTATATTTGGACGCAGCCTATGATTTCCGCCTATTAAGGGCGAGCGAGAAACAAGCAAGCAACAAGAAACAAACGATCCTTCAGCCTTAAATTTTCCTTAAATATTGTAGGAAAATGATTCTTCTCTCTAAAAGCTTGTCGTTTTAACGCTGATTTTTACTTTTGCTGGACACTATTCTTTCTCTCATTTCTATCTAAAGGGACACTTAACGGAAATTTTCAGAATTTAATGACACCATGGAACACAAAATAAGCAAACATAATTTTGTTTGGATTTACCAAGAGTTAACTGCTCTAGAGGCCACGATTGTCAAGCAGTTGTCACCAACCTGGGATTTCCTTGTATGAAGGGCGACTGAATTCAACAACAGAAAACGGTCCTCCAGGCCTTAAAGTTTTCTCCAAAAGTTTGTCGATGTGCTTTTAATTTTTAATTTCGGTTGCTGATTAATCTCATTTTTCACTAAAGGGGCATTTAATGACAACTTTCACGATTTTCAAGCTGTAGCCTTAAAATTTGTTTAAATATTGTCGGATTAAAATATTTTCTCCAAATGTTTATGGATTTGTCTTTAATTTTTCATTTCCCTTGCTGATTTTTACTTCTACTTAAAAAGACCCTTATAACACCATTCAGAATTTAATGGGACGATAAAGAATATGAAAAGCGAACATGTTTTTGTTTGGATTTACGAATAGTTAACTACTCTAGATGCTAGGATAGTCAACTTTGAAAGTCACGCCTTTAGTTGGTCACAACCTGGGATTTTCGTCTATGAAGGGTGCGTTTCAACAAGAATACGCAGTCGTGCAGAGGGAAGGCTTAAATTTTGTTACAAATATTGCAGGATTAGGATCCTTTTATTCAAAGGTTTGTCGAGTTGTCTTTGATTTACAATTTCGACTGTTGAAATTTACTTTCTCTCATTTTTCACTAAAGGGTCGGTAATGCAAGAATACAAGAAAAGCGAACATAATTTACGTGTGGATTGTCCAGTAAGTTATATCTACAATACTCTCCACTTTTTCTTGAAGCAGAATGTAAGTTCACATTGTTCACATTCACTGATATTGTCTGAAAGTTATATTTATTAATCAGTATTGTTATTGTGATGTGTATGCTTCGCAACATGTTACGTCCTGTTTTCGTATGTGTTTAGTTCTCAGTTTCCAGTTATTAAATTCGAAACTTAACACAACAGCACCGATAATGCAAACGAAAACTCAATGCAAACTCATACTAGAGGTGACTATCAAGAATTTCTCCGAACTCATTTAGGAACTCAAAATTTTGGGGGGATGATGCTTTCACAATCCTCAATCGTCATTATCACGGATATGCTGCGTTTTCCTTCCCCTTCTCTCGATCAATTCACGATATTTAAACAATCAGGTTTTCGTGATGAATCGCAATCACAAGCTCTTCTTGTTAGATCGGCTTATATCTTCCCTTGCTCGATGCTGCAAAACTCGAAATCATAAAACTACCAATTTAGAATCAATCCCTTGCTCTAATAGCCTCAGAACTTCTCAATTAAACATCGACACTTGATTATTATCACTGACAATACACATGATGGATACTTGCATGTGCAATCTAAAATGTAAATACAGAAAAGTAGGATGCAGACTTCCTGCGAGTCCAAATAAGTCGTATAACACCCATATGGTTGATCCATGTGGGATTTATTGCAAAACATAGTTAAAAATTACTTATAGGCTTGTTTAGATACGAGGCGTTAATTGCTTTGTCTACTTCGTTTCTTCAACGAAATCTGATTTTTAAGTGTCGCACTTGGCACCTTTCGATTGGCATTCGCGTTTAAAGCAGGTCTTCAATGAAGCGCAAGATTATTGACTTTAATCCAAATTTCCCAAGGCCTCTGCACTTCATAAAATTATATTTATGTATAGCAATAGCAATAAAGAGTAGTGAGTAGTTCAGCAGTTCACTTTGAGTGCCGCCGTGAAATAAGGTATATTAAGTAGAAAGCTATGAAAATAAATTAAGAGGATTTCAGTTATTGTTCTGCTTGTGGTGCTTAGATAATCCTATCTTAACCAGGACCATTATAACCGAATTGCCAAACTGTGAACACATTCAAGAATATAAAGGTTATTAATATGAAAAGGTTTGCCAAACCCTACTGTGTGGGACTAAGCACCCTTTTAGCTTGATTGGTGGTCCTAAAAGAGGACATGCGGGACAAAGGTATTTTAGCGTACAATATGTTAATACCGACATTTCCGTAAGCCAGTTAAAGGGTACTCTATTAGAAGTAATCGACTCTCACTTGGTTGGTAGGCTTGAGAAGCGGCATCTCTTCAACAAAATGTAACAACGAATTTTTGGCAGTACTGCGGAAAACACGTCCGACATGTTCGCCAACTGTACAAATACCTCCGGCGAATTGAACGTGCGCATAAAAAATCGGGTGCATTATCTTAAGACCGGAATCTTTGGCAGTGCAGTCCAGGAAGTCGATAATTTTTCTCTGAATTAAGTGGTTGTTCACTCTAACCAGTTCGGCTGTTAATTTGTTAATTTGAATCAATTTTACCGAAATCAGGTTTGGATTAAGCAATGTGGAATATTTAATGCGATGGCTTCTGTTGCTTTGGTGGCCCAATAAACACTTAAATATAAAGGGAATTTGATTGTTGATTGTCTGGGAAGTTCTTGAACTTTGAAGTAAGTTGGGCCAGCTTATCCTTCTAACACGTTACCAACCAGCTAAAATTGGCGCCAAAAATGACCAAAGATTTCACATTTATTCGACAATAACATCATCACTTTAGGGTGCTACATCTACGCTACACCTACGACACTATCTCCAATTGATTAGCGTTGTGTTTCTGAATTCTTCTCTAGACAACCACTTGCCATTTGTTCGCTTTCATGGCGAGGTGCGAATTTCTACCTTTCTACCGTATTCAATCTTCATGTTCCACGTCAACTATTCAATGCATGGACAAATTGTCTTAACCTTGTCATTTAGTTTTACAGTTATCAAGGATATCTGTTGGTCCTGCCAGGTATTTCGCACCTCTGCAAAACATGGAAATGAAACAACAAAGGAATGAAACCGTCCATTCTATGAACTTGTTAAAAGTTATTCACTCACTCTCCTTTATCTATTCATGAATATGGCATCATGGATATTCAGGCATCCTGCCCGAGCGCTACTCACAAAGGGGCGCCAAATGGTTCGCAGAATAAAAAATCGCTGGATAATTTTTATTTTTATTATAATTGATTTCTAGAAAATGTATTTTAAATTTACTGCCAGTGTAATATAGTAAGTGTTAATTCGGAAATGAAAAGGAAGAAAAGGAACACTAATAGTCTTAATCAAACAATCGGATACACAATTTTAGAGACATTAAAAGGTATTGTGCCCAGGGTGCGAGCTACGCTCGCTATACCACTGTGTTTGGGAAGTACAAGAAATAGTCACAAAATCATTCTGATCAAAAACTGAAATATTTCAAGGTATTAGGTTTCATTTACATTGCGTAAATAACTGTTGCTCCTTAAACACAGAAGCTCAAGTAGCCACACAGAACGTGAGGTTGAAAAGCAATGGAAAAGATTATGATAACGGATGTCAACAAAAACCTGTTGTTAAAGATCAATGATCTATTTACAATTAAGTTGTAAAATCACAAGAAGTGTTCGAAATTTTGTCCGCCTGTGCCCGTGTAATCACTTTATTGTGCCCTCTTCGCAGCATTACTGGGGTTCTATTTTGAGCGCCTTCTCGTCTTCAAACTTCTCGGTTAATTAACTCGTGCTCAATTCGTCTTTGTGTCCTGTGTATCTTACATACTTGGCATGGAGTGTGTCTTTCTTCGGTAATTATCCGGTGCTTAGTTGCCGAGGAAAGTGTCAGTTGTTGTGTAATCCACTCCGAGTACTTCTGGAAAGTTCTGCTACAATTATCTTCAATACTTGCCTCTCCATGCCTGGAACTCGAACTCTTCTTGGTCGTCCACTACCTGCCTCAATTCCTGGAGCCAAACGGACCATTTCAAAGTAATACTTATTAACAAAGTTGGACTTCGATTTTCAACGGTTAATAGCATCTGGAAATTTTCGAACAAAAATTTTTCAATTCTAATCTCCTTCTCTTAAAGTGAGCCCCTTAAAAACAAAAACATGACTTCGATGCTTGTCACATAATTCAAATGCATGTTTTAATACAAGATCCATTTGAGGCAAAATACTCAATTGAAAGTTTTTGCAACAAGAAATCGTTTTCATCATTTAAACCAAAAACAGTTAGAAAGCAAGCAAACAAACTGCAGTGATTAATGAATTTCTGAATTGGGTACCAGCCAGAGCGGCCAGCTGAAATGTATACAGTTGACTTCCTGTACCTTACAAAAATCTCACGCCTATATTATATTGCATGAGTCTGCCTTAATTCAGTAGGCGGCATCTCAACTTTTGCAAAAATTCTATATCGGGAAACGTTTCTTAATTCGAAAAGGTTGCAAACTTTCGTTTGTCACAACAACCATGTGGTCAACAATTTACATTTGCAGACCTTTCTGATTTTTACACAAACCCAAAATGGATAAAACATTGCAACGAAACAGTGACCAAGAGGTCGAGGAAAAAAAGAGAACTGATTCAAGCAGAAACTCAAGTTGCCACTCCAGCTGATAAAATACAATATCACGCAACAATCGCTAAACATGATAGAAGAAGAAAAGAGAAAAACAAGTCCCAATAAATGGTCGCTGAAAGTCACGTGCATGCACGCACATTCACGTTAAACCGAAGCAACTCATATATAAAAATTAAATTTTGTCGCTTGAAACCTTGGTTGGATCATGGTCGAACCCAGCCAGAGCCAACCCAGATCTGGGTCGCGATTTGCCATTGAACCATCGTGACGTAAGAAGTCATTCACCTGTGACGTCACGATGGGGCCGCGGAAGACAGTCACGATCACAGCTGACTGCGAAACTTATGCTCTTTTCGCTCTTGGTCCAATCGAACAGTGGCGTGGAATTCGTCAGAAGCTTGAGCAAAAAATTCGATTTTTTTGCTTCAATAAAATATTTATTTTGTGCCCGACTTGAAACTGTAACGGCGTCGTTATGTCTGATATTAAAAAAGGCCAAACGCCACGCAGTTCCGTTTCGCACGTACACAGCCGCCCGCGAGTGCAATCTGATTCTGTTAGGGCGGTCGTCTTTTATAATAGTGTGTAGACTGTGGTCCGTTCATATGAATATAATAGTGTGTAGTCCGTGGGCCTGTGTCTTTTGGATGCATTTTCGTCCGAACTGCTTTGGTCAGAAATCGTGCGAAAAAGAGCTAATGCTCCAATTTCATTGCAACTTACTGAAGCTCGTCCACTAGATCCGAAAAGATGGAATGGAACGAAATGGAACTTTAAGCCGGACGGCCTTTGAACGGATTTCGTCAGATTTCGCATATGTGGGTACCATCCACGTCCACTGGAAGTTTTTTTATCGTCCCAACTTGCTCATGTAGTGTTATGTATCAAATAAGCATATTTATACAGGGTAATTATATATCTAATAATCAGCCTAATGTATGATTTTCTTTGGAAAATAGTTATCTTGCGAGAAGACGAGTGCAGTTAGAAAGAAAAAAACTATTGGGTTACTCATACATTAGCAAAACAAAAATAATTTGGGGAATTACATCATTTATATGAATATGTATTTAAAAAGAAGCAGGAAGACTTATTGGTTTTTCAACATCCATTTCAACTCGGTGTGTTACAAAAATAATCCCTATTCAGTCAGAAACACTGCGAACCCGCAAATAAATCCCAGTTGTTTCGGATAGTTCGCACATCGCAATCGATCGTCGGCATTCGTACAAAGTACTTCAGTTCAAACAAAAACTACTTGTGTTGGCCAAAACTACCATAAATTTGCATTTAATTTAAATGGAGATTTTAATGATGATTTTTCTTCTGATACGCATCATTTAAGGCAATTTATTGAATCAAAGTTACAATTATAGATGATTGATGTTGGTGAAACTTGATGATGACTCTCTCAAATTTAGTAGGGACTAGGGACTACCTATAAACTATAAAAAATCGCATGCTTCAAACTAGAAACTTCATTTATATGAGATTATATGTATAATGTAAGTGAAACAGACTTTGTCAAATTAATATGATCCATGAAAATGTGCTGAAGACGCTGATGGGGATTGGTATAGGTGTAAACTCTGGCGAACTGGAACATTAAAGCAATAACTCAACTCAAGAGCAAACATCGGTGGTAAATGTAGGAGTTTTTGAGATATTGGATATTTCGCTATATATCAGTTCTTGAATCTTATAGCGCACGAACATTTGTCTGTCCATTGGAAGGCAGCTTAGTGGCTTCTTCAGGCTAATTAAAAAATGGTAGTTGTCGTCCTCGGCCACCACGTTCGCTCTCTTGTCCATGTGAGACTCTATCATTTTTAATTTTTTTATTTCGAGATCCAAAATTGCATCTTCTGGATTGGTCCGAACTCTTTTTGCAACCAAGTTTTGAGTTTCATTCGGTGATTCCAACGTGGCTAGGCAATATTGTTTTGGCTGCACATCTTCACCGTCATCTGCAATTTCTGATTGGGTACCAGAATCTTCATTGACTGGCGTTTGTTCAACACTTCTTGACAAATTTCGGCGCATTTTTCTACTGCTGACTTGATTTTTGAGAAATATTAATGACTTGTACCAGACCCAAGAAGATTCGATTTGTCTGCCTTCAGCGTCACAAGAATGTCCTTTAGCCATTTTTTTTAATTCGCTTCGGAAACCGTCACGCAAATTTTTCCACTTTGCCTTAGCATTATCAACTGAAACAAATGGAGTTTTCATTAATTTAAAATATATGTAATGTTGACGATTATAGAAATATGCTTATTATGAAAAGGACAAGTTATTATGAAAAATATAAGTTTCAAGACTTTTTTTCGCTGTACGCATTATGACAGAGAAACTTAGATTTCGGAATGGATTGGACTCGAAATTTCTCGGCCTTTCTGGATGTGGGTTATCTTCCAAAAGTGCTATGAATTCCGAAAGAACGTTTATGTATGCATTGCACACTTTGAGATGGCTTTTGCCCCGAGCAATCCGACATGATCCGCTGTCAGAAAATATCCATATATTCGAACAGCAGATGATGTCGGATTGCTCGAGGCAAAAGCCTTCTCAAAGTGTGCAATAGATTCCAATCTATAGGACTGAATTACGATCTTAGGCGATCGGAGGATTACAATGAAGGGTAGATCTACCTCTTCAAGTAAAATTTCCAATAGACGAAGAGTACGTCAGGAATGTGTTCATTACTTTTTTTTATTAAGCTTCATAATTCGTGTTACTGCTCGACTCCACCTTCACTTCACAACATCGATTTTATAATTACCAAAATGTTTGGATAAGAGGGAAAGAGATGGATTAGTCGAAAGAAACTGTCCTGGCTGCACAACATTAAACCCTGGACAGATCTACACGTGGAGGACCTCTTCAGAATGGCAGCAGACAGAGATGGATTCCACACAATGGTCAACATGATGATAGCCAACGTCTGAACCCAGGCATGACACGCCAAGAAGATATGCATATTTCTGTGGGGACTGTTCCCTTTCAGTATAATATGATATAAACATTTGTTTGACATAAATGTAAATCGAGTTATTATACTTAACCTAATTACCTGTTAATTCACACGTTGTTGCAACCTCTTCCCATAATTTGGCGACCAACTCGCGGTTATGGTATAATGAATTTTTCTGGTCCCATATTGGAGTTCGTGTTTGTATTTGCTGGATTAATTGCTCAACATCCATGTTTAAACGTGGAACTTACGCTATGACTGCCGACAAAACACCAACTATTTTGCCTTTCATCGCATTCCAACGCCCAGACTCGCGTCGCCTCGCTTAGCGTCGCAGGCAATGTGCACAGAGACAAGCAACAAGAAACATTCTTGTCTCTGACGTGCACATGTTTTCCGCGTTAATCGCGTTGAGTCGCATCGCCTAGCTCGATGTGCACGTACACTAAAGGTCGATTCTCACTATATGTACAGAGTGATTCAAAATTGTCGTCATTCCCCTGGAGGTGTTGTCGGGGGGTGTTTTGGGAGTACAGGAAAAATAGTAAGAAAAATTAGTTGTTCTTAAAAACTGAGATATTTGCAAAAAGCTATATCCGAAGGATGGCAACAATGCTTTTCAAGATAGACTGCCCAATTAACATTACGTAAATAGATGTTGCTTTTTCCTGAAGTTCCGCCCGTTTAACTCCAAACATGTTTGTGTTCCAATCACTTTATCGTGCACTCTTGGCAGCAGTATTTTGTTAATTAACTCCTGCTCAATTTGTACCGGTGCTCGGAAGATCAGAGATTTAATGTGTTCTAGTGTTCTGTGGATCTTACATACATGGTAGAAATGTACCCAACAATTAACCGCTGCCTGGAAAAGTGTCAGTTGTTGTGTAATGTTGTGAGTACCCCTGCAATTATCTCCGAAACCTGTTCCTCTGTGTGCGGACACATTCTCCGCTCAACTTGAGCGAAACACCAAATGCGAATACTCCCGTTTAAAACATGTTAAAATAACTTATCGAATTTTGACTGGAGAATGCGCGGACCCTCAGCTGAAGTATAGTGAAGATCGACCTTTAGGATACATGTGTAGTGCTTCAGCTTCCCAATATGCTCTTCAAAACGTAAAATGTATATCAATGTCGAACATGCATAAAGTTTACCTTGGTATAGCTTATTACCTCTTCTGAGGGAATCAAAGTGAAATTGTTGAAAAATGTAAAAAGATGGTCAATAAAACTCATAGGAATTGTCGATTCCGCAATAAAAATAACTTAAACCGTGTTGCGTTTGATGAAAACAGCACTAAAACCAGACAAGACATGCCATTGAAGGGTTGTTTGCAGATTTCTTATGATCTTGAACTTTTAAGAAGCTCCATAATTTGAACATAATTAATTTGAGGAAGGGTTGTTTTTTAGCGTTTTCTAGACTTTAACATCAGCTTGCGGTATTTACGCATAGAACAAAACAAAAAACCCCGTACTTTTTCATTGTCGTTTAAGATCCTGATGATCTTCATCCATAGTCTAACTGAAGTGCAACAACAATGAAATATCTACAGTAAAATGTAGAAATTTAAATATTTTGATTGGGCTTACAGAATTTTGCTGTAGAAAACAAACTCAAGTACCAATATCGCACATGATTCGTCGCAAGGATTAAATTATATTACCGTATATACAGCAACTGTATGTAAGGACTCTGGCAAAGGAACGTTGGAAAAGTAATCATTGCAGTGTACAATGTAAACTGTTTATCGAAATTTATGGACTTTACTTGAGGTTTTACTGTTTTATGGAATGTACATAATTTAAAGTTACTAAGAACTGGATCAAAAATTAAAAGTAATTTTGCACATAGAACTACATACAAATAATATGATACAAATGAATGCAAGCTTTTCAAAATGTGGATGACCAAGAGCTTAAACAGAGTGACCAACATCCTGATTCGATACTGAAATTAAAGATGCGTTTGAAAAAATCTTTCAACTGGAACTGACAGTGGAGGAACGACATTCATACCTCCTAAAGTATTCGGGGTTATTGTAATTTCATTCTACAAGTTACGGATAACGGCCTATTTTTATGGAACACCCTGTATACTGTAAGATATATTCACTTCAATAGTATTTACTCTTAAATGGGTATTGAGCAAAACCAATTAAACTTTAGCAAATGATAAATATATACATATTAATATCTTTAATTAAAGACAGATAAATTGGTATTAAGGAAATTGTAAATTAATACTAGAAAATATAAATATTTGCATATTCAGCTACAGTCAAAAGGGTTACACTATGATACAACCTCAGCATGACCTCCCCTGGGGTCTGCTTGTACTGTAGGTAAAGTGTAAACATTGCTTTCCTAATTGCAAATTGCACCGCACGCTGAAGGACATTGGACATCAATGTATTGAAGTCTATTCTTTTACTCAACCTTCCGCCAGAGTTCCTAGTACCTATTTTTTGACAAATTTCCTATATCGAATTTTTGTTCAATTCATAGAAACGCATTGTTTCGTTGTTTGCAATTTGCTAAAGTTAATAACAATGGAACTACATCTCGCTGCAAAGAAAGTGTATGAAATTGCATTGTGCTCAAAAAGTGAGGCGGACAGTACCTTTTAGGCTTTGTCTCTTGGGGTCGGGTCGGCAACAATGCGTGCATTTCATCGTCTATCCATAAGTTAAAATTTTTCATTTGGAATGTGCAATGTAACATGAATTAATATTACAATAAAGCCGATATTGCCAATTAACACTGAATGCCATTATTAATTTAGCGGCTTTTCACGGAACTAATTATCAGCCAGATTATGGAAGTCAGAGAAAAAGAAGGGAATGCATTTTAGGTCATTGAATGTTAAGGTACCGAAATCCCTATACTTATAAAACCTTCAGTGATCTTGACCGAAACTCACTCGGTGGTATCGGTTTAAGCTCAAAACGGGCAATTTTACGTAGGTAAATTATATTTCAACCCCACAGATCTTGAGATAAGCTACCAAATTTTTACTTCTTAGAAGGTTGCGGTGTCCAATAGGCATGATGCCAGATTTGAGGCACATTTGTATAATGGTATACGTCTGCTATTTAAATTAAGATTTAGCATAAATGATCGAAACTGCTTCTTGGTGTTTGTGTCGTCACGATCTCTAACAATTTGCAATGTGCCTCTTCTGGTTCAGGTGAAACCTGACTACGGTTTCCGAATCTTAAAATGGCCCGACTAGCCCAACACCACTAGCCCCACCACCGGCCAAAAGAAGGTACCTGCTCCATGCCTGCTATCCAATGCTGAAAAGTCAGCTCCTCCTGCAAATCAAGGTGAGAGCTTACAAACAACTGTACGTTCGGTGCTGATCTATGGATCGCCTCCCTGGTCCACGGCAAGCATTATGCAGGAAAAAGTTGCCATTTCAGTGAAACAAGGTCCTGAGTATAGCAGCAAAGGCTCCCTACTCTGTCAGGAACACCACTCTGAGGCGATAACTGAAGACAGACGACCTGCTGGACCACATCTGCTGGTCAGATTTTCCTGCACAAAGAAGTTTCACTGGGACCGCAGACCTCTCCTTGCGGACATGGCCGACTGCTCTATTTTACACTTTTAAAGTCTTATTGATCCCAATACACATATTAATATTGGGTCACTTTCTGGAATCGTTTCAACATATATTTTCCTCTAAAACCATTTATTCTTTGGTTCTTTTATATTGTCATAATAAAGCATTGATTTTTCACTAGACTAGACTAGTTTATAGGACTTGGATCTCTTGCGCAAAACGCTATGAAGGTGTTTCGTAGATCGACTATGACAGTAATTTGCCAGGAAATGATAGACGATTTCCATTATTCTACAAAAGGGTGAAAAAAGCCCAAGTACAGCGTTGACCAAAAAGATAAAGAGATAAGAGAATAAATTCAACGTTAACGTTTGGCTGCAAGTCTAAAAATCATTATTCGACATCTTGTGCCATTTCAAGGACAGCTGTGGATTCTACCTACGAAAAAAATGGCTCTATTAATTCATTTTTTACCTGTCCCGTTAGTCGCTGATAATTTAAACCTCAAATCGACCGGCTTCCTGCATCCACTTCCTGGTTCTTCATTAAAATACATTCGATACACCCTTGCCGTCATGTGGGCTCGTTCGAGGCATATGTTCGATCCGAAATTGCCACGTGCCAATAGACCCTCCCCAATCTATATCATTATTTACCATTTTTAAGAGGTTCCGCGTGTCTTCCGCATCTTGCTTGGTTCTCGATTTCATAAAAAAACTAATAATCATAACAGAATGGCGTGTGTGTATAGCTGCCTTAAAAAGTTCGCCCAGCACGTGGTGCAATTTTTTATTCCAACGACAAGAGGTTGAAGAGGGTTTCAGATTTTTTATCGCGGATTTTCTATCGACGAAACTTAATCTTTTCGCATCTGCTCAATATGTCGTCTATCGGCAGACTTGTCTTTATTTCGTGTTTTTTTAGTCTTTGAAAATATGCGACTGATTGTTTGTTTTATTTGGCAATATCTTCTTTCACTTACAAATGCCAAAAAATGAACGATCTGCAACTTTATGCTCATTGAATTCTTCTTGTTCTCATTGAATTCTATCTGATTTGACAACATACTTGCTGAATCAAAGCGATGAACTGATGAATTAAATACTTGTTGCTTGTTATTTATGGCCCAGAAAAAAAGGAATTGAGATATTCAGTGGGTTCATTATTTTCCTCCAATGGGGGCAATGGGTTTGAAGAGTTTCTATTTTTTACCATTTTACGACAGACATCAAGACTATCAAATACAAAGGATTGATGCTTATATTAAACATCTGATTGTGGTTAAATTAAGGAGTCGCAAGCTTCTGATTTGTTGAAACTATTTATAATAAATGGTACTGCACAAAATGTCATCAATTCAAAGACATTGGTTCCGCCAAATGCGAGTGACAAATTTGCTAAATTTGGAAAATGACCGAAATTATCCGTTTCCACATGTTATAATGCGTTTAGCAAGCATGTTTAACGCTTTAACTGCCGTTTAATGTTCGGTTAATGATTTTCGATTTGCCGGGTTTGACTTGAATGGACTTTTCAAAGACAGTTAGAAAAACACATTAGTCAAAGTTTAGGACCGTAATGTTTCAAAACTTTGATCAGTGGAAGGATTTGGAAGTCGGATATGCAGGACTGCCTATTTAAGATTACCTAAATACCTGTTGCTTCGTAATTATTAAAAACTACACTGACTATGAAAAAATACAGAGTGATAATAAAATATACAAAAATAAACGGTAAATTCAACAGGATTCGTTGAATGCGGGAACGTACTGTTTCGAAATGTCAGTATTGTTAACGAGAAATTGTTTATTATTGTGCTCATAACCTCGAATTGATATGTATACAGATACATTTCAATTTACAACTCCATATAAGTTAGTGCCTGTGTAATCACCTTATCTCTTCTCGAGCAGCTTTTCGTATTCGGTTAATTAACTCCTGCTCAATTTGGACCGGTGTTCAGTAAGACATTGGTTTAATGTGTCCTTGTGCTTCCTTGGTACTTATTTGGTCCCTGGGAAAGTGTGAGTTGTTGTGCAATGCTCTGAGAACCCCTGGAAGGCTCTGATCTCCAATACGTGTTCATCTGTGTCTGGAACACGAACAACAATGTTCCAGTGTCTAGACCTTTGTTGGTGTGAGTTACTTACAGCTTCCTGCTTTGTTACCGTGGCACTTCCCAGAACTAATCGCATGTCCGCAAATCCTTTAAAGGAGCATCAGAATCACAGCTTGGCAAATTATTGTTATTATTGACAAAGGCTATCCACCCGTATCGATCTGTTGATGACAAGAAACATGATTGCCGCTTGGACTTTCCATCAAAAAAATGTAGAAGAGGCGTTTTTTAATATACAAATTTTTAGTAATTTGAAGCAAAGATTGTAATTGTCCTGTTCGATTGTTTAAGTATTCCAATATATATATATATATATCCTATCAATGGGACACACACATGCTAAACATGGGACATTATTAAAACAATGCTAAGTAACAAAGTTGAATTTTTTTTCAATATTTTTCGTGCACTCTCGAAGTGCGCATATATGACAAAGGTCTGCCCATAGATAAAGACGAGTGGGTCTGCCTTTATTAAACTAACCTCAAAACTTTTGCGCCGGCGCATAAAACAGTGAGCCGCTCTGAATTTAAGGTACTAGTCAGGTAAATGCAATTAATACAGAAAATGACTAATAAGGGAAGATGTGAGGATATATCTATTTGCCCTCGTTGTAAGGCCCTAAACCTTTAAGGCAGCGGTCTCACAGCAATTATTCACCGGCTTCCACTGTTTGCCAGTTTATAACCTCACTTTTTATAAAAGTGCCCAAACCATGAAGATATCATTTCTAACGCGCATGCGCGCATTTACCGCCTTCTACCAAACTACCAAATTTCGAAACGGTGGTTAGCAGTTAGTGGATGGCACCAATGAAGCTTTCTGTGAGACCGTTCAATGGGAATCTCATATGTTCGAAATCTGTTTGATGGTCACCGGTCATCATCGGTGGTTCTGTGGGACCCCCGCCTAAAGGTTATTCTCGCAATGGCCACATGCCCAACCCTTCCTTAACTTTTGGTACCTATCTTGGCTGACGCCCCTCTCCCCTCGCTTCTGCAAATAATTTAATCCTGCCATGTTTCTTCCTCTGGGAAAAGGAAAAAGGCCTCTTCCAAATTTTTCCGCGACAAAAAAATATCGAATAAAGGCGTCTTTTTGATGTACTCATACTACCTATTCGTCTGAAAATTAAAGTCAACTAATTTTAAATTGAAATGCCCAAAAATGGCAAATATAACGGGGGCATCACCAAAGTAGGTCGGGGAGACCGGGGCTAGTTGACTAATGGGGTTAGTTGACTTTTTTCCACAATTTTTGAGAAGCTATACAGGGTGATTCAAAATTGGCGTCATTCCTCTGGAGGTGTTGTCTGGCGTTGTTATAGGAGTACAGAAAAAATAGTAAAAGAAATTAATTGTTATTAAAAACTGAGAAATTTGCAAAAAATTATATCAGAAATACGGCAGCAATGTTTTTCAAGGTAATCTGGCTTATTAACATTGCGCAAATACCTGTTGCTTCGTAATTATTTAAAACTCCGGTAACCATGGAGTTATACAGACTGACAATAAGATAAAGGTAAGGATAAGGATAAACGGTAAATTCGACAAGATTTGTTGACGAAATGTCAACCTGTTCTCATAACCTCGAATTCTGCGGGGTTTTGTGTTTAAATAAATTCTCCATACAACACCAAACATTTGAATAGTTAACTCCAAACAAGCTAGTGCGTGTGTAATCTCCTTATTATCCACTCTTATCAAGCAGCTTCTCGTATTCAGTTAATTAACTCGTGCTCCATTTG
>NW_026018715.1:9122468-9125385 GCF_020466585.1 Dendroctonus ponderosae
AATCCAACGTGGGATTTTTTCAAAATAATGCTTAATAACAAAGTTGAAATTCGATCTTCAACTGTTAATATCTTCTAGAAATTTTCGAAAAAAAATTTCGATATTGTTCTGGTACTTTCCAAGGGAGCCTCTATCACCCCTTAAAAGGAATGACGCCAATTTTGAATTCACCCTGTAGATCAGTAAAGATAATATAATAAAGTAAATAAAAATGTTAAAACTTAGTCAACTAACCCCGTTTTCCCCTATATCACAAACTTAATGATGCGGCACAACGCATTGGGTGGGGCAACTTATTGTTAATAACAAAGAACAAGAACAGGTAGTTACCATTATCAAGTGAAAGTTAAGTTTGTGACTAAGTAAGTTTCCCTGAGGTGGCTGAAGCAGAAGCTTGGATTTTTAAACCGTAAAAAATGAAAGTAGAATTTCCAGGAAACAGGGCATGAGATCATTGTATCGCTTTAAGTAAACCATATCAATTATTGTGGTAGTGAATAGTCAAAAGCTTAGATGTGTGTGATTGACGTGACACCAAGTGTGTGATTGACGGCGAATACCTTCACAGATACATTGCCGTAAACAATACAATGGAAGAAAATTAATTGCAAATTGTTGAACAATCGGACGGAATCAATTAAAAGCATCAATGAGGTGTTGTGAAGCTGAATAATTAACAATGGAATGGTGTACATTGCACTTTATCTCGTTAAACTTCCTTCTGCTTCCGCATCCGCTAAATGAGAGAACTTTCTGAATTCCTTTTCTCAGTCGATTCACTTTTGCGATTTTTTGTGCCATTACATATATTTACTTTAGCATGAAATTAGTTAATTTTCTACTTTGTTACCGATGTTGAATGGAACCTTAATAGTGTGAGTAGAAGTTCCATCGGCACTCATGCGAATGGAATAGTAAGTGCTGATATTCCGATAACCCGAAACAAACATGCCTGGGTCTTCGGATGTCCAAGTTATTGAACGAAACGTGGTGATTAATTACGTTATGGTTTTGCTTAAACTGGGCAAATGTCCAATTCTGTTCATCAAATCGATTCACTAGCATCGAACAACCAGCCAAAGATCGGACAAATATGCTTTCAGTTTTGTGCTTTCTTTCAACTCTTCTTTTTTCCCTCTCGCTTCTATCTACGAGAACATATTTATTTTCCAAATAAGGAGTACGCCTTCTTATTGCTACTTAATCTACGGGTACTTAAATACTAACATCATCGGATTTATTACTATCTTCTCCTATTTGCTCGACATTTATGTGCGTCCCTTTGACCAATGCGGCATTGTTGTTTCAACAATTGTAATAGTTCCTATGGCGAACGGATTTGATTCGAATTCCTACACTACAATATACAATATCCGTAACGGTTAAACTGCTTTTTGCAACCCTCGACCACCCGAGGTTAACAAGCATTTTGTTGGGGGTGTGCAATAAATCACTCGTCTTCTTGAGCAACTTTCTATTCTCACTGGGCCATTTTTTTACTATTATTTTGGGCCATCTGTTTGTACCTTTGTGGTGAAAATATTTCAGGCATTCTTTTTGGAAATTCGCTTGTGTTGATTGTCATAAATTCGTGCAATTCGCAGGGATGAAGGCTGCCTTGTATAAAAGAAGTGCCATATAATGTATTTGATGGCTTATTCGCAACATGCCTCAATTTGAAACGGATCTATATTAGAAAGCGACCCGCTGCTATGGCCAATGCCAAAGTGCATGTTTTTTCGGTCACTTTCTTATAGATTCACAATGCCTTATTTGTTTTTCTGTAGCTTTTACAAGCCGGCAGGTTCTTCGAGTGTTAAGAAACCTTTGTCCGAATTTGTATTTTGGACTGGAGTTGTTAGGCTTTCTGGTGACATCTCTATTTTATATAAGTTCTAGATTTGTTGAGACGGATTCATTTTTTTACTGCGACACACTTAGGCTCGAAGAAATTAATTTGAAAAATTACCTTGACGTTTCGATAGCTATTTCCTGCTATCGTTATCAAAAGAACCTAAAAAAGAGTATGTTAATAAATTGTGTAACAATAGTAGGATATATGAAGGCTTTCACGGCCGGTCAAATCACATATAAAAATGTTTTTCGGGCCTTGAAGCCGTGGTCCATGGGAATTTCTGCCTGACGTTTCGTCCACAACTGCGGTGAACATTATCAAAGGCGATGAGGCAGTGGGCGAAGTGATCTCCCGTGCTTTCCGACTAAGACTGAGGACGAAACGTCAGGATCAAATTCCCATGGACCACAGCTTCAAAGCCCGAAAAATATTTTTATATGTGAATAGTAGGATAATACAGTATGTAAAAATTCGCTCTGATAATTCGTCTGTGTAAATTGAAAAAAATCATTTAGCGCGAAAAAAAAAATTAAATTTGCACAGACGAATTATCAGAGCCAATTTATTTATTTGTTACACAATTTATTAACATACTCTTTTTTAAGTTCATTTACGTTCTTTTGATAACGATAGCAGAAAATAGCTATCGAAACGTCAAGATAATTTTTCAAATTAATTTCTTTACTAATTGGAATTTTCTCTTACAGCTTGAGCCTAAGTGTGTTGCAGGCTACCCTCTAGGTGAGAGTTCTTGATTACTTTTTGATAAATATTTCGCTCGTATTGCGAAATAAGAGCACTATTTATCAATCTCTATTAAAAGACGTGAGGAAATTCTGTCTTTTTTTAAGACAAAAAATTTTTAGCTGAAATACCCAACAAGCAGTTTGTAAAAAAATCTGTATTTTACGTACATGGCTTTAAAATGCATATTGCCTAACTAGCTTTTTTTGACATGCATTAATAAGTAAGGTTTTCTAAGCATGACTCGTTTTATCACTTTCCACACATACATTTCCATTTCAATTCAATTCAATCAGAACCACTGAGAAACAAAATAAT
>NW_026018715.1:9125435-9150153 GCF_020466585.1 Dendroctonus ponderosae
AAACAAAATAATGAATTGCCCAATCGCATGTTTAGAAAAAGTAATAATATTTAGTGGAAACAATTATACAGAATTATTTGAACATCGCGTCAAATCAGTTAAAACTCCTCAAATGCTTCAATAAAAGGAAAGCAATTTAATTTTTTGCTGATACAAAATTTAGAAAACAAGCAGTTTCTTGGACAGAACTTCAAAAGTTCTAATTAATCTTCAATTTGAAATCATCTCTATTATCTATCTCAAAGGTTGAGTTCAGTTCGAAGTTTGGGGCATTCTACAAGGTGTTTTTTCTTGTAGGTTTTGGTAATTTGTACTTGCCAACTTGTATTTCAAAGAGCCTTGTTTCTAATTGAGTTAGACGCTATTTGGTCTTCATCACTGTTTGATTCATGCTCATTTTACACTTATGGAGTAAACTATCGATCAAAAATAAAGCGACCACAGGAACTTATAATCGAACAAGCAAACATGCAACAACCAAATCAAACCTAAAGCAACAGTAAATATTGGCGGATTTATGTTTATATGTATGAACTTTTTGCCTAATTTTTACCACCCCGTGAATGAAAAATATCTGTATTAAAATTTCTCTGAAAATAAACTAAAAATCAAGATATTTCAGTCAATTAATATCAAGTAAAACTTGTTCAAATTTGTATGTTAATTGATGGGCAAATAAATCTGGTATTAGTTTTGTAACATTTGCGTTAAATCCCCAGCAGCTGTTGTAAATAAATTCCCGAAAGCATCGGCATCTGACTGCTACATTCTTGCTCCAACAATATTCTAATTTTAGCAGGAATAATCGAAAGTTTATAAACACAGAATCAGTCACCTAGGAGGTCATTGCCCAAACACCATTTCTAAGTCCAAAATATTCTTCGTGGTAGAAACCGCATTGATTCTTCTTTGCTGCTTATGCATAGTGGACAAGGTCAATGTATTTTGGCAGGAATTTTTAAAGGTGGGGAACCCATAATAAAAAGTGGCTACTGCCAAATTTGGCGGAGGTTTAAACCTTTCTTGGTTCTGCATAACGATGAGGCCCGGACGTATCTGATGCGTACTTTAAATCCTTAATTGCGCTATACTGCCCAGAGTTTATTACTGATGCTTTTGCCAATGGCATTTGTGAAAAAATCCGAAGAGGATGGCCGCAAAATGATTAAGCAATTTGTTGGCTGCTATCTATCCAAAGAATTCGAAACGTTGTAATTAGGTTCTTCACGAGGAAGTTATGTTCAGAGTTGCAGCAAATGTGCTGATTATGATAATACTTTTCCGATATTATTCTGCATACGTTCGGTTCGGTTCATTTGAGGCACAACTTCAATAATAATTTCCTGCATTGAATAATACCATCCGATCACCGGACAAACAGTTTAAGCGCATTTGAAAACTGGTGTGATATTTAAGGAAGCTTCGAACTCCGTTTGCATATTCATCACAAATCATTTCCCTTCTTCACTTCTCTCTATGCAAACGGAATCAGCAAACTAATGTCACTTACTACATTACCTGGTCTAAAAGCGTCTATAAATTTCCGTATGTATACAACTCCTGCAGACTGTTTATATTGTCGAGAGACTAATGCACTACAGAAAACCACTTCCAACTTGCACTTTCCGTTTAACTTGAAAAGTCAAAAGTTCTGGGTCGAATAGTTTCAAAGGCATTTTCCTTTTTTAAAAACCACTACCAGAAGAGCCATAATGCATGCAAACTGCAAACAGTTTCCTCAACACTTTACACTGCAATTACATGTGTTTACTTATCTTTATGACCACCTGTGAGACTCTTTAATCATACGCCATTTACATGCAAACCTTTTATCTGTGGACGTTTTTGGATATATTTCCTTTAGTAGGCACACTAGCTGGTTTTCGAATGTCGAATTTGAACTCACAACTCATCATTTTGGGTTTCCAATTTTTTTTTCAGTATAAATCGTTGATGGCAACTTGAAAGGCCAAATCGTTCTTACAAAAGCTGATCAAACAAAGTCTTCAAATCGAACGTCAAATTTTCACAAATGTGCAGATTTTAAGGTTTTATAGCGGTACATATAAAAGCCTACAAATGCTAAAAATAAATGAGTATGTTTTCCATCTTTTCCAACACTGTTGTTTTCCTGGCACCGCAGAGGACAACAGCAGGAAAAAATTTGGGTGGATTTTTGACATGATTTCTTATCGCACTTTTAACAGTTCTTTCATGGGTAACAAGTTGCAAATCCAAACTCAATCTAGCCAATATTCCAGCAATATTTGCTTGTAGGTCGGGATTTCAAAGCAAGCAATATAAATTTGCTTTTCGGGTGGTCAGTGTTGCGCGGCTGCAAATCATTTGCACTAAACCGAAAATGTACAGACTCACTTTCTAGAAATGGTGCAGCAAAACTCTTTTCAATACCTTAACCTTAAACTCGGTTAGCTAAGCCACTTCTAAAATTTTTAAAAATTAAAGGCTTGTCGGTAGATTTAAAGAGAAAGGTATTCCAGTCCAGGTAGATTCAATACCCTTCATCCCCAAACATACATCAGTACGAATGGCCTCTGTTTGTGCAAAAGGGTTGTTTTCACCCTTTTCTCTTTTTTGTTACCACCAAAAAAAAAACAACGGATGATAGATAGATTTTAGATGACTTTTGGGACCCTCTTTCCCTTTTCTGCAATTATTTCATGCAATCTGTTAGTGACCAGGTAAAAAGCGAAAACCGCTGCCCATCCCTTCCGTGTTTTACAAACAGGTGCCGAACGCAATATGCAATAAATATCAGGACTTTCTTCGTTATCTACCCCGAATCACATGACTGATTAATATTTGCCTTCTTGGGGTTTGACGGTCGGTTTTTTCTTAACTAATCTTAGCGCCGAAAAATATGTGAAGATCGTAGAAATGAGACAAAGAAACAGGAAAAGCTTAACTATAAAATAGCATGTTGGTTGGTTGGTTAAACAAAAGGATCCATCTAGCTGGGATCTAATATATAATTAATTCTTAGTAGGTATCCTTTTAATGCTTTTGGTTAAAGGACATTTGCTGTGTTCCAGAATATTGCATTGTTTTTACTTATTAATACTTAAATTAACAGTAGAAGTGTTTCGGCTGAAGTAAATATTTTCCAAATTCCAAAGTAAAATTTTCAACCTGCTTATCATTGAAACGACAAAAATAGATTAAATCACTTGAAAATAAAGGCGTAAAGAGGTTTGAGTTAAACGGTCAAGACAATTTTACGATCCAAGTGCCCAGAAAATGACGCAAGATTAGATTTGAAGGCAAGTATTCTGTGAAATGAATAATATAATATTAATAATAAACTCTATTTACATATCTTTTGAAGATTTCTGATGATTTGTGTAAATCGGTTTGAAAACTTGATTATTGGATAATCATTCGCAAATAATTAGGATCTTTGATTTCCAGCTTTGTTAGTACCTTTTCTCGTTTATGTTCCAACACCAAACTGACTATTGGTATTTTGTTTATCCGTTTGCTCCAACATTTCTTTCTGTTTTTTTATTTCCACTCTGTCAAGAAGCGTCTTTATATGGATTGTTCTTATGGTCTTCATTTCCGCAGTTCTCACCATTTGGGTTGTTTTGTTGCAGCTGGCATCGTTTGTTGCTTATTTTAAATATACAATACGTTATCAACGGTTCAACAAACTATCGGGGTTTTGAAAAATTTCGAAGTTAATAAATTCGTAAATTAAAAAATACGATAACATAAAAGCTTATGTTTAATTAAAAATGCAACACATTTTGCAAATACACCACCGATATAAAATAACCACTCCTAGATTCTAGTAGGTAATTATTCATTGCTCTTCATCGTGCAGTGTGGTCGCTTTTGTAGTTGCAATGGAAACTCTAACAGTAAATTGCTAAATAAATCCAGCCGGAAATATTGGCTTGCGACTTCAAATCGTCCAAGAGAGTCAAATGGAGCATTCAAAACCCTGATTAGACCCAGATATTTTACTCAACAAAGTTTTAGTTATTTTAAAATTATTTGCCCCATTCACCATCAGAAATGGCAGTTCCTCTTTCAAATGATCTAGAATCTATTAAAGCGTGCTTACTTACATTAAACTATGCATTATTAAATCAGCTAAAAAGTTGCAAATAAGTTATTAATAAAGTCGTCCAACCTATGCGACTAGCTGAGTCTTGTAGCCAAAAAAATGCAGATCAACGACCATTATTTGTTTAGTTCAATGAACCTGCCTGGTTTGCAATGTTATATGGGCCCTATTGTTACTAAGCGTTTCTATCATATCTGGCTATTATCTATTTAATAACAGATACAGTGTTGGTATTTGCGTGATTTATTAATGCAGAGTGCCGATAGAGTTACATAGATGCTTAATATTATATTATTTTTGCTATAAATGACTTTGGGTTGAAGATGTGCTTTTAACCTTATTCAAGCTCTCACAATGCATTACTTAGAGAATATTACAAAGCTTTCATATTGGTTCAAATCCAGCTAAACTTAGGAAATATTTGGAAACTTTCATGGTGGTTGAGAACTAGAATAGATTCAAATCCAACTCAACCTAGGGAATATATTCAAACCTTTGATTTCTTTTATGGTACTGGTCCAGTAACAATTCAATGCTAAAGGCCACAAGCCCCAGTAGATATCCACCAAGAATGAGCGAGAATAATACTATAGTATTTTCGAAACTCAGTGCGAGTTCAGAAGAAGAACTTCCTGTTTTTGGGGAGATGGGATTTTTCTCAAATTCCATCCACTTGAATGCCAATCCACTGGCCATTGCCTCTTCTATAAGCTTGTTGACTCTGGCGAATCCCCAAAAGCCTTTGGTCATGATGAAAGTAACTGGGTAAGATACGTCTCGTGGTAAGACGCGAATTAGCTGTTGTTGATTGTCCGAAATGTAGTTGTTCCTTATGTAGTTGAGGAAACTGCCCTGGCCTAAGAACGACGCATTATGGTGAACGCCCACCTCCGTCAGGCATCGATGATATTCATTGACTTGACATAGCTTCGCTTCCTTAAGCAATACGTGTGATAAAGTGTTATTGTTTCGAAAAAATCTATCTCCGTTTGGGCTGACATAAGCCGCCAAGTTGTCTTTTATTACATCTTCGAGATTGTCGTATTTTTCCTTGTATCTGGCAGCATTTGTGAATACACTAGTTAAGTAGGTTGTGTAGGCGGCATTGTAGATAAGCGCAAATATTAGCAGCAAAGCGAAAACTAGACGCACACTATGCGATCTTGGCAGCAACTTTATTGGTAGATTATTGGTCACAATAGCGACGTTTTCAAATGCTTTTAAAATTTTCTTATACACTTCCGACTCCTGTTGGTCGCGCTTGGCCAGTATAACGACGAGAGATGTTACAGTGCTGATGAGCAACAAGATCATAATCCAGACTTGAGAGTCAATTATATTTGCCATGTCGATAACTTGGACTACTGGCACATGTAGATGTGGTACTGCCCATGCTATTGACTCAAAGTGGTAGGGATACCCACAGTCAAACATTTTAAACCTAGGCGCTGTTTGGGAGTATCCTCCTATTGCGACATGAGCTCTATTATTAACTAAGTAGGTAAAAGCGCCTGTTGCTGTGTGATTATCAAAAACTGATCCTATTCCTGGCCCTTTGATGAAGTTCAAAGTAATATTCATTAGGGCGAATATGTTTGCTATTACTCCAACCTCCAAGCCATGAGTATTAAACTCCGCCTTAGGCAGATTCCTTCCTTCAACCAAGTCGATCACATATGGAGGAATATCCAGGTATACCACATTTAGTTCGCACGACTTGAAAACCTTTGGTATGTCCACAGTATATCATAGAAGCTTTTTGTCGTATTTTCCTTTTCTGCAGGTGTTGACTTTCGTGGCACTTTTCTCTGGGCTGACTCTGCACGTTTCATTTCGGAAATATTGAAAGCTATATAAATTGATCGTTGCCTCATCGTTAAATTCGGTTACAAGCAAAACCGCATTAATGATTGAGTATTTGTAAATCACTTCGGCCAATTGGTCTGCAACAGTTCGGTCATTTTCGCATTTGCGATCCTTACCCAGTGAGGTTATCACAAAATATGCACGCCGATTAATCATTTGGTTTATCGATAGGAATTCCAGGATAGTGACAAACTTTTCAGGCCTGCAGAATGCCAAAAAGTAGCCTTGAATGGCACTGGCATCCATTGATATTGATCCCATTATGGGATTCACTATCAAGATTGTTCGTTTTTTACATTCGAAAAGCTTTCGAACCACTGAGTCTGCACATAATTGTCTGGAGCACTCAGTTTCGTTTATTGCTAGTTTTGGAAGAACTACCACAATGTTTTTGCTGGACGATAAAAACACTTTTTCATTTGCTGTTATGCAGTTGACAAAATCTATGGCGAGCTCAGAATTGTGCAGTGCCTGCAAGGCAGCAATAACTGCAGTTATCTGGAAGAAGTTGAGAAACAACATGTTGTGAAATGTTTCGAGTCAAGCTGGCTTTTATTTAAGTTCAGCCAGGTTCTTTATTTGCCTGATTTTTCATTATAATTGGCTGAACAGATGCTATTATCATTAGCTTATACGTGTTGGTCTAGTTAATTAACAAAGGCAGCTTTTATTATTAATTTGATTGCGGTAATCAGTCACTTTTATGAGCTGATTTGTGGCATAATTCTACATACAGGAAGGAATGAACGCTGATTGAATATGCAACGTAAAGTTCAGAAAGCTCGCAGTCATTTGAATGCGATAAACTCTAGACTAGAACGGAATCTTGAAAATGTAATAAATTTGTATTTCAAATTTTAAAATTTTTTACGTTTATTTTTATTGCATTATTGATCGATTTCTTAAATCACCCAAGTAAAGCAAGGACTGTTAAACATGGCAGGAAGAATTTCTATAGCGTGCTGTCCAATTTAACCATTTCTTAAGCTGCTTAATGCCGATGGTGCGACAAGTTTTCTATTTGGTCTTGGGCGGATACTTGATTGATGACTAGTGAGGACATTGTTAACTTTGGATTACGATTGTTTTATGTTATAATCGCTCATTATCCCAAATTTCTCAGCTTTGAAAATATCGGTCTCAAAATGGATAATTTCATTCAACTGACTCCTTAAAATTTGCATCTTCCGAACTAAAACAACCAGCAGATTGAAATTGTGCAAAACTTTAGTAGACACTTTACTCTAAAGACCCCTAAAGCTTTATAAAAATCTGCCATAAACTTGAGTTTTGGCAGCTTGGACTTGGAAAGTACTGGTCTCATAATAGAGGCTTTTATGCAATTGCGCTTTCTCCTTATAAAATTCGCACCTTCGAATTTAAAATTGTTACTGCTTCCAAAACTTGCGTATTTTCTAGCGAATAACTGGGTTAAAGATACTGAAACCTTAATAAAAATCGCCAATAATTCTGAATTGCACGAGCTTAGTGCGTGTAAGTAACGTTCTCAAAATGGAATTTTTAACGCAACTGGGCTCTCTCTTTTTAAATTCGTATCTTCCGAACTAAGGCGACTTCCAATATCAGTTTTTGATTATCGTTAAACAATATTCGAGCCTTAAGATGCTAAAAGTTTCGCAAAAATCTTCTCGAATCTTAATTTTGCCGGCCTAGTAAAAGTGGCTCTCACAATTGAAATATTTAGGCAAATGCGCTCTCTTATTTAAAAACGCACATACTCCAAACTAAAGCAAACAGGAATCTGAAACTTTCACGATCTATAGAACATACTTGTCGCGAAGGATGCTAAAAGTTTTGTAGAAATCGGCTGAAATTCTGAGCTCTTCCAGCTCAGTAAATACGGGTGTCAACATGGACGCTTGAACTCAACTGAACTCCTCAAAACTCTTATTTTTGAAACCGAATAAGGCAGAAATTTGAAATTTTCACAAACTTTAGCCGATACCAGAATGCAAAGACACTAAAGATTTTATGAAAGTTGCCGGTATCAAACTGGAATTTTTAACGCAACTGGGCTCTCTTCTTTAAAATTGGGTTGTTTCAAAATAAGGCAAGTAGCAACATGAATGCGGGTTCAGCCATCTTAGTAAATGCCGGTGTGAAAATGAAAACTTTAACGCAAGTGTGTTCGCTCTTTTAAAAAACTCTAATCTTCCAAACTGAACGAGACAGACATTTGATACTTCTACAGGCTTTAATATGACGCTAAAGATACCAAAAATGCCAAGAAAGTCGACCTTATTTTTAAGCCATTCAAACTTCGTCAATTCCGAATTTTTCGCTTTTGTTAGACAATGATTAATTCAAAAATTCTGTAAAAACTCAAAGTAGAGGTTTTAACTCAACTGCGCCCCTAATTTAAAAAATGCAGAATCTTCAATTTTGCCAGCTCAGTAAATTCTGGCCTCTGAAAACCCTGTAATAAAGTAATGAATGGATGTTACTTCTTATTTGAGGCTCAGTTACTATGTTGTATGTATGTGCAAAAAGAATATGAACGAATTTTGTTTGTTACAGTAAATTCGAAAATTATGTGACTGGAAATATATTTAAATTGTTGTTTCGACAATTTGGCCAAACTTCTATAAAAAAAAGTGTTTGACTCCCCTGCTATTGATGGTGAAAGTTCTGAAAAAGTTACGTTTTTTGAAATATCAGGAGAATGGTACGATGGACTGGATGACACCCTGTATATTTTTTGAGAATATTGTTCTAAATAGGGAAGTAATATATTTAGTAAATATTTACTTTATAAATAGAGAAGTAATATATTTAGCAAAGTAGTGCATTTAAAAAGTGGTCTGAAAAACAAATTAAAAAGAGTCTTAAATGTCGCTTAAATCGACAGATGAGTCGAAAAGAACTTAAAAGTTTCAGGATTGTTCAAAAATGCTCCTTCCGGAAATATCCGGTTTTCATTAAACATAAGACGCCTATTGAGCGCTTGATCTGAGTTGTTTATCTTTCCCTGTTTACATTTGTCGGGTTTTTATTTACGGCTGCACACTTTCTCAATAAAAAAATTGTTAATCGGAGTAAAACGATAAAGAAACGACCAAGAAAACAATTATATCATCTAAGAGCGTGTTGATGGGTTTATCTAAAGTGAACTTTTGCTGCAAGTGAATCACAGCTGATACGGAAATGGTTGAGGATGGGGCCCCAGCATGCAGAAACCTGTTAAGATTACAGGATGTCAGGAAAAATATAGACATTTTTCGAAACACTTAGCTTGAACTGGCTTTGAGAACGAACAGATATTTTACGGCTTTTCAAGATTCCAATTTCAATGGAGCTTAGAATTATTTCCTGTTCACTAAACACCTATTTTTTTTTATTTCCAGGTCACACGATGCAGCTTTCGGTAAGTTTGCCTTTACATTTGCCCTGGAAGATGACTTTCCAATATTGTTGACTTGTATTTTATTATATTAGTACATGTAATATTTATGCGACGTGAAAGTATCTGGATTCCGTATTGCGTTATTTCATTTTTTTAATACGAACGTAACAGCAAACATGTAAAACTTTTTTGTGTGTGAATTAAACTTTCCATTCTTAGGTAAGAAAAAGGTAATTTGTTGCATTTATTGGTGTTTTCTTCTGTGAATTACATTCTAAAGTCTTCTATGCTCACTAGGGATTTCTTCCATTTTCGAAAGCAACATTTTGTTACTCGGTTTTTCTACTTTTACAATTTCATTTCATACTGCATTTTCTACTAAATTTCGACATCGATTTTTTTGCTGCCTGATATTTATGATTGTTTATCGGCCTTTGTTGTATTTTAGCTTGAAATCTGTAGTGGTTGATGTATGTAAAACAACCGTAAATTTCGTTTCTCGTCAATTAGCAGCTGATCCATAATAAGTATCTGAACTTTGACTTCATTGACCGCTTTTTTCGATTCACATTTTTCGTAAGCCCGAAAATTTTGCTATGATTACACATAAAACTGTCCTGTTTAGGACCAAAAAAGTCATTAGGTGCCAGTAAAAAGCGGCTTTTTCGACATTTTTTTAAATTTTTCTTGTCAATGTTTGCAGGCTCCATGAGCCCATATGCTACAAGATGGGTACCTTGGAGTCATATGGGGTCAGTTAGTTTGAGCTTTCAGCTAACCACACACCAAATTTGGGTTTTGAATTTAAAGCCGTTAATTCAATCTTCTCACCTAAGCTTGTTCTGTAAACATCTGTAATGGCATTTTTTCTTAAACAATGGACATTACTAAACTATTCGAGTCAACAAAACTAGGGTGCAAAACTGCAAGGTGGAAAACTTCTAATGCACGGTCTACGTAAATCACCCTGTATATACATTATGTATATTGAAATTATTCCTCTTGAAATTAGTAAGCAGGACTGGTATCTAGAAATAAAATAAAAAGTGAGGATTTATTTTTAGAAAAGCTCCAAATCTGTAGCAAAAAATTCGCTGTTTCAGAGGGTTGCCTGCCACACATTTGAAGCCTTTCCAATTTCGTTCCAAGCAAGTACTGCCACGTGTCCAGTGCTTTTGATCTAAATTTTGTAGTTTTGTTGATCTCAATCAAAAGTAATGATCTGTAGGACTTAAGTCTGGATATTTTGGTAAAATACTAATGAACAATAGGTGTAAAATAATGGGGCGCTTATGTTACTTATTCTGGCATATACACGAAATTATTCAAATGGCAAAATGATACTTTAATATGCGGATTATAATCAAAGAATCTTCTTTATCTGTTTCACGCCTGTTTCAGACTACAATCGTACCATTGCTGTTAATTATTGACAGAAAAGCAAAAAATGCAAAATATACTAAAAATAAAGCGAGATGCTAATAAGCACCACAACATGCAGATACGTGTACGCGGTAATAAGGTTGAACGTAATTACACTTCTTGATTTTCCTTACCGCGGATATGCGGTAGTTGATATTATATCCTATTCATTAGAGTCAGTTAAGTAGAATTTGAAATACTGGTTCATGTTCAAACAGGCATTATTCAAATCATTAAGAATGCAGGTCAAATAGCTGGAGTTACTGGTTTCAATCAGATGAAAGTTGCAATTGTAATTAATATGAAGTGAAAGTTTCAGGATCTGGTAGATCATTTTCGTTATTTACATTCAATGTAGCACTTGAGTGTTTCAGATGCACGAAAGATATAAAAAAGCCAACCACTGAAAGTCGGTTGATGTTTTTATAAGCTCAATCCAAACAAGTTCAAAACACCCAGATGCAAATGTTGATATTCCTATTAATAAGCGCAATATTTAGGAGTTCAGGTTATTAAAACTTGTTTAATGATGATTAGTAAAAGCGAAAGTCCGAGGCGATTGGATGAGGAAACGGAATACTAGTTTGAAAGATAAATTCCCATATTTATGCGAAGCAGGTTGTATAAATTATTAATAAATAATGTCGTTGCCGCCGTGTTCGGCATATAGTCAAACAAGCTTTTCGTAAATAAAGTCCATTTATACTGGGTTTTATGGGAGATATGTGAGCTATTTGCCAAATATTTTTTGGCTATGGGAAACATCAGTACATTCACGAAGAGAGTATGAAAGTTGATGTATTGCATTTTTCTTGGGAGGTTGTAGAATTGTTAAAGCAATTGTCAAGGTTTCCTGGTTCTTAAAACCGGTATATTTGCAAAAACCGAAGCTTATATTCGACAAAACTGGAACTTGACCACTCTTAAATGTAACTCAATAAGCTATTTTTGCTAGATAAATTTACAAAGCGTGCATTAAATGTAATTTTTATAAGTACTGTTGTAGCTGAATCAGGAGGCCTGTTCTTCATCTTCAGTAGTTTTGTACTGTTCAGAATTTTTTGGTACTATTTCAAAGTTTGGGTTAGTTTGGGTTAGTATTCGACTTGTATCTGAAACAAACTGAATACTTAGCAGGAAACAAACGATTCTAATATTCAATGAGATCATTGAGTCATTGGTTATAGAAAAAACAATACATAATAGCTGTTCCATTTCCTAGTTCCTTTACAGGCCTCAATTCTGGGTTAGCAAGCGGATCAAGAAAAAATAAATGTGCAATATTTAGTCCGCTGATTCATGATAATGCTGAGATTTCGACGAAACTGTTTTGGAATCTGGCAATTCTAATTCTGCATAGGATTTTCCGTTTTATTTATGTGGGCGATGAATTTTGGTGCCACCTAAATTATTCACTAGAATTCAAAGTGGTGATGCAAGAACATGATTTGCAATATCGAATTTTGTTACTTGAAGCAAATAAAATGTTCAGATCTAACAAATACATGAAATGAAGTAAATGAAATACAGCTCTAATTAATTTTCCTGCCGTTGGTTATTTAACATTAAAACTGCACGAAGTCGGGTATTATGTAAATACGAAGCCCCGTTAAGTTACCCTTTGTTTTGACAACGGTAATATTTCCAATCAATCGACTTAGTAATTTTATAAAATCACGATTTTGAATTTTAATGGTCAATTCTGCAAAGTTACCGATATTTTCCCGAATAATTTATGCGCGCACTACTGTTAACTTCGGACAGACAAATCAAAAAATCTACTAATTATTGACAAACGCACAGTTATGCATAACGCTGATATAATTTATGTAATAATTATTGAAATTACGCGAGCGCATGCTGTAACCAATTAATGATTTTTCTTCTTTTTAAGGTCAAGTTTACTGCATATTCAAATAATTGTTTCTTTTGCTTTGTCCTTCTAGCTGTCAGCCAGCTGTTTACCGATTTATTTGCAATCATAATTATTTGCTTTGATTATCATACTAAGTTGGTAGGATATCGAGAAGTGTCCTATTGTGATGTGCTCTAATCATCGGGTTTATCGTCTGTCTGCTAATTTGTTTTTGGACGTTTCAAACTCTGCATCTCGCAACTTTCAGGCAATCGTTTCGCATTTCCTGCTCGATATCCCATATGGTATTTTTGCAGATTTGCGTAATTCTCTCGTACACTCAAGCCTAACAGACTAGTGCGGAAGTGATAATCTAATGACTTGCACTTTTCAACTAATTTCAAACGTATCCTTTCAATAAGTATTGCTTCATTAAATCTAATTAACTCTTCAGCAACGCAGGCGCCACTCGAAGTCCTTCTGAGGCCGGCCAAATTGCAGCACGGAATTTCATACTCAATAATGCCACCAACCCAAAGCGGCAATCTTTTCCAACTATCTATGGATTACTTAATCAGCCTTGAACCAGTTGATTGAATGTAATTTTTTTAAAGCAGTTTGTCACAGATACAAGCATATTCACTGCTGCCTTGAACTTTTCAAAAAAACTGATTCATGCTGGTGCAGATTTTCATATTTTCCCGTTTATACATTGTGGCGACTGACGTAAATAATATGGGTAAATTTGATGTCCGTAATTTTTTATGAGCAATTTGGTTTGCAAATCTGCTTATCACATCCTAGTTCTATGGGATGTTAGCCTGGTACGGCCGAAATAGATTGTTTTGTTTTTCACTTACTTTAGTTGCAATAAGCACATCCAACTGTCTAGCTAGTTGGAGGAGATAACCTCCGCTTTGCAGGACTGGGTATCTGATTTGTCCCACTAAAGCCGCCTTAAGTGAACGCAAACCGCAGTAAAATCTAATCTGAGCTTATGTATTTTACGTGAGAAATTTTGCATGGTGAAAGTAAACTGAAAAAAAATTACATCTAAAGATCTTCCAGGCACCGTTTGTTATTCTTTGTTGGTTCTTTACAGTCGGGTCAAATACGTGTGCCGAAAGCATAATTTGTAAAACAACAGGCCAGGATTGTGCGAAATTTAGCACAGCAGCTTTAGGCCGACTTGAAAATTTAGTGGGATAATAATGGCAAATGGCCTTTAATTCGGGTTGGGTAGTTCTCTATGATAGCATTAAAACACGTGTTTTATTAGATCCAGCCAATCTTCGAGAAGTTCTAAATTATCTTTATAAAAAAAATGAATTTTGTTGAATTTTTATTAGCATTGAATAAAATCTTGCAGAATCACGAGCAAGCTCTGATTTCATGATTAGTCGCGTTGTGTACTTAATTTTCGTTATATCTGGGACAGTTCGAAAGATCAGCTTAAAGTACTTATATGCATAGCTTCGACAGTTGTTTCACTTGATTTCAATTTTTTTTCAAAAATACCGTTTCATCTAATTGCCTATCTTTGAAGAACTGTAAGTCATAAAGCATTCAAAGAGTTTGAAAATTTAAGTAATTTTTAACGAACTACCAAAAGCAAAATTTCCAAAAACTTTAAGAAAAATCAGTTTCAGAAATCATACTTTTTCTATTTAGCTAATTAAAACATAATATAATTCGATTCACCGAGGAAATGTATAATACAAATTTTGATGAGGCATGAGACCTCAATTTTATGTAAGAATTTGTGTTTTCCCATCAGGGGGCTGTTCATTTGTAACCGGACCATTTAAATTACACAAAGGTTGTCACAATATTGGTGATATATAGTACGAGCGCGACCGGCTGTGAAACATTATATATCTAATTGAAGAAGGTGAGAAAAACTGTTTTTTTTGTGCAGAACTTCTGAACCGTTGATACTATTGAAATAAAGTGTAATCTTTTTTTTCAAGTATTAAAAATATCTACAATACAAGACAAGCTAAATTAAAATCCGTTCATATGTTTACTTTATTACGATAATACGAAAAAAACCTCTCAAAAACTGATTTAGAATCTGGCAAGAGCCTTTTTTAATAATAAATAGGAATGAACAAAAAGTTATGAATTTTTTAAGCTAAAATTTATACCATTTAAAAAGTATTTAAAATAAATATAAAAAAAATAAAATAAAAATAAAATTTAAAAAAGCTCGAAAATCGCCGGTTTTCATCATTTTTTGAATAATCATGAACGGATTTCAATATCTTTTGTTTATCTCATATTATAGGTATTTTAATACTTGAAAAAAGTATTAAACTTTTTTAAAAGCGTCAATGGTTCCTTAAAGTGTGTTGAACGTTTTATTAGACTTAGCCAGTTAGACTATCTATTAGTTTCGTTAGTGCTGACCAATGAGTAAGCCTGGGTGAGGAAGGATATTGTTTGCCTGAGAATAATGAATGAAAAAAAATGATCCACGGTAAGTAAGGAAGGTAAGTTTTGGGTAGTTTGGAAGAAACTGGTTCTATGGTATGGCCTTATCTATCTTTAATGTGTTTAAATTTCGTTATTCATTAAGCCGTTTTTGCTTAAGGTGGGTGTTCTCAAGGGGTCTAAAGTAATGTGCAAAAAACGGTTTTTCGCACTTTCTTTTGTCCCAATATTCTGACATCCTTACAAACAACTTCCAATATTCCTTTACCTTCTATTATTGTTTTTATCTATTTAGTGCCTCTAAGAAGTCTAATCGGACTGAACTTCAAAGCGAGAACGAACACAAGTTAAATTATTGGCCCTTTAGTTCGAAGAGCCATGTTGTTTACCCCAAAACAACAGAAAGCGGGCGGTTCCACCTGTAAGCCCTAAATCTTATTGAATACTGTGGACCTTCTTCACTAATTTCCAGAACGAGAATATATAATTTTCAGGTGCCTTAACAGCCACTGTGGTCATTCTTTAATTGTCCAAACACTATTATGAACCTGACAAATTTCGCATTCCTCGGAACCTGTCCCTAATTGACGTTGAAGGTGAATTAAGAAATAAAATTCGGCATAAGAAAGGTTTTCACTACAAGGGATGGCCATGAGAGACACAACGGGAAGTGACACTTTGCAAAAACAGAATTCTTTATTGCGAAATTGACTGGTTTCGAAGAACTAGATTCGGCCCTGGAAATATTGCAACAAATTGACCAGCAGGAGACAATGTCAGGGCTACGTGCCGCAGGAGTGTAAAATGCATGCAGAAGCATGGCAGTGGTTTAAGTGGCAAAGCGACCAGGAAATATTTTGAATGGGCTTGACGATGATCCAATAAGAACAAAACCGATTCGGTTTACGCTTCTAGAAGTGGTATTGGGGTCAATCAGAAAACGGTATATTACATAAGCGGACACGCAACTTAAACAGTGTAACTGACAAATGGTCATTTTACGGAAAGGCCGCGTCTTGCAAGTGGCTCAGAAATTGGGTCAATAATCCGTTAGCAATGCGTGGATTGTTAAAGGGTTCACGGACGATGATGATTCATAGAAGCAGAATCTCAGCCCAAATTCAGTCAACTTTTGAGCATAAAACAACACGTATTAATAAAATAGTCAATGTTTCGTTTGCATGTGTGCCAGCCATCCTCAAAGGTCATGTGACTGCAGATGTTATGTCGCTGAAGAGTTACTAAATGAAGCAACATTAAAGCTTAAGGAGGAAGTACCGAATTGCTTCAAAAAAAACTCTAGATGGTTTGAAAGACGCTTTGGAGGTATTGAGCTATTTCTGAATGTTTCAAGCAGCTATTGAGAAGGTAGTCGAAAGGATCTTACAAATCTAATTAATTTTAAAGCAGTTTTTATGCTCAAACTTGTTATAGCTCTATTAGCGGCAATTCTGTACTCGGAAGGATTTACTGTCTAAATATCAAAGGAGAAAATTTATCGTGTGTTTTTAATAAGATAACCTGCAGTTTGGCCTTCTCCATATTTATATAAATGTATCATTTTGAAGCAAATTCAACAGGAAACCTTGATTTCCGTGAATATATTCCAGAGCAACGTTATTTAATTAACGTTAAATCGTGTTCTTACAATTTGATCAAATTATAGGTAGTCCTCATTGCCATTCGTCTTTAACCGATTTATTCTTTAATCTACAACAGCTTAAGTCTTGTTAGTCTTATTGGGTATTTCGTCTTTTGCCGCAAATCTTCATTTAATTTAACCTGATTTCTTGCTGACAAACCAACCGAATTAGAATAAAAAATGCTCCATTTAGATAGCATTATTTTTCCAATCAACCGTTTTTAAATCAAACGTTTCCTCACGCTGAAAAATATGTCGGTGGATACAGGGAAACTCGCTGATCATTTTTATTTTGTTTATAGTTGTGATCCTTTGCATTTCCTTTCATTTTATTTGTGCTGTTCAGTGAATTGTTTCGATTACTTATTTGGCTAGGGTTTGTGTAACTGGGATTAGTTACTTGCTTTTTTGTCATGGCGCCTATTTGCAATTGTTAGTAGTTTCGAATTTCCTTTTTTGTTTTAACACATTGCATTTTTGTTGTTTTCTTTTATATCTTCTGTAGCCTATTGCTTATCTTAAACTAATTCACTTACTATTGAAATTAATAATGTTGGTTGCATGCTTTGTTGAATACTTTAGCATTCAATTAGGTAGTAAGAGCGATTTGTTTGGATCTAGTCCTTTGGTATTTTCATTGCATTGAGAATTCATTTACTAGAAAATTCCTATGGATGTTTGCTGCCATTTCTCAACATTCCTCTTGCTGACATACCATGGTTTTCCTGTAGCCTCTTCTTCATTTTCTTAGAATTTCTTTATTTTATTATCACTCACCTCTAGTTGTACGGTTGAGTTAACATTCCTGATTCCTAATCGTAATCAATTGAGAATTTTTTGTGCTTTTCTTTGTTTCTCCAATAAAATTCAGATTATTTTTTACATATATTATCATTAAACCCTTTGACCAATACAGAATCTGAAATTAAAATTACCAATATTCTGTAAAGAAGTACCTAAATATCGCCCAATTATTTTCAAGCAAGAAAACTTTTTCAAGCTATATTCATATTTGATTTATAGCGTTTAGCAACAAAAAGTTTGCAAAAATTTACGTCTTTCGATTTCTTCAGAGTGTTGAAGCAGTGGCTAACCCAATTTTCAAAAAATGCTTCTACCAGCCAGGATACGCGTCGCTAATTTATTTCGCTCACATTGAAATTCCACAACAAAAGTGTATATTTATTCTAGGACACTACTTTCCTAGCAACAAAGTGCACGTTGCATATAAAGCTTGACCGTTTATTGGCAGTGTGGCACTATGTAATATTAATTCTAGGATTAGAGGATGCACGTACTGGTTTATTATTAGATGTAGGCGCTTCTTCAGATCCTAATAGCTTACATATGTGTTATTACTAGACAACTTCATGGGTTTTTTTTATTGGCATTTGCTGCAAAATGCAGAACTGCAGAGTCACGACTTACAACATGTAATTTCATTAAGCTTCTTCTTGCAAGCTGTACAACCACAAGTCAGCTAAGATGCTGCCGTTTTGTCTACAGCGCTAAAAATCGGTGATGAAAAATTGCTTTTAATCGGTTGAGTTTTATAATAACTGGAGTTGTTTTTACGCATAGATTTGCAATAACCACTATGACTAAAGCAGCTAAACATGCACATTTATTTTACGTTTGCAAATATTCGCCAGATTTTTCAATACATACCTTGGTGTCTGCCTAGAAATTGTTGTATTCGCCACTGAAGCCAAATCTCATCCTAATTTCTTCAAATTCACTGTTTATGACCGGAAACCAGGCGGAAATGCGTATTTACAGATTCAATATTAATGGCTTCAGGATCGTTTCATGGAGCCTTTTTAGCTTGATGGATTTCCGGAAGCAAAAATCTTGAAGATTTAACTAAGATTTTAATTAACTGAAGAGCAAAAAGTTACCAAAAAACGTCAAGAGGAACTAGAAAAGCCTTTGAAACTCTTTTGAGAGTATTAGGAAATTTTCCTCTTACCCAAAAAAACTTTCAAACGAAGTTATTTTAATTTGCTGGAATGAAGTATTCTCAATTTCGTACTGCGATTTTGCAAATTTGTGCTTATTTTCAATTGAAATCTTTTAAAAATAGTAGACGCCATTTCATGTTTTAATTTCACTTCCATTTCATTACGAAAATGTAAGTGTTGTTTTCAGAGACAAAATATGTTGTTTAAGTCACATGGGAAACCTCTAAAGTTGGTACGTTTCATCAACAGTGGAAGCGTTAAAGGAAGTTAAAATGCACCCATTTTTATTACAAACTATACTATTATAGTAAATTATAAGAAATTTGGTCACTTTCACCTAAATATAAGTGATCATCATCACATCACCGTCTGGTTGGGATAAATAAGTTTTTATTTTAAAATATAGTGCTGGGCCAAGGCAGTAATACTTGCTCCAGTAGGATGAGCTGGAAAATCTCCTGAAGAACCCGCAATATCAAAGTGGCTGTATTTTATCGGTTTATCGCTCCCTGATCCATACTTATCCAGACCAGAAGCCAAAAGCAGAAATGCTACTGGTCCTAATCAATAATCTAAATTAATTTCAACTCTTAAAGCTGATTGTTGTAGGTACATACCCTGGTGACCTCGCATTGACTGAGTGGAGGGTTTGTTCTGCCCTTGAACCACATCATCTCCTTCAATCACTCCGCGATGTTCCGTAATATCGACGTTTTTAAGAGTGGATACTTCAAAGGGATCGCCTATCACCTCAGATGTCTGCTGCAATTTCCTGGAGTGTCCAGCTTTGTATGCTGGTCCATTGTCCACAACTAAACGCGAATTAATAGTGGTCTTTAAATGTACGGAACCAATTGAATGCTTTCGGAATAATAGTTATTCGCTTTACAGAGAATTTATTAACAGAAACATCTTTGTGATTATATCCCATAATTTCTGGCTTCGTAAATTAATGCATTTAGGACATCAGCATAACTGTACATTTTAGGTGTGCAACATCATTAAGATTGCCGGAAAATGAAAAAGCAATCTTTATATGGGTATTATTTGAGTGAGAACACTCCTTCGCATTAACGGGTCGAATAACTGTGAATCTTTCTCCAAAGTCAATTTCTCGACCATCTCAGCCAAAAATTGTAATCACGAATCTCGTTTTTATAATGGCCAACAATGAGTGTTTGTGCGATTACAGTGGCGGCGAAATAATTTTGCCAGCTTATTGCTTGCTGATTTCTTCATAAAGCGTTAATCTGCCTATTTATTATCCACATGCAAATAACAGCTCAAGTGAAATAATCGTGTAAGTTAAAACAAGCTAATAAGTTAGCACCTTGTAAAGCAGAATCTGCTTCTTTGTATTATTGAAATATGCCCATTCTCAGTCATTAAAGGTTTTATAATCTTTTCAGCTCCAATTAAAACTAGTTTTCTGTTGGAAGATTATTACATTAACACATTAGGACTGGCGGCTGGTTGAAAATTAAATATACCCCATTTGGATAAAGCGTTTTATAAACTAAGCTCTGGTTCATTTTATAACATTATTAATAAAATTGCTCACAGCAAGCGCGGTCATTTCCAGTTGTTAATGGCCAGCTCAACAACCCGTAGCTGGTTAAAACAGAAAACAGATCAATTCTCTTCGCCTCTCAGAAAGCTAACTTAGTTCCCGATAAATCATTGCAGGCATGCATTTTTCAGCAGTTTTCAGCCAATTGCGGTCATTTTCTCTTCCTAATCCATAACTCTTCTATTACTATTAACAATAAAATGAATCACGTGGCGTTTATTTCTTGGGTTGAACGCTTTGACCGACTTATTGCAGAAAAGGCACCATATATTCTGCTAGTTCCGCATGCAAACTTGACACTTTCCAAGTTGATGCCTATTTTACATACTGGATAATCGTGCAGGGAGTAATTGATCATCATGACTTTAACTTTACAGAATAAGTGTCAGTATTGAATGTCTTAAATCAATTAAATAAATTTGTCGACCAAATCAGTCCTTGGTCAATAGCCACGCCGTTTTTCAAGTAAGTAAATTTGTACCACAAAATTGTTGCAGTATTTGAGTGAACCAGTAAATGAAACATGGTTCCGTTTGCTGCAAGAACAAGAAACTACAGGAACTGTTACTGTAAAAATGGCAACTTTTTCCATGTGATTTTAATGGAAACAAAAAAGAACACGATTAGCCGTTATCTAAACCCATTTGCAGGAAAACCCACAGTGTTATTTTATCGTGTTGCGAAGCAATTATTCAGTTGGAAATGGGGACAGCTAGCGGTCTTGCATGCTGAAGATTATTTTTAGTGAAGACATAGGTCACATCGTTTAAACAGTTATCGATTTAAAAACGTTAAAAATACCACAGTTCACGAGATTTTTCTTACCTATAGAATATCCAATTCCAACTGTTAAGACGGCATGTCCAGTCAGAGTAGCTATCGTATATAAGTGCGGGTTGATTGCATTTAGTGCTTCTTCCTTAAACTGCAACAAACCACAAAAATGTTGTAATTAAACTCTCGGTTAAACTTAATAACATCGAGTCTTTTTACTTTAAGTCATTTATTTTAGCGTCTATTTCTTTGAGCATTGGCGACATTATTTGTATTTATTTCTGTGTCTTTCTCTTGCATTATTTTCACTTTTTCAGCAATTATGATTTCAAAATTTACTTGGTTCAAGAATTTGCTAGGCTTTATTAATGTTTGGCCTAAAAATACGGCCCGTTGCAGAATTTTGTAACTTATTAGGGTTCACAATTGCTCGCAGTTCATCAGGGTTGAATACATCAAAAGTACAAGAAATATTTCACTTTGGAATAATGTGAATAATGTGGAGAAATATATCGAGACTGGAAATATAGGCTTTAACATTTTTTTTTAATGGTTGCTGGCTGTGGATTTTTAAACAACTTATTTCAGCTTCGTTCTTCTTAAAAATTAAAGATTCAAAAAACAGTTAATGGATGTTTTCATATAAAAAAAAGATATACGACTCTTTCTTCATCAAATAAAAATCACTTCTGGATTCCGCATTCAATTAAAAAAAAAGTATCAGTTCAAGTTCTCTGTACAACTCAGCGTTTTCAAATAAAACATAAAAAATAATCTCTCATGAATCTGTGATGTTCCTCATTAACGAAATGTTATGTCTATGTGAATTGCTCGAAATGTAGTACAACCATCTTATAATATACATATATAATATAATACCCATCATATAATAACAAATATTTTCATTTTTTTCTGCCTATATCAATGTGAATATGCTAAGAGTTAACTCAACGCAATTGCACCTGTACGAGAATTATTCTCTCTAAGAGAATTTACTAATTATCCGCAGCTTTGAAATGGGCAGTTTGGACTAGTAACCTGGCCATCCAGATCACCGCACCTTAACCCACTGGACTTTTACGTTTGAGGACAAGGAACAAAGTTTCTTTTGCTACAGTGTTAACCAGCAATAATTTAGTTTTACGAATTCAGCAAGCCATAAAGCAGTAAAATCCCAATCAAATACCAGCTGCAATAAATTCATTAGTTAGACAATGTCGAAAAAGTATGGAAGTGGGTGGACTACATTGCAATTAATTTATTTATTATTATTGTGTCGCATGTTGCAGTGTGATTAAATAGCTATCAGCTATTTTTATTTTTTACTTAAAAACGCTGAGTTATACAGTGAAATAGAACTTTTTCCTTTACAAGTGTTTCCTTTAAAAACATTCATTAAAGTGTTAATAAGAACGTCACTGACAAAACCAAAAAAACTGTTTTATTGAAAAATATGCTCTTTTGTTTGCATTTATCGCCTGCAACTTTTCGTTCCCAAAATAAATAAATTAATTTAAGCGTTTCTGGAATATGGCTTCTGAAACAAGTTCATCTTGTTTTTCGATTCTCGCTGAAATTTCCTTTCTGGAAACTGGACCACCCTGTATACACTAATTTTGCTGAATCTGAATGAACTTTTGAAATTAATTAATGTTTCATTAAGTACTTCAGACAAGATCAGTCGACAAAAACCACGAAACTTAAAGAACACCGCTTTAATCAAGCGTTTGTCCAAGCCAGAAATGTGTAGGTATATTTTAGCTTTTAAATTTAAATTAATAAATGAATGCTACAAGTTGCCGATACTCAGGCCAACAGACGCAAAAAAAATCGTCGAAAAAACGGGTGCCTAAAAAACCACCCCTTAAACTTTTTCATTTTACCCCTAACAGGTACACGTTTTTATTAACCCTGCAAGGTACACTTGCTGAAGGAAAACTTGTTTTTTAACAGTTTTTTAAGGCAATGATATCAAGAAGGTAAACAATAAGGAGAACTAAATTTGTACAAAACTTCATTTGGATTGCAGAACCGGCAACATTAAAAACAATTAGCATCACATCAATTAATTAGCAAGTTAGTAAAATTTCACTTTCAAGTTTTCCAACTCTCAGAATTGCTGATTAAACAACAAATTCGCTCCTTCCTTTAACGGCCATATTAGGAAACATTATGTGCGGCTCATCAATTTCTCTAAGGGAAGATGGGAGCTTAAGAAAGGGGTTTAGGTTGTTTAATATTGGTTCGAAAGAGCTGCGGCCGAAAGAACCATAGATTAACTAAGTAGAAAAGAACCGTCAGGCGCTCACGTGCTGGGAGGGTGCCAGAAAAGGGTTAGCGACGTGAAATTTTAACTGTTGAGGAGCAAAAACTGGCGACATGTGGGCGATGCAGCAAAAACCATAAGATGTAATTACATATGAATAGTTTATCAACCCTTTGAGGGGAGCTCAATTGCTTTTTTGCTACTTTAGGGCATAGGGTGTAATTAAAAGCGGGCACATTTGCCGAAGTCGGTTGTAATAGCTTGTCGTCGATAACGTTTAAATACGTTTTTTAGTTGCTTCTAACATCCTTGCTGCATCCGTGCTTTTTCCGGAAGAAAACGAAGAAAATCTTCTGAATGAACAAAAGACTCCGAGACGTAATGCGGAAGACAAAATAGCGCACCTTCAGCAACAAAGAAGCGAAAAGGTGTTTTTTGGATGCGCCAAAACCCTTCCTCATCATCTGCCGAAAGGGTCGAAGGTAATGTGATTTTTTTAAAAGGTGCAGCCTTACCACATGACGCTAACATGAGTGGTACCGTTATGTACGCATAGCGAAACGTGGAAACGGGTGCAAATAGTTATCTTAGGCGGGTGCCGCGTGCCAGACGTGTGCAAGGGATGCCTTTCAGGGAGCAGATGGTTGAGCGACTGATTAATGTAGGAAGTCACTTAAAAAGCTTCACCTGTAGTTGGAGAATGGATTGATTGTGGAGGTTTTAAAGATTGTGCAAATTTTAATTGGGGTGGGTTTACGTTGGCGGGGTTTTACACGCGTTTGTAATCTTGTTCCATGGAGGAACCAGATATTGAAAAAATCTAATGCTTAATCGAACGAAGATATAATTAGATAAATTGGACGTTCTTCGAATCAATTAGTTTCAGAATTATTTTTGAATGCACCTAACGAATGATGTTTGACAAATATACCTACACCTTGATAGTTAAATCGGTTTATAATTGTTTTTAAACATAAATATTTGCTGTGGTTCGGGGTGAATCACATTAGAATATTTCCTAGAGAATTAGAATGCAATTAGAGAAGTTCCTAATGAATGTCATACGAAGAAAAATAAATAATTAAATGCATGAAACAAATTCAAATTAGGCCTCCGTTTCTTTGCCCTGTTGTATTTTTCAAATGAAGTAAAATTTTATTTTCTTCTCGTGTAACCATTCATTGAAACTGTAAGTGGTTGAATTTTTGAAAAGTTTAAAATCTCGCCAGAATTCAACAGAATATTTAATAATAGTTCTATCTTAGGATCTGATACAGGAGCGGATCCACCTTTAGGGTCAGGGGGAGGGGGGTATGTAGAAAAAATACAGTCTTCTGTTGTTTATGAACATAGAAAAATGATCGTCGTTTTGTGCAAGGATGGCGCAAGATTATTGCAAAATTTCATGTTTTCCGTTCCGTTTTGCATGTTTCTCGGAAGCAAAATGAGCAAGAACGCTCGTTTTTACATCATTT
>NW_026018715.1:9150673-9151020 GCF_020466585.1 Dendroctonus ponderosae
AGTGAGGAAATTCGAGTAGTTTTGACCCAGAAAGCGAAATTTGAATATCAGACACTTAGGTGCAAGATTATGCCAAAATTCCATGTTTTCCCTCCCGTTTTTGCTCATTTTTCGGAGGCAAAATGAGCAAGAGCTCTTATTTGTACATCATTCTAGACAGAAATAGATGGCCTTTTTAGAAAGTGAACCATCGATAAGCAAATGCTGGCAGTTTTCTCAAAAAATGCTTGAATTCAAGAAGTTTTAGATTTGCGCGGTTTTTTTTTGAGTTGCAAAATCCACTTGAACATGACGCTTCTTTTTTAGAAGTTTCTCAAGAACCATTCGAGCCACATAATTCGTTTTGG
>NW_026018715.1:9151044-9164648 GCF_020466585.1 Dendroctonus ponderosae
CCCCCCCCCCTCGATCAAACCTTGACCTGATAGAGCAAAGAACGCTTTATCCAGTGGTGCTTCCAGCTTCTTTCCAACTCACTTAGTTTTTGCGAAAAAAATTATTCAAATAGAGTATGCAAACCGTTTTCGTTAGGAAACAACAAAGCACATCAAAGTAAAAATAAATCCATATTCAGTTGCAACTGTAAGAAATGTGAAGCTTTCGGTCTTAAGGCTTCTCTTGGCAAAATTATTGGAACTGATTTTGCAAACCGTCGACGCTTACAGTCGCCAATACACGTAAAAGTTTATTTAAAAACTCGCCCAAATTCACCAGGAAGTCGAATAAAAGTGAAACCTTCGGCTGTAAAAGAGCAAACTATTATCTATCCAATGGAATTATAAACATCATTTGTCTTCACATGGTTTCGACAAAAACAAATTGAAAATCAGTTTTGCAAGCCGCCGACGCTTATAGACACCAACAAACCGCAAAGTTTCAAAAGTCGCCTGAATTCAACAGGATCTATTGAAAGTCAAGCTTTCGCTTCTAATAGAGCAAAGGGCGCTTTATCGTGGTGCACCCAGAATATTTCCGGCCCACTCAGTTTTGGCAAGAAGAAGTATTAAAAATTAGTTCGCAAAACGTTGGGAGACAAAGCACACTAAAGTAAAAAGATTTTCCCAACTTGAGCAGAAACTCTAAAAAAAGTGTCGATTTCGATCCTAGGCGACCAAACTCAACTCCATTTGATCGTGTTTTTCACCTCGCATAGTTGCGGATGAAAAAAATATTGAAATTGATTTTTCAAACCATCGACGCTTACAGTCGCAATTACACGTCAAAGTTTAAAAACTCGCACAAATTCAACAGAACGGCGCATAAAAGTGAAACTTTTCGCTCTAAAAGAATTAATAATTATCTAGCCAATGGCATCATGGGTACCTACCCTTTGCCTCCAGATAGTTTTGGAGAAAAAAAATTAAAATGAGTTTGCAAAACGCCGACACTTATAGACGCCATAGTTTCAAACCTCGCTTCCATATTGAGTTGAACCTCTAAGAAGAGTAAAAATGTCTGATCTAATCTAATACCTCTGCTATATCGAATGGTGTATTGGGCATCATTTCACCTCACCTAGTTGTAAATGTAAAATTTATCCACACAATTTATTCGCATAAAAGTGAGTCGCACACTTTGGAATCGTCCTTTTGATCTCGTCCAAGTTCAAAAACTAGTGCAAATTCGACAGAAGGTCTAATAAAAGACATTCATTTGGCTCTAATAGACCAAACTAAAATCAAAGTTTAAAAAATCACCCAAATTTTGTAGACAATCTACGACAAGTAAACCTTTAGGACCTAATGCTCTAAAATCCGTTCTATTGAATACTGTATTGGAAATCTTTTCCGCTCACCCAGTTGTGAAGAAAAAAATTATTGAATTTGCAAAACATTGGCGCTTACAGCGCCAAGGTATAAAAACCTGCCCAAATTCAACAGAAACATTGACATATTTTTGCCTCAGTATGTTTTGGGGAAAGAACAATTGGAAGTGAGAACAAAACACACAAAAAATGAAAGTTTTTGTAAACAATCGCCATAAGGGGTTTTGGGATGTTTCTAAATTTTCTGCAAATTTCCTCAAGTAGTTTTAATCTGACTGTAACAAGGCAATCATTTTCAAGTCTTCATTCAGGTCACTGGGAGAAAAGCCTCCTACTGAGCTTTTGAAACTAGCTATAAATAATAAAACTATGCAAAAAATCTGTTTACAATTATGATGAATATTTAGAGTTCACGTTGAGTCACGTTTCGACCTATTGAAAATATGTCGCCCCAATTAAGTTTCTAACGTTTTGCATTCAAATAATACATATTTATGGAGTGGGTAGCCGACTTTTTATAATCGCGTTTATAGATATTGTGGTGATTATTAGTTTTTGCAAAAACTTGGTATTTAAGCGTTATTAAAATCGACTTTTTTCGATTGGAGGAGTTGCGCTTGGCTTGGACACGTGAAAAGGTGTAGCTGTGTTATTCACACATGATTAAATATGTAGAATATTTGTGTTTAAAGATTGTTTTGCCCTAGATATTTATATCAGTGGGTGTTAACATAAGCTTAGACGCAGTTTTTATTATTAACAAGGTTTACTCCAATTCCATGACTCATTCCTAAAAACAGATAGTTCAACAACATTTTTGTATTCAGCGCATTTCTCCCCTCTGAGGCGCAATCTTTCTGATTACTAATTCATTAGATTGTCTCAGTCCATCAGATTTCGAATCTTGTCCTTGACTTTACGCGTTAAGTTCTGCGATGTAAGATAATAGAAATTCAGCCGATTTGCAAGGCAAAAAACTTAAAAAATGTTCAAATTCAAACCGAATCTTGCGAAGGTCGAACACCAAACCATATATCTTTGTAACCGTATCAACGCAACCAAATAAATATTTCTTAGGTCAGTTTCAGGACGACCTTGTTGAATTATTCGTGTATTGGATAAATTATGTTAGACCATTGTTTTTTAAGGGGGAAAATGTATTTGAATGTAATTTGGCTGGAAAAATATGATGTAAACAGAAGTAAAGCTAGCAATAAATTTGGACACTTGCAGGTCTAGTTCAAGGGTTTTTATCTTCCAAGATTGCTGTACGTCTTCTACTAGCCGACAGAAAATGATAAGACTTTCGACGCCTTTAAAATTGGGCGTAGCGCCTCCCCACGTGCCTCCCTATTGAAATTGGCATAAAAATGGAGCAACTGACCCTTTTTCTTCCAATGCCACGCTTTTGGTTAATTTTGTCTTGCCTTGTTAGATAAATTTGAATAATGTGATAGTTGACTGGGTCTCCCTCCAGTGGACCCCGGAGCCATCTAGGTATCCGCTCGAATTCACACATTCTCCAACGCATCCGCCGAGCAATGGAAAAACCACATTGTTTTTAGACCGGGGAATAAGAAGATAGAAACGGATTGGTCAATATATGAGATTGGTCGCAAATAACGCTCTCAAGTCAGGTCGGGTTTTTGGAAATTGGAACGAAAGGAGCCCTTTTTGTGTTCTTTCGTTCCTTTTCCACATTTAAAATGAATACGGAATGAGGGCGAACTTCGTAGTCAGTTTAACATTATCAAAAATCTGGATTTAGAAGTGGAAAGTTTTTTTAAATAAAATAGACAACAGACGCCAAAAGTTCTAACAACACAAGTCTCTTGGAGGTCTCCCCCACAATGAGGCAATATGATTCAGATGCATTAGCAACATTTACAAAAAATTAAGAATTGTCAGTTTCACAAAATACATTTGCGTAAAATGGCATATTTTTGATTCCCACCTATCAACAACATTTTCCCCATTAGCATTACGCAGATTCCTGCTGCTTTATGCGCAAATCAACAAAGGTAGCAAGCAAATAGAAGAAACACGCCCGTCTTAATAATCGAACTATAAACTAGTCACTTTCAGCATCAGTTGAGAACACTTCAATTTTTCAAAATGTACGTTTTCAATTGAATTCCTGAAGCAAGAATCTAAATACTTGTATTTGAATGCCTGTCTACTCTCACTAAATTATACGTAAAATCACAGTCATTTGATAAGTTTAAATTTATCATAACAAGTGAATCCGCGACAATCAACCCCAAGGTGAGTTAAGTGCCAATAACCATATCTGTTTCTATTTAGCAGCAATATTTGCTGCTTGATTTGATTCCAAAGTGTTTTGATAAATAATCAACACTTTAGCTACATGTGAAATCCTGCAATTTATATTCAAACAATTTATGTCGCAGAATTAATCAAATGGATTCCATCTTACCTCCATAAAATATAGCCCAACTAAGTAAAAGTAAAATTAATTCGAAAATACCCAACTGGCCGGATATTAAACTACACCTATATAAGGTACTACATGTAAAGCTGAAAATTATATAATTTTACATGAGCTCGTAATGATTGCTATAATAGTTGAATTTTAATAATTATCAATCAATATAAATTTTTAAATACTGATGTTTCATAACGCTGTAAAAAGCCCCAGGAATGTTTATTTGAACATTAATTCATTTGATATAGTTTCTAGGAAGTTAATAACATAATTATTACAGTTGGTAATTGCATTTTCCATGTAACATTAATGGACTGTTCTGATCCCAACTTCAGTTGGAGCAATTTAATTTAAAATCCTCAAAGTTTCCTAATCATTTTTCGGCTTCCATAAGTAAACGCGTCTGCTTGCATTACAAAGATTTGAAGTTTGTAAAAGTTATTTGTCAGTTTAAACGTTGTTTTCTTTTACGCAAATGGATTTAGTCCTCACTTTTGCATAATTTTTAATTCGGCGTATTTTCAAGAGACTACCAGTTAAGTAGCGGATTGTAAATCGTTCAGATATTTTCTGGATTTGCAAGCTTTTTTAATTCCCATATTTGCTTGAAAGCTACGATTCTTGAAGAGCAGCTGTAGCTTTCCCGTTACAAAAACCATAAACAAACACGCAATTAACATTTTAAATGTTCAATAAGTCTATCATTTTGGTTCTAGAAGCTAAAAAAAGGTTAAATAACTGTTATTGAAGCAGTAAAGCCAACAAGTGTTTTTAAGCTTCGAATATAGTTCGGATTTTAAAATATTTGAATCAACGTTTTGACGATAAGTAGAAAATCATGTAGAATACATTAAGATGGGAATCAGATAGAAGATAGAAAAGTGGTATCTAATAGTAAATATTTTAACTGTGCCCAAAATACAGAAGCAATGATTGTAGCAAAGCGTTAACACAACAGAGAATACATTTTGAAACTTTTCAGCTTGTGCTAATGATTACATTTGTCGATAGCTTCTGAACATTTTACCTAACAAGTTTTTGAATAATGCGACTAAGATTATAATGGATAAAACAAAATTCAGATGAAGAAATGGACAGTTTTCTAAAAAATTGCAACAAGAAATTCATGTACATTTTTTTCTAATGATTCGTTTTTGAAGTTCAATTTTTAGGTCAAATTTGGACTTTCGGACTAAATACCAAACGATTCATAAATTATAATGATTCCAAACTGAACTCAACTTGATATAAAAATTAGGCAAAGTTTTTTTATTGCGCACTTAGCTTAAAACTAATTTTTTTGATTGTAAGTTTGTTATTTGCACAAAAACCTGTAATTAGGTGCTAATGGCCTCAATGTAAAATAATTCGAATTCATATTTTTCGATTATTTTCTCTCATTTGCAGACTCAACTTCAGTTAAACTAGATAACACACGTTTTCTTTGACTCGTCTACGATTTTGTTTAATCATCTGATTCTTCTTGCTGGAATTTTATTTTCTTCATATCATCTAGTACGTTTTCTCAATTTAATTAGAGCATCAGTTTTTAAGAAACCAAATACAATCAAAAACTGTTAATTTTTAAAGCACTGTAGTAACAGACAAGATTTTTTAGTTCACATCGGAACTGCCTGGGCAGTGAATTACTATAGCGTATTATTGATAGTGAATTTTTATGTAAATGAAGTTAAAACAAACAAGTAGGTGGACTGTGCAATGCACGTTTCCATTACATAATGCGATGATCGAATCACGTGTGACATTTACCGGGTAGAAAATAAAAATAAGAATAAATAACAGGTACGTGAATTAAATTAAGTTTTTTATATGCAGAAACGGTAGTTTTCTTGATTGAGAAGGCGTATTAACAGGAATTTTATAGCTTTTTTTACAGAACTGAACCATTTGAAAGTAAACGATTGTTATAATGCAATGTCACGGCATCGTCCATTAATAATATTTTACAGGATTTTCCTTTTTTCTGCTATCCGCATTATTTATTACGGTAAAATTACCTCATAGGGCTTTTTTCTTACGTCTCCTGATTAACTCACTGATCAGCCATGAAATATTGATATTGTATCGAAGTGATTTTATTACACGAACATGTGCCAATCTATGTTGTGTCACATATCAAGCAAGTCCAGATATTACATAGAGGAATTTACATGGAAAAAACACAAAAATGTCCGTATTGGCCTATTTATAAGGCCCCACACACTACAATACTAATTAAAGGACACAGTGATCCGATAAATCTAGATCAAAGCTTTATTTCTAACATGAAAAAACCACAGAGCTAATGATTTAATTGCTGTTATGCATCTGATTTGCAATTGTCAGGCTTATGTGAAAAATTCAGCCCATGACATTTAAAGGCGAATTAATTATGAGCCGATAATGATGTAAAACAATTACATTATATTGGGCCAGGATCTTTGTATGTTGCGCAACAGGAAAAATGTTGCCGGCATCATTTGCATATAATACCGGATTTATTTATTAATTTTTTCTGGTACTTACCCTGCATAAAATATCAGCCATTATCATCCGTCCCTCGGCATCGGTGTTGATAATTCGCACTCTAGCTCCCGATCTTGCAGTTATAACTTCGTCAGCCACGTAGCTGTTTGAGCCGATGCTATTTCTGCAAATCAAAGTCTTGCTCAATGTGTGAGCGACAGGATTTTGAAACATTCACAAACCTCACAATGCCCACTCCTGCCACAACTCGAACATTCTTCGGCTGCAGAAGATTCACTACCTGGAGGAATCCCAACACGGCAGCTGCTCCACATTTGTCTCTGGACATTCCCACCATATGTCCTCCGACTTTAACATCAGCACCGCCAGTATCATAAGTAACACCTGAAAAAAACATCTCTAACTCAGAAACTTGAGGATTATTGTGGTTCCTGACAAATCGGCGTAGTTCATTATGTAAAGTTTTTTAAGCTGACTTACTTTAGAGTGGCGGATTGTATAAAAAAGGTTGACAATAAATTAGGGAAAGTTTACTGCCATTAAAGCTAAACAATTTCTATTAAAAAAGAACATCGAAAATGCATTTTGCATGAGTAAAATTTGTTTGGGGCATTTCGTACTAGCTAAGTAACTACTAAATGGCGAACTTTGCAGGACTATTTTGGGGGAACTTCGATGTGTGTCTGGAAGCGCAATTTACTATGTCGAACTTTCCACAAGCTTTTTTCAACGCCTTTTGGTTCTAGAATGATTCCCACTTCATCGAACTATTGAGTCAATTTTTACAATACTGCCGAAGAAATTGAGCGTAATTATAAAACGTTTTTTAAAAAAAACCTTTTATGCTCTGAAACAGATTTTTTTGGTATCCGCAATTTATTTTTACTGGTTAATTCGATAAATATATTTTTTATCCCTGGCCTGTTACCTTTTCCAACCAGAAACAGCGTTTCTTTGGGTGTTTCTGGCGGTTGATATTCCAGAAAAATAATCCTTCCCTTATGGCGGTCTTGGGAGCTGGCGGCTCTGTTTACGGCCTCAAACAGCGGATATTCTTTCTTAATTCGCTGAATATCACTGATCACCTCCACCTTAATCGAGGAGTTTGCAAATAGGTCAGTCACGTATTCTTCTACTCTCGGCGGCGCCATCCTAAATTAGTAAAAAATGAATTAAACTAAAAAAGTAAGGAAAATATGTCATAATTATATTAGTAAATAGTCTAGTGCATAACATTGTAAATAAGCTGGCGTTATATCAAGTTGAACTTCAACCTCGCTATTGTGCTGAGGAAAAGTACAAACATCGCTTTATTTAAGTACAGAGGCATAATAGATAAGCCCATTATAATATACCCAGAGATAATACCAATATCAGTGGGAATTTTCAGAATTATTACAATAATTAACACTTAATATCAAGTCCCCCACTTGAGATGACTGAGACCAGGGACAAGTTCTCCCTTATCGCTGGCTGAGATTATTCACCTTTCAGGATCGGCGCCTCCTATATCATAAGCAACCCTTTTTCCCGACTCGATAACTGCAGCTAGTTGGACGAGCGATTGGGTTTGGGCCTCGTTGTTTGTCCAAACTCCCAAATAGTCCACTTTTTGTGTCTTCGACGGGTCATGTTCCCGCACCTCCAAAGGCTGCAATTATTTAAACCGTTCAAACTTCCATAACGTAATTTAAAAAGACTGCGCTTTATTACCGTATATAAGCTTCTCAAAACCTCCAGTAGAGTAACGAGAGGTCCATTTGCAAAGGTCTGATTTTCCTCGAGGACCAGCAAAGGTCTTTTGCTGCCTGCTTTCAAGGCCCGTTTAATGCCAGCCGCACCTGCGGTCTGGAAGACGCGTACATCGTCATAATCTGGATCCACTGGGCCTGCAGACAATTCCATTATTATTACGATTACTTTTCTGGGAATATTTCTATACATACCCGTAGGGGCATAAATGAATCGCTTAGCTGGCAGCTGAACCGGCAGCAAAGCTAGCTCAGTTTTTAAGGCTGGATCGAGCTCTAAGGCTGCTGACACAGCTTTGGAAAGAATGTTGGAGCTGATTTTTTGGTCAGGCGATACGACTAAGATCAGCGAGTCATAATTTGGACTGTCCAAGGAAGGCTCAGCTCGTAGCTGAGTTACTGGGGGTCTAAAACAACATGGTCTTTTGAAGAAAAAGCTGTGTAGCCTGGTTAGTTGCTGGGGCGTTTTATATAGATTTATTAATAACATTGCTTGCAATGTTGATCACACACAATCATGCGATTTACGTTGGTATTAAGCGAGATTTGATAAGTGTTACGCATTCAATGGCATGATTTGCTCAGAGCATACAAGCTGTTTAATCACTGAACTCTTATCTATAGTACAATATATTTATACAATGTATTTGGCTTTGAATCTTAGGTTGGAAACACTTCCTTAACCCAAAAAACATGCATGTGAAATTTAGACTTTTGACCGAATTTTCAAAATTTCCCCCAATTTTCCCCCGGTCAATTTTTTCAATAAATGTAAAATTTTCAAACTGTCTCGAATTTTACGAGAAAAACACGCTCGAATTCAGATCCGAAATATTCCATATTTTTTGTTCAGTTCAAGCGGCTCTTTCGGCGTTCACCATCTTTATCCGACTATATTTTTCTAATTATAGTTACGGACACGTATTAAAAACACACATGTGAAATTTTGACTTTTGTTCAAAATGTTCATAAAGGTGAGCCTGGATTGGAAAAGTTTTTCAAAATATTTAGAATTTTACATCGCTTTTATCTGTAGGAAATGGGGAATGCAACGAGCGTTATTGAAAAACACAGTCGAAGTTACAGCTGCGAAATAATCGACATTTTTGGTTTATTTTAAGCCACTTTTTGTCGCTCTATATTTATTATACATATTATGCATATGCACATTAGGGAGTTTCATAATCGGGGAAAAAACCATTGAGCTCAAAAAATATGCATACAAATGTTTGTTTTTTACCAAAATTTAGGGAATTAAAAAAAGTTCCTCAAAATGTTGCAAATTTTGCTTCATTATCATCTTTAGGAAACGAGGAATGCAACGAGATCAGTGAAAAACACATTCAACATTTCAGATCTGAAATAATTTTTGATTTGTTGTGACAGTTTTGTTCATTTTAAGCGATTTTGAGCAGTCGATTTTTTCTTTACTATAGAAACATTTTATGTATGCATATTAAGGAGCTTCTTTTGCCGCAAAAAATGCAGTGAGCTCAGAAAACACGCACGTGAAATTTTGATTTTTCACCGAAATTTTCATCAGAGTAGGGGTGAATTTTTCAAAAATATAAAAAACGCACTCGAAGTTTCAGATCCGAAATACTCGACATTTTTGGTTCATTTAAGCGGTGTTTGTAATTTCAAACGGACGGTATGTTCCTTATTTTAGACTGGAACTCATTATAAATGCAAATCAGGGAACTTTTCAGACCGAAAAAAATTAAGCGAGCTCCGAAAAACGTAAAATTTAAACTTCTAGCCGAAATTTTCATAAGGTCGATTTTTTTCAAAAATATCAAGTTTCTCAACAAATAATGCAACAAACTCCAAAATTTTTAACCGACGAGATGTTCCTCCTTATAGACTGGAAGCCTTTATAAATCCATATCAGACAACTTAGAATAATCCATTGAGCTAAAAAAACACGCGGTGTTTTTCGATTTTTTCAAAAAGTTTCTCAAAATGACTCAAATTTTCAGTTTCAGTTTCAGAAACACTCGAAGTTTCAGATCCAAAATAATCGACATTTTTGGTTCACTTTAAAGGGTTTTTAACCAACAATATCTTATTATAGCTTCGAACTCATTTATAAGTTAAGCGAAAACCACTCATTACCAGAATGTAAATGTGAACATTTGGCTTTAAGATGCATTTAAAAATAGACCACATTTATTAGGAATAATAGCGAAACAGAAACATATGTTCGCAACTCCTCAAGTTTGTAATTATTTCTACATACGTATCAAATATTTTCCTTATTATTAGACGACACTCGGTGGTTTTTGTAATTTAAATAGTCATTAAACCTTGTTACTTAGCGGTTTTTGCATTATCAGAACAATGGCAAGGTGTTTTTTTTCGAGATAATGATTTCAACATTTAGAACATGTCATACTTCTAATATTTGTATAGTTTGTTGCAATGGTAAATCCTTGTGAATCCCGATAAGATAACGACAAAAAAAAACAAAATTACATGTTAACAGTGAATTAATAATATGTAGTTTTAAAAATAAAATACAGACTTAACTGGAAAAAATCGAAGTTTGGGATACATTTTTAAGGCAATTTTCTAATCAAAATTGCTTAATTTTGACTTTTGAAAGCTGACGAACTTGAATACTAAAAAGGTGTGATTTTCACAGAACCGAAGAACTAGAAAACTGTTGTCTTCCTAAAAACGGTATTAACGATCACCAAAATCAATTTCAAAATCATTCTGGCTAGAAAAAAATACATTGCAGAGTGTGCGCTTAAAGCAACAACAAAAAATGTTTTTGAAAATGTTAAAGAAAAAACAAAGGATAGTTACCCATTGCTGCTGCTGACAGTCATATTGAAGCTCACTGCACACTTTGTTCAGATGCAACCAAGTGAACGAGAGAAACGAAAAATTCAGACCGCGTAATCGATTTTAACGTAAAATAATAAAACGGTTTTTATTTGTTACTAGATGAGTGTGTTTAACAATATGATAATAATCACATTTTCTGCCAACGTTTTAAAGCTTTTGTTGTAAATTAATCTAATGCGGCGTAGGAGGCTATTTTTAGTACTAATTTTGTAAATGCAAGCTAAAAATGATATCTGCTATTGAATTTACGGATTTACTGATTTCCTTGGTGAATAGTGCATGGCCAACATCCCACGTTGTCAGATATTCATTTCCTTGTTCATAGGGACGTGGTTATCAATAATTTTTTTTTAACTATCTTTGTGATATATCATATTCTCGCAAATTATGCATGCAAGAATTTAAGCAACTTGCTATCGCGTGACGAAGATTGAAGATTAAAAAATCTGCAAGCAATATTTGGCAACAGTCTTCGGAAAGTTGTGACCCCTATGCAACAACCAACCACAACCATGCAAAGATCAACAGCTTAGAAACTCATTTCAAAGCGATCCATTTTCACATTTTCGGTTTTTCTCATGGATTTAAACATTTCCTATTAGATGGCAGCATATTGTAGCACTGATGGTTTTTACGTTTGAAAATCGGCAATATTCCATTGTTTGTTCTCTTGTTCAGAGCCCATGAAGATTTAATACACATCGATTCTCTTTAAGGACAAAAGTGTCCTCAAATCTACAGGTTAAATTAAAAAAGCATTGCTACTTTTCATCGTGTTTAGCGCTTTCTAAAAACTTTGAAAATTACATTTGCCTTCGCTTTTTTGTACAGCGCAAGATTGATCCACATTCGCCATTATTGAAAAATAATGAAGCCTCCATAAAGCATTGAATATTCGCCATCCAAATTCATTTCAAATTTTCGATGGCTTCATTCTAGTGACCGACTTGCGAACATTTGAAACGTGCTCGGATTAAAACCGAAGTCTGTCTCCATTCAATGAAACAACCGCATCTAGTTAAATGCTTGAACACCGTTCTTCTCCAAAATCAAGCTTTAATAAAAACAAATAAATTAACAATGCACAAAATAAATATCCGCCGAATCTAATCAGCCAGGAAGATTTTTATGGGCGACTAGTGGATGATCCAGAAGAGCTGGAAGACCCTGGGTAGTAAGCCGAATAGGCCAAGTTCTGGGCCTCGTTGCTAGATCCAGACCAGACTCTTTGGTAGGGTCCTCCAGTGTTGGGTTCCCAGCCTGGTTCGTATGAACTTGGAGGAGCTGTGGAGGGACCTGGAGCTGGAGCTCCGTACAAAGACGCTGGAGGTTCGGGTGCTGGTCCCATGGTCATCATTGGCATAGGCATTCCTATAACGCGCAAATTTAGTGGTTGCGATTGAAGTTGTTCGGAAACATTACCTGATTTGGCGCACAATTGGTAGATGATAAAACCGAGAACTAAAACAATAGCCAATTTGGAGAGGATGAGGGCTTTGAAGGCTTTCAAGCTGGCAAGAGCGACGAAAATGGGCATCAGCAACTTGGTTTTCAGTTTGAAGAGGATCAGGAATGGAAGCAACAGCTTCTTCTTCAGAATTCCTCGGGCTGTCGAAGCAATTTTCGATTTTGTTGAGTTGAATCCCCAGCTTGATACTTACATTGATTTTCATCAGCTACAATATCCAAGCCGGTCGCGGGGTTGTAAACAATGTCGGTGTTCTCAGCGAGGATTTCTGGAACTCGCAGCTTAAACTCTTGGGTTTCTAGTACGCGAGCGGCGCGCTTGTAGATGGCATTGTCAATGTTCTACCAAACAACCCCTGATCAGTAACAGTTTTTAAAAATGCTCATATCATTTCAGTACCTGAACGCTCCTTCCCTCAGACTGCAGGCCCAAAATGTTATCCAAATATTCCAAAACGTATCCCTTAACACACCCCATATCACCACATTTGCTCAGTACCACTGATACCAATTGATCACCCGATCGGGGTGTAACATCTGCAGCCCCTACAGCCACGACAGCCGCTAAAAGTGCACAAGTCAACCTCCACATTTTTTTTGTTGTTGTTGCTCACAGATTGACAGAACACTAATCAATGAATTTTTAATTCGGTGGGTGCAGTTTTATACGACAATCATACCGGGTCACTTTGCATTTCGCTGATTTGTATAATGATTAGGGAGTACCGAATACCTGAGCAAAGATGGTTGGGTTCCGCTAAATAGATCCGGTAGTAGTTGATATTCTAAGCACGGTCAACAGTTCGCTTTTTAAAGATGCTCCTATGTAGAATTCGAAATTCAGGTTGCCATCGGTGCCATGATGGATGAACTTTAAAGAAGTGCGTCTTTGGGTAATAATTCATCGTTATTTTGTCCATTGTACGTTTCGTGAATTCTGAAGTTGATTTTTAGTTTCTCTTTCTTGTAGTCAATACTAACTTGGTCTCGTTTCTAAGTTGCTTCACTTATAGACAGAATTGCTGTCCATACCGTCTGCCAAAAAAAGTGCGTAGACCCAAATTAATACTTGGAAAAAAATTGGAAACTTAAAGCATTAGACGCATATCATCTACACATAGAATTTAAGTTCAGCGAAACGAATTATGGAATTTTTTCCTTTCAATATTAGACTAATTCCTGGATAGAAGAATTGAAATACTTTTTATTAACAGGTATTCAATATTTCAA
>NW_026018715.1:9165647-9189963 GCF_020466585.1 Dendroctonus ponderosae
TGTTTTATTGTCACTAGTATTTCTCAGACTGTATTTATGTTCGTACATTCTCTTTTTTAAATATTGTTTAGTTTGTCCTATATACGTATTATCACATTCTAAACAATTCACTCTACGTACAGTATTTAGTACATCCATTTTGTTAGTTTTTGGTTTTATAATGAAATAAACGATATTCAAAATTTTTTCTTCACACTTTGAGGCCCAGGAAAGATAAGAGTTTTATTTTACTTTGCATCTATCAGCTATAAGTTTCTACAAAGTCGCAAATGAAACAATGCAAAATTTGTGAGTTTCACGTGCTCTTAGTCGGACAAAAACATTATTTTTCGCATATCAACACCAAATTGTATTCAGATAAACCTCACACGGCGAAAAAAATTGTCACTCATCTCGTTTATTAAGAGTGAATATCACACAAAGATTTTGTTGAGATTTAATTGATTTTCAAAATTTAGGGCTCATGTTGCAGCTAAAACTGCACAGTCGACTTTAAAAAAATAATCAATATTCCGGGTTGCATGAATGGTCAAAATTAAGTAAAAAGTTAAAAAAAACTAAGTCAAGTAAACTTTCCTTCTGCCAGTCAAAAAGTCTGTCAGCTTTGCTGATTTTGGAAACAATTTTGATTTTGGTCATTTTTATGCAACCCTTGGAATTTTGTCTCAAATTGCCTATGAAGTTGCAGCTTCAACATGAGCTCTAGATGGTCAAAATCGGGCCATCCTGTAAATAGAAAAATGGCCTAAAAGTACAAAAATTGTTTCGAGTTATTTGGATTTACATTTTTGGGGGTGAGATCCAGCACATTATTTTTTCGCCAATGAGAACAAAATGGATTATTTGCCACCCTGTAGAAAATTTGCCTGAGATGCTTAGTGTTTATCAATACATTGACTAACAGGAAACAGATTGATGCAATCAGAATTTATACACTTCCAAAGGTAGAACAAATTTGGTTGTATAACGTTAATTTTGTTGAGCAGTTTGTATCTAAATTTCAAAGCACCATCGAATACGATCATGCTTTGCAAAATGCGTTCACCCGGTGTCTACTAACGTTAAAATAAATTATAAACTTCTTCCTACACACCCTTCATTCAAAACTCGAAGCCAATTTATAAAAATCTCCAACTTTATTAGACATTTGACAATAAATAAGTTAATAAATTACATTTTACTTTCTGGAACATATCCGTTGTAAGCCAACTGTTGTGGGCTGTCATCCGAGCGATGATAATGATGATCCCATGGATCATGATGGTGGTCATGATGGCTTTCATGGTAGACGTGAGGAACGTGAACATCGTGCACAGATTCATGCACAATATGCGGGGCTTGATGATGATCGGAGAACTGTGAAAAGTATATTAATTCAAAAAAACCATCTACAAAGAACGCTGCACTCAAACCTTAGCACATAACTTCCATACTGCTAGAACTATAGAGGTGACAAATGATACAAACGATAGCTGCAAAGCATTCCAAGTCTTGATTCCCAGAATACCCAGAGCTAGCGGAATTAGTGTAATAGCTTTCAAGAGCAAAACTATCAGGATGGGAGCCAAAATCTTCTTGACTTTGGACTTCTTACGAGCTGCAAAGGAGTTTCATTTTAAGTAAATATCGCTCACTACAAGGCGTATAAATGTCCTGCCTTGCACTTCATTTCCTGATCCAAGCCGCAACTTTAGGTCTACTTCTTCATTATCAAAATTTCTACCACTAACTGTTACGGTTGTTCCAAAAGGAAGTTCCATGGCTACTTCATTGGATTTCATGAAATTTTCCGTCGCATCTTCGATGGAATTTCCCAAGTTTCTACCATCCCGCGCTTGGCTGATTTGTGTGATATTCACACCTCCGCCCACCTAAGTGACAATATTTCTTTCAACTGCTGAAAATGTTGTCGATTTCCTAATTAATTATTTACCTGTAAAAACTCCTTAATTTCTGAAAAGTCTGAACTTTCAGCCGACACATGGCTTTGCCAAGTAACGAAAACGATCACTAGAACAGTTAACCTACCCATTTTTCTGGCACCAGCGACTGAATGCCATTAAAAAGCTTATACCTAATTTATATTGCGATCTACCAAAATAGGAGTGGTGGAATACTTAAAATAAATAGAGAGTAAACGTCTAAATTCCTCCAGCCCTACTGCTTTTGAATATCTGATTAGAAGATGGGAAATTGGAATTATGGGTTACTAATTTGTATTCCATGAGTGGCGGGCTGATATTGAAAAGAAGAGTTTTGGAAACATCGTGAAATATGATTTGCGCAATTTAAACACTTTCGCTTAAATCACCACTTGAGTTTCAATAAATTGAAAAGGCGCATTTAGCCCGTCTTCTCTAATGCCTTTGGCAAAATTTATAAATTAGTCGTCAGGGTTTAGTTAAATCAAGTAAAAGAAAATTGGTTGATTTCAGGTTTAGGTTTATTCAAAAATAAATTAAAGTTTCAACACATCACAGGAATTCTGTACTCAGTTTCGGGCAGGAGCATATCCGTTGTAAGCCATTTCGATGCCTTCCACTTGATCGGCTCGGGCAGCTGCAATATGGTGATGATGGTGAGGATCGTAACTTTCGTGAATAACTTGAGGTTGTGGATGATCGCCGTTCACTTTGGAGCAAAGTTTCCACACAGCCATCGCCAGAGTGGTTACGAAGGAGATGAAAGAGAGCTGAATGGCGTTCCAAGTTTTAAGTCCCAGGATTGCGAGAGCCAGAGGAATGAGAGTCATCGCTTTGATCAGAATGAAAACCAGGATGGGGACGAAGATTTTCTTGATCTTGGACTTCTTGCGGGCTGAAAAAGGAACTAGTCAGAATTTTGTTTTTGATGCTGTTGCGGGTGTTACCTTGGACTTCGCTGCCGCTGCCGAAGTTCAGCTTGATCCCTAGTTCTTCGTTGTCCAAATTCCTGCCAGCCAACGTAACAGTGGATCCAACAATCGGGAGTTTGAAAGAGATGTCGTTGGATTTGATGTAGTTTTCAATGTAGTCTTGAACGGACACATCGTTGCTTCTTCCGGATGTGGCTTTAGTTACCTCCAAGTCACTTCCTACCTGAAATTCCCAATTTTGCTGTTATTTTCAGAGGACTGAAAAAATCTGAAAATGTTTACTTGAAGAAGGTTGTCCCATGATGAAGACTGAATTGCAGGGGATGCATTGCAAGCTGCAACGAAGCACAATACAACTACAAAGCAAGTCTTCATTTTCAAAGAACTGTTGCGACTGAATGGATACTGTTAGACACCCTTAATATGTATTTATAATACAGTTAAAGTAGGGGCCTGATAGTATCAATCATAAGCCAAATATGAATTGTTACAATTAGTGTAGTAGAGCTTTCGTAATCTGGATTAGCATATTATTTTTAATTTAAGGATGTTCGCATAAGGACAAGTCGCTTTTAAAATTTGATTAGATATGCGCGATGGGTCCTCACGAGAGAAACGTGCTAGAGCATGGAAGTATTCAGACAATTCGATTTGCATCAGTTTTTTCGATTGATGGCAGTAGGTTAGCGAGGGAAATGGGGTTTGTGGAGACTTTTTCATTTTAGAAATGCTTCAGCTATAATTCATCTGTTTGGCAATCTTTGATCTAGAACTACCTTAAGTGGGATTTTTAATACACAAACTTGATTTTAAGAGCTTACTTATGCTACTGAAGATTTTTATTTTAGACTCAACAGTCAAGATTCCTCGTAGTTTTCGCACTCTTTCCTTTAATTAGAGATATAGTTGCAACGTCCGTGCTGTTTTTGCAGGTGGACCATTCAGAATCTTAAAAATCTATCGGGAGAAACAGATTTTCTATAAAACCTAATTGAAAGGAAAAGGGACATTAAAGCAGCAAACATTTTTTGTGTGCAAAAGCTGATTAATTCAAAAAATCAATTGGAGAAAAGTTGGTGGCTCCATGAAGTAACGAATCGTTTCCATCGAGTAATTTAATTAAAGTATAATTATTGGCTATTAAGATACAAATAAACTTTTAAAGAACTAATAGGTTTATTATTAAATTCTTGCACAAACTGCGCCTTGTCTCTATTGCCTAAGCGAGAAGTGACAATCTGGCTGTTGTCGCGTCTTCATAGTTATTCCTGATATATACTGAAATTCCTCTATCGACTTATGCTTGGAATGGATTTTAAAGTTCCGTATTATTAAAGCTATGGTGATTTTCATCATAGCCATTGCTTGCGCTTTCCCTGCAAATCATGCCCAAGTTCATATGACCTACACAATGCGAAATATTCTACCAATGCAATCCCTGGGTCCTGTGGAGAATGGGATGAAGGTGCCAGGTTGGACTTTACTGATGTTTTCTGGCAGGAATCTGTTGGGATTAAATTTGAGAGGGTCTGGCCAATATCGGTTATCTCTATGGAGGTCGAAAATTGAGGCGGCAAAATGAGTTCCTCTTGGTATAACTTTGTGCCCTGCAAATCCACAGTTGACGGCAACTTATAGAAAATGAAAACCGATTCACTCATTTACCTAAGTCGATGTCTTTGTCCAAAACCCTACCAACAAACGGGACCACTGGAAAAAGCCGCAAAGTTTCATTAATCACCGCTTCAGTGTATGAAAGCTTTAATAGATCGTCGAATGTGATGTTACTGCCAACGCGAGTTATTTCTTCCAATAAGGTTTCCTGCAATTTAAATATTGTTCTGAAACTGGAATGTTTAGTCTGTTATAAACTTTTTTTACTTGCACATCTGGAAACATTCCTAAGAAAGTAAACGCCATCATTAGCGTATGTCCTGTGGTATCAGTTGCCTAAAAAGATGTGGATCGGATGAAAACTATACAAAGTGTTATTGTGTGAGTCTTACCGCAGCTGCGATAAAAACCATATCATTAAACAAATCTTTTTCACTTATTATTGATTCTTTAAGGCTCGTCATTAAATCGAGCAGAGGCAGTTCAGCATTGTTATCTTCACTGTGAAAATCAGCTAAAATTGGGTTGAGTTTTTATGTGGACATCCAAAAGGGGACTTAAAAATGCCTTACCTTTAGCGTCGGCTCTTTGATGCATTTTCTTTTCCAGAATCTGTAACAATTTCGTAAATAGAAGGAAGGAATTTGTTGAGCTTGACAAGTACATTTTACGCTAGCGTTCAAGTTTAAAAGATCTTTAAGGTATAAAAAATTATGGATAATTTAATATACCTACCTGTTTGATAATAGTTCTAATTGTTTTTATTGCGTTTGCTGTTCTGATTCCACCAGGATGAAGATGATACCATAACATTACATGAATCAAGGGATTTACCAGCTTTTTAGCCAAATCGTCTTCAAATCTGAAAAATCCAAATAAGTGATTTCGGAATATACAGCGGGTTTACTAAAGCTTGCTCTAAAAGTTTGTCTGCGAATATGTTCAAACTTCCAGGCTCCTCGTTCAGTCCAACTGAAGTTGCTGAAAGTATAAAAATTCGTGCAGAATATTACCAAATTTTACTGAAAGTTGTAACTTACTGAAAAAGTTTTTGAATGTTAACCTATTAAATGCGTCGTAGGACATTGCAAAATCACTTTTTTCTTTCCTCATATTGTCTATTTTGTCCAAAGCATTCTGAAAGTAATCTGAGCAATATGACTTCAAAGTGCTCGGTTTGAAGCATTTCATGTATGCTTTTCGGCGTATTCGCCAGTCTTTATCTAAAATTAGAATTTTTAGTTCAAATGCTACAAAGTGAACTATAAACCTACAATGGGCTATTAGCAGGGAATTAGGAAAAAGATAGGCAATATCATCGTATACGCTTGCCTTATTTTGAGCACTTAGATTGTGAAGAACGGTTTTGATGTCCATGGGATCTTTCGTGAAATAGTAGTAATCAAATATCATCCATACGTTATATGGAAAACCCACTTTGCTTCCTACATAACTTGTGGCGGTAATCACATCTAAAAGCAAAAATTTTATTTAATTTCAACTTAAATTGATATTGCGAAACTGTAAACATTAGTTGGATTTGCTACTTACCAGTACAACCATACATTACTGGAAGATACATTGTACCGATAACAGGCAAGATTGGAGCAAAGAACGCATTGTTTTTCCAAGAAAATTTGATAAAGCGCCATTTCCAAAAAATGAAAACCGTGTAAAATATAAGCAAAGTGATCAAGATAAAATACATGGTCAATCTTAAATGGCCGAAACACGTGGAATTTTCTTCAAGTTTACTCAGTTATTGCCTCCTTTATATATTCGATGTGCGATTCTAAATAATTGCGTAAATTTTACAAACAAATTGAGGAGGTCAAAAAATTTGATTAATTAGTTTGGGTTAGTAATAGTGTTTTGGCATCGTGTGTTTAATGAACTAGCTGAACTTTCAAAAGTGTATAGAAAGGACTAAATAAATTTTGCAATCCTGAACTCTTCTAAACTCAAATATCTGGAACTTTCTGGCTCGTATGAATTTTTCTTTACATATGGATAAAATGAAATAAGGGGCAATTTTGTCAAATTTTCCCTGAGCAGATTGGCCTGAGTTGTGCCTAACGTTTTTTAATTACAGGAGCACTGTGTAGCAGCTAATGTACTTTAAACGTTCAGTCTTTTAAATGTGAATTAATAGTTGCATTTTCGCTGGTATCATGATCTTAATTATGTAATCAATTAATTTTAAACGACCTTCGAATCTGAGCCATCTTAATAATCTAATGTTTTTGAAGGCAACATTATACCTAAATGAGTCGAGAAATACGTACGAGGATATGAATAATAAGTAATAATTAATTAAAAACTACAGTATAAACAATCAAAACAACGAGGTAAATTCTTTATTCAGAATTAAAAAAAAAGATTCTTAAACTGTATCTTTGTAAATATGAATTTGTTCCCTACTTGAACTAAACTTGCAGCTGAATACAAATGACAAACCAAAAAAGCTAAGAAACAATCAAGGAAAATCAATGAAAATTTTGTTATTATCGCGGCGAAAAGCCGAAATTATAATACATAATTAATTAGTCTCAGTGCAGTGTTTTTTAAACTCGGACCAAATTTTTTAAACTCGTAACTTAAATGTGCAATCTAGTGGATGTCGAGTTTTCATAGTTATTCCTGATGTGTACTGAAATTCCTCTGTGGGCGTATGCTTGGAATTAATGCGAAAAGTTCGTACTATTGAAGCGATGATGATTTTCATCATTGCCATTGCTTGCGATTTACCTGGAAATTGATCTTCAGTTATAAATGTTCATGTATTACAGGTATATTTACCAATGCAGTCTCTAGGGCCAGTGGAGAAAGGAATAAACGTGCAAGGCTGAATGTTCGCAACATTTTCTGTCAAAAATCTGTCGGGATCAAATTTCAAAGGGTTCGGCCAGTATTTTTCGTCTCTGTGTAGGTCCAGAATTGAAACCCCGAAATGAGATCCTCTTGGTATTACTTTGTCACCTGCAAATCCAACCATAAATGCTACTACATTGAGCATTTATTATTTTACCTAAATCGATGTCTTTTTCCAATACTCTGCTCAGGAATGGAATCACCGGAAAAAGCCTCAGAGTTTCATTAATCACTGCTTCGGTATAAACGAGCTTTGACAAATCATTGAAAGTTAGTTCGCCGCCAATATCGGTTACTTCTTCGTACAGTTTTTGCTGAAATTAAAAATTCTCTTATGAAGCTGAAATATTTCGCATTTTAATATCGTTTACCTGCACATCCTGGTAAATTCCAAGATAGGTAAACGCTGCCATTAATGTATGCCCCGTGGTATCAGTTGCCTGAAAATTTTTATTTTGATGACCAAAATTGATTAGGATTATTTTTTTTACCGCTGCAGCAATGAAAACCATGTCAGTAAATATATCTTCTTCATTTACTACAGTCCTCTTAATGTTCATCATTAAGTCGAGTAAAGGTTGGTCCAGGTCGGTGTCTTCAAAATGAGTATTATCTAAAATGTTATTCCCCCTTTATTGAGGCGCAGAAACAGTTTTTACCCGCATTAATTACCTTCCTCGTCTCCCCGCAGCTGAAGTTTTTTCTCCTGAATCTGTAACACACATGAGGTATTTTTCCCGGAATTTATTGAAGACTCAGTTGCGTGATTTGATGTTTTACCTGTTTGATAACTGTTTTAATTGTATTCATTGCGTTTATTGTCTTTATTCCCCCCGGATGAAGTCGAGACCATATCGACATGGGAAGCAAAGGATTGAGCAGCTTTTTACCCAAGTCCTCCTCAAATCTGTTGAAATGTTGCAAGCAATTAATAAAATCACAATGCACTAAAAGTTGCAACATACTCTAACAGTTTGTCTGCGAATATACTAAAATGTTCCGGATTCTGGTTCAAACCAACTGAAGTAGCTGAAAACGCACCCAAAGACCTATCTAGGTGTTAATGTGAAAAATTACCAACTTACTGAAGAAGTTCTTGAATGTGAATCGGTTACACACATCGTATGAAATGGCAATTTCTCCCTTTCGATTTTTGAACTGTTCAACCAGGTCGGCACTGTTTTGGAAATAATCTAAGCAGTAACGTTTTAAAGTGCTCGGTTTGAAGCTTTTCAAATACTCTTTGCGGCGGATTCGCCAGGTTTTATCTGAAACACTTCATATAATATTCTTAAAAATAAAACATCGGTACTTACAATGCGTTGTCAGCAGTGAATTTGGAAACAGATAGGCAATGTCATCATAAACGCTCCCCTTATTTTGAGCACTTAAATTATGAAAAACCGCTTTTATATCCAAAGGATTTTTCGTTATATAGTAGTAATCAAATGCTATCCACACGTTGAAAGGAAATCCTAGTTTGCTCCCTACAACTCTCACGGCAGTGACCACATCTAAGAAAAACACAGTTGTCTTTAAAAGTGCGATGATTTAGTAAAAAACACTATTTTGGACCAGTTTTGGTGTATACAGTACTCACCCTTGCATCCGAAGATTACGGGAAGATACATGGTACCGATAAGAGGCAACAGCGGAACGAAAAACGCATGGTTGTTCCACGAAAATTTGAAAAATCGCCACTTCCATATCAGGAAAAGAGCGTAAAAAACGAACGAACTTAACAGAATAATATACATAGTTTAACTTGAGTGGATGGAAAAGACTGCTGAAAACTTCAAGCTAGTGTGTCTCAATAATAAAATTCTATTAAGAAAGGCCACTGTCGAGGCCACAATCAACAACATTTTTCTTTAAAACTCGAACTAGTCTATTGTAATGATTAGTAATTATGCTAATTGCAAACTGAAATACCTTTGATTTCCTCTTTAAAAGAACAAAATTAGTGAATCATGGATTTTCTCGAACTACAAAATATTCCTCGTAGAAGTATTCTTTTTATACGCATACATACAAAAATTGTCTACTTATATGTTGTATTTGTTGGGCACATAATTAACCATTTTATTTTATTTAGTGGGTTTCTGATACAACTACTTCAAGCAATTTATAGCAATACAAACATGCTACAGTTAAATGCTTTGAAATTATTTTATCATATTTTTTAAACGGAAAATATTGCACAGAAATAGCTGTTATGAACTGGTTAAGTGGAAACATTTACAGTACAGTCCTGATTTTAACTACTATATCGAATAGTAATTACGTTAATCGCAAATTGAGAGAGCAAATTGTGAATTCCTAAAATACTTTTGCTGATTTCCCTTTCAACAGAATGACTTAAGACAGCAAAATATTCATCGTAGAATTTTGAATGGATTTTCTAATTTTAAAACGGTTGTTTGCATTTAAGCTCCCTTGGAATATATGTAAATCATTCATTGTGCAGTTAACCAACAATTTTATCCTTTCTACCAACCTAATATACAATAGTTTTTCTATTTGGTTGATTTAGAAAGTATGTATGTGTTTATAAGAACGTTATAATGGAAACATTCAAAATTGAAACGTCCCGAAATAAATTTTATTATATTTTGTTCAACATGAAACCTGAAAAAATGAATTGTGCGTGAACTGGCCAACTTGAAACATTCGCAGTGCAGTTTTCGTATTGTTGATTGTCATTGATTTGTTTCTTTAATTTGTCGTGGCATTGAACGTTTCTGATACAACGGTTAATGTTTGCAAAAAATTACTATTATTCCAAATTAATTTTGCTTTCAGTCTATTACTTTGGGTGCTTCAACCATTCACATATTCGCATCAAAGCAAATTTATGCTGACAATTCTATTTGCAGTGTAAAATCGTGTTCAATTGAGATAATTTACAGTATTTTAGAAAAATATCAATTAAGCTGAACTGATGGAAAAATTGAAAAAAATCGATCTGAAACATTCCAGTTCAGTTTTGCAGACCTACAGTGTTTAGAGACCTATACCTGAAAAAAGCGTGAAATAATCAAAATGAGAAAATCTTTCAATAAAAAATAAAATCAATTATGTAATGATGTATGTATGTAATAACGTAATGTTTAATAAATTAAGTAATGGTTTTTGAACAGTTCTAAAGGCTTCTTTAAGACATATTAGAAGTTCTAGAAGTAGAATAAAAAAATTTGTTCTCAATTTTATACGTTCATGTCTGTTATTTTCTGTAAAAAATGCAAAGAGCATAATAGAAAAGTATTGGCGATGAATGACTGCGAAGTGTAGAAATCCGAATTATGAAGCGAGATTCTTGGTGCTTGAATGCATGAATGAACATTTTATTACTGGAACCTTCGGAATCCCAATTTCAGGAAACGTGTTTTACGAGTAATTACCAGTAAATTGTGGGATTGAAGTAGGGATCGAATTATTTTAAAATGAAAGAACACTGAAATTAATTAATTTTTTATAAAATGTTAAGGGTGAGTGTCTAAAAAATTACATACATTTTGAAGATTAAGCTCAGAAGACTTTTAACTGCAAACCGAAGCTCTTTTTTAATCCCTTGGTGTAAAGTGGCAATCAAGTGGATGCTTAGTTTTCAAAGACAGCGAAGACATCAGCTCAAATTCGTCAATGGATTTGTGCTTGGATGAAATTTGGAAGCTTCGTACAATGGACCCGACTGAAATTTTTAGCATAACCATCGCTTGGGCTTTTCCTAGAAACCCACAATTTTCGTAACATATTTTTTTTGTAAGCATATTTTCATACCCAAACAATCTCTGGGACCGGAAGAAAATGGTAGGTAAGAATATGGCGTTATCTTGCTGATATTTTCTGGCAAGAAGCGGTCAGGGTCGAATTTCTGCGGGTCTTCCCAATACTTTTCGCTTCTGTGCAAGTGGAAAAGGGACAAGACAACGTTGGCGCCTTTGGGTATTATCTTGTGCCCTGAAAAGTAAACGCCCGAAATAAATGTTGATGCCTATTTTGAACAGTGTTTGCTTGCCTAAGTTAATATCTTTGTCCAATGACCGGCTTAATACTGGAACTACTGGAAGCAGCCTCAGCGATTCGCTAATAAATGCCTCCGTGTAAATCAGCATGGAGACATCATCCGGCAAAATGTTATTTTCTCCTACAAGCTGTATCACCTCGTCGTATATTTTTTGCTACAAAATAAAAAATCAGCATGTCAAAGGCGGAAGGAGTTTCCTGCTTACTTGCACTTCAGGATACATTCCTAGTAAAGTGAACATAAACATGAGTAAATGTCCTGATGTGTCTGTAGCCTGTTAGAACAAAAACAATTTTTTTCCTTTAAAACTCAACGCCATTCTGGAATTTACTCACAGCAGACGAGAGGAACATTAGATCGTCAAAAATATCTTCATCTGACAGTATGCCACCTTTTAAGCTCATCATCAAATCCAATAAAGCGGGCGTTTCTTCATTGGCAACGAAACCTTAAGCATATAAAACTTTATTTACTGAATTTGCCAGTACGTAAGTAACTTACTTTTGAAGTCCTCCCTTTGGTTGTTTTTGTCGCGAAGAATCTGTGAAGCAAACCGTGTGTTTTAATACTGTAAAATAACATAGGGATTTGGTATAACCTCCTCACTAATTGACCTGAGTTCCTTAACCTTTCTAGCAACAATTTTTCCTCCAGCTTGAAAGCGCAGCCATAAAGATGCAGGAATTAAAGGATTGAGCAGTTTGCGAGCCACATCTGATTGGAATCTGGAAAACATCAGGATGTTGGTAGAAGCAATAGAATTAATGATAACATTTGCAAATATAATTTGTTAGAAAACTTCATTATATATCATTAAATATTTTTTTAATGTTTATTACAATTTAACGACTCGAAGCTCCCAAATGCGTGGCATATTTGTTAATTACCACGTGAAAAGTTTGTTTCCTGTGTAGATGCCAATGTTATAACATGCATTATGTATAATTAATTGAATTCTGATTTTCGATAATAACGTATGTGTGACTTACTCCATTAAACATTCTCCAAACCTATGCATATTTGTGGGCTTCTTGTCCAGAGCTATTGAAGTTGCTGAAACAATAAAGTAATCTGTACTATTCTTCGTCTAATTGTCTAGCACTTACAAAAAAAGCTATTGAAGGCATATTTGGTAAAGGTGTCGTATGCTATCACAAGTTCTCCATTCTGGCGTTTTACTTCTTTAATAAAATCGCAACTATCTTTATAATAGTCTAAAGAAAATGGCTTCAGGCTGGCTGGTTTGAAGCTTTTCGCATATTCCTTTCTACGAAGTCGCCATTTGTTGTCTAAAAAAAAATATAGCTGTACTTCCACTGTTCTGATCTATTAAGGGCGCTGTTTTATGCAGGCTTAGAAAATGTAGAATTCCTACTAGTCCTTACAGTGTATGGTTAACAGGGAGTTCTGGAACACATAAGAAATATCCTGATAGGTAAATCCTTTATTCTGAGCACTGATGTTGTGCAGAATCGTCTTCACTTCCTGGGGGTCTTTGGTAATATAGTGATAATTATGTCCTAGCCACAAGTTGAAAGGAAACCCAAACACATCGTCAATGAATGTTAAAATGCCGACAACATTGTCTGGAAAGATAAATTTTTTTATCATTAGAACTGAATATTACACACAGTTCGAAAGCTTTGGCCGGATTAAGATAAATGTTACGCTGTTTGGTATTCAGTCGGTAATAAAAGTATCAAAAGCAGAAAATTATTTAAATTGAATTGATGGCAAACTTGCTAAAAACTAAACATAGCTAAAAGTTATAACTTTAATTTTGCAAAAGAAATGTTGACAAATGTTTTGATTAAATTAAAAATACAAAATTGAAACAAAATCAAAGTGAACCAATTCCAAACAATATTAGAACTATATTGAAAACTGAAAAGATAATTAGCAGTAAAAACTCCAAACACAAAAGTTTATCGTTAAATTAAAAATACAACCAACGTAATTTTCAAAAAAATTAGCGAAAAAACCATAAACAGAAACACGCAAAATTATAGAGACGCCTTTCATTTTACCACATAAATTTTCTAAATTAATTTCTTTACTAATCGAAATTATTCTATTATATGATGACTTGTAAGAGATGTAATAGAATAGTGGGTAATTGAAAGTGCAGGAAAATTCGTCTATTTTAAAAGGCACACATTTTGAGGCAAAGTATTCAAGGATATATATAATATTTTCAAAACATTAATTCACCTCATGCATATACAACTTATCTACAGTTAAAAGTGTTTTATTCTTTTCAGAAAATGCAATATTTTTCATGACTATACTAACCTGTACATCTAGCAATAATCGCTATATAGATGTTACCAATTCCAGGCAAAAATGGCAGAAAAAACGCATTGTTTTTCCAAGAAAATTTAACAAATCTCCAATTCCAAATTATGAATGACACGTAGTATAACAGCAGTGCCTCAGCGAGAAGAGTTCCCAGCCACTTGAAATCAAACATTTTAAATACGAACTCAATAAGCTGAAAACCAAAAAACCGAAACTGAATGAATTGATATTCACCAGCTCTTATAACGACTAATTCACATTTAGGTTTTTCCTTATTACGTTTTCCCAATGTTAGAAGACCATTAACTAAACCTGAACTAAGCACATTAACAACATTAATAGCCTTTAAGCAAATGGGCTCATTAAAGAATTAGCGATCAGGATTCCCAAAAATTACGTTCTTCAACACTTCAGTTGAACGGTCTAAGAACTTTAGAGAATGTTTAGCAAACTTCAAGAGCAAACTTTCACTTGAACAATAAATGGAATGGAATCAGCTGGGCATTTTTTGTACCATTTTTATCACCTGCATAATAATTAACTCTCAATGTCTTTGCAAGGCGAACTCAAATAATAAAAAAACTGCATAAATTGAGCAATAAATAAACATATATTAACCATCAATTACAAACTAAAATCTATTGCACGTAAGCTGAGTAAGCCAGTTGTTGCGAATCATCTAGCGATCTCTTGTACTGTGCTGGTGGATGGTCCAGAATAACAGGAGCGTGCGAATCTGAAGCCAGTTTCTGGCACAATTGGAAAATTGCCAAACCGGAAGCAATCACGAAAGACATCAGCGAAAGCTGAAGACCGTTCCATGCCTTGAACGCCAGAACTCCGATGATGAAGGGAACCACTGTGATGGCTTTCAGCAAGATGAAAGTTAAAATGGGAATGAAGACTTTCTTTAGCTTGTGTTTCTTGCCGCGTTCTGAAAAATATAAAAGAAAATTGACAACACTGAAAGTCAGCAAACGATTTTGCGCTCACCTTCCACCTCAGAGCCGAAGTTCAGTTTGAAATTGATTTCATCATCATCAAGCTTTCGGGAATCTACAGTCACGTCTCCAATAACTGGAACTTTGAAAGTAACGTCGTTTGATTTGATGAAAGTTGCAACAGCCTCTTCCAGGGAGTCTTCTGATCTTTTGGTGCCAACTTCATTGTCGTAACCGTTGCGACTGATCGCCACGTTTTCCGATAAGTGCTGAAAAATGCCACAAGTGATTAGATCTCAATTTTCCAACAGATTAGTTGTAGAGCTAGAAACAGAAACAGGAAAATAATTACTTCGAAATAACTTCCATGAAGCACATTATCCAAAAACGCGAATGCTTTAAACTGAATGCATGCAAAGCTATTATTTTCGGCACAACTATCTCTCAATTTCTCTACCGTTGAATCCAAAGCGGTTCCTTTCCAGAATTCCTGTGGGGCTCCATGGACTAAACCGGCTAAACACAAAACCACTAAGCACTTGAACGACATTTCTATTTCTTAATAAACTACTGACTAGAGTTTCTTTGGTGTAGTGTATGGCTGAATGAGCAACAGAATCAACCTGGCTGTTTTATATTAACTGTAAATAAACGAAAGTTCATTTAATATTAATGAGGGATGCCTAAAAAAGAGGTCTAATCGCTGTCCAATTTGGTCGCAAATTGTAACTCATACATCCTGATACTTATGATATTCAATGTGCATATAAATGCTGCAACCTAACTGTTCAAACAGTGATAGCAACTGGTTGAAAAAGTTTGTAAAGTACAGATTTTTGGAATCACGCTAATTTGTAAAGGACGGTTTCATAAATCGTTGCCTTTTAAAGTTGGGATTTTTTCTTTCTTTTTCTCTCTCTCTAAAGTTTTTTTCAAAATTTTTCAGTTTTCGTGGAGACAAACGAGCAATGTCTTTTAGAGTCTTTTTAAATGTTCTTCTCGCTTTAATCTAAAGCTAAAACGTCGTGTTGATGCAAAAAGGCGCGATGTTTCAGTCAATTTCGCTAAAACTGTACATTTTTATAAGAAACCTGTAAATATTTCCTATGTGATACTTTGAATGCTAATGTGCAATTTTATTCCCTATTGAGAGGTGAAGAAATTAGGGCGCCTGCTCCATTTGTTCCGAAAATATGAGCAAAAAGGTGGCGCCATGTTTAAAGCGAAGGCCTTATCTTGTACATGTGTGAGAAATACCTAGATTTCACTTTTTCTGTGAAGATTGCCAGCATATCCCAACTCAAGATTCGCTTGGTTAATAAACTTTTGCATTATCTATTGAGTGGTAGGGAAACGAGCGACTCTAATGGTTCTTCAGATATCCCGAAAATGCGCCACCGTTCCTGAGTCAAGTTTCACATGTTGTTAAAACTGAGTGGGACTAAAAAGTTTAAATTTGTATTTTTGTGTGAAAGCTGCCAATATTTTTCAAGTAATTTTTTAAGTGAAAAATCCAATGAGAGCTTCAGCTCAATTTGTGCCTGATAACGCTTCATACTTGAAATCTTAGCCATACTCCAGATGAAGATTCTCCAGATGAAAATGTATCTAATTTTCAAATGTATGCGACTAAGATATATTCCATACAAAAAATCAGTCTTGTTAGAACCAATTCAATTTTCATCCAGAATCCTTTTGCTGCTTTGACAAAGCACGAGCTCTGCGACTATTCCCATACTACCAAAATCCAACAAGGCAAACAACAAATAATGCAAAAAGCTAATCGAAAAGCGTTTATTTTGAGGTCACAACGTTCATTAAGCAGCTTTACTGCACATTAAATTACATTCAATAAATATTAAAAACTACTATACATTCAAAGAGTGCTACTGCGTATATGCAGAATATGCCAAATTTTGAGCGTCATCACTGTCCAAAGATCGGGCGTAGTATTGTTGGGCTGGCCAAGCTTCGTGAGCTGCAATTTGAGGAGCGGCACCGTCAGCTGCAATTTTCTTGCACAATTGGAAAATGGCAAGTCCGACTGCAATCACGAATGAGAAGAAGGACAATTGGACGGCATTCCAGGCTTTCAAGCTGAGAATTCCTAAAGCCAGAGGCACTAGAGTGATGGCCTTCAGCAGGACAAATACCAGGATGGGGATGAAGATTTTCTTCAGCTTGGATTTACGAGCTGCAAAGGAATGGGGCTTTAGAAGCACTTCGGGGAACTGTTTGAGATTATTTGCCTTCTTCTACTCCAGTTCCGAAGTTGATTTTGAAATCCAGCTCATCGCTGTCCAAGTTCCTGGCTTCAACAGTTACTGAACCAACAGCAGGGATTTTGAATTCGACATCATGACTTTTGATGTAGTTTTCCATCTTGTCTTCGTAATCATCGTTGCTTCTGCCACTTGATTCGCTTGATCTGTATGAGTTCTTAGATACTTTCACATCATCTGAGAACTAACGGATGCAATGTGAATTTCAGTTTTGCCTGAGCCCTCGACTTACCTCATGATTATCCTTACTGAGAAAGTCATCGAGAAAAGCCACAACATATTCCTTGATGTATCCCAAAGGATCAGATTCGAAGCTCAGAGCCTTTTTCTCCGCTACTGGCGAAGCACACGCTAAACTTAGGAAGCCAATACCAAAACAGATGAGGAGCTTCATCATACCGTCCCAAGCCAAAACTAATTACCGAATGGTAGCCTAAAAACACACCCTTCCGTTTTATAGCGGTGACCTGGAGGAAGTGTTTTTGCGTTCAATTCGATCGGTTCTTATTTGGGAAATTGATGTCGAACATTTAAAAATTTCCTACCAGTCAAATCCGGGGCCCCACTGTTTGCATACTAAGTGTACGTGACGGCATTAAAAGCCATTGTCAATTGGAGGCTGCTGATATTGGTATTCAGGATGCAACTGTATTTTTTGTATTGTGGATCAATTTTACTTTTGTGCTTTCCAATCTCATCTTGCTGGTTTTGGATTTGGTTAAGAGTTTCATTATCTGGTTTTGATGAGTTTTCTCAGAATTTTGGGTTTCTGGCGGTTTAAGTTGGCAGGTTCCTGGAAATTAAGGTTCTTCAGAGTGTCGTCTTGACAAAACATTGGTTGATGTAAACGTGTTCTTCAAAGAACCTAAACCGGCAGTTAAGTTGCTAATATTTTTCAATTGCATTACTTTCATTAAGATGTGCACGTAAAGGAACTTTATTAAAATATTCTTGATGTTTCCGAAGAATATCCATCCTCTGGTTGCACTATTTCTCCTTTTAATCTAAATGTTAATGGTATGAGGGTTTTGTCTCATTTGTACTATCAATTCTAGGTTTTCTTTTACATATTGCGTAAGACCTAATGAATATGTTAAGTTGGTGGAAAATGAGCCATAAAAGTTGACTCTTGGATAGATAGAGAAAAAGTTTCCATTTATGATAAGAGTTTGATTTGACTCCACTTTGGAACATCTTAGGAATATGAACAATGGAAAGCTTTCGGCATCAGCAGAGCAGTCATGAGCTTTTTAAATAGGCAACTGTAGATTTCGAAATGCAATAACCTCAGGCACCCCTAGGACCGGTTTCGAGCCTATAAGCTCTCATCAGCTGGGTTCAGCCTGAAAAAAGTTTCGGAATCGCTAATATCAGGCTGATGGGAGCTAATAGACTCGAAACCGGTCCTGGGGGTGCCTGAGGTTAGCGTATTTCGAAATCTGCACACACCCATTTTATCTTAGGAATGTATGTTTTTTTGTTAAATTATACAATTCTATTTACTATGCATTTTTTAGTATCTCTGCTTGGAATGTGAGCTTTGTTGAATGCAAACAATATTATTTTGGATATGATGTTGGATTGCATTCGAATGGATCAATGAATTTTTGTAGGTAAAAGTAGATAAAAGAAGACGTAATTTGCATTTGTCAGATGAAGTCAAGGTAAGTGTTGGCTTCTTTTAACAGATTATTGGCTGCTTTTAACTACTTATGTAAGTTTTTTTGAGAATGAGTAATCAATTAATATATTTAGAGATTTTTTTTATGCTTTTTGAGAATAATTATTTGTAAGCTCTTTAGAAGTTTCATCGTATTTTCGCCATGCAACTTCTCCATAGTTTTGGCCAGACACTGAACTAAGTATAAATAGTAAATAAATAGAAAGAAGAACTGAGTAAAAAAGGAAAAAGGTCTTTTTCATTAACAATCCACATTAAAGAAAACTAGTTTCAATACGTTGCGATTTTTTATTTGAAATTAACAGAAAAATAAATAACAATAAATTAAAAGTGAGCGCTCAAATCTGAGTTGAAGAGTCTTGTGGTTAATTTTGCCCTCTGTAGGCAAGTTGGGCAGCGGCGTCCCTTTTGTGTCGGTAAATTGGCGATCCGTAAACGGGGGCTGGTGCCACCACTGGAACGGGTTGAGGTACCAACTGGGGTGTGATGAAATCTATATGGTGAGAGTCCAAGTGGGGGTAGTGTACCACTTCATATTGCTGAAAAAACAGATATTTTTAAATGTATTTATTATATTGAATATTATCGCTTTTGTTAAGCTGCAGAAGACTTATCCTTAGACTGTTTTTCCAACAGAAATTTTTTGTAATACCCAGTCAAAGACATTTCGATGCTGGTTACATTGTTATGCTACTAAGTCAACATTTTTCGAAAGCAGAGATCAAACCGGAAGGCAAATGCATGTTTGTTTAAACATTTTCTGCAGTATTTTTTCATTCCATGGTTGATATTTTTTGCTTCTTCTTATGAGTTTTGGCATAATTTGTAACAAATCGAACAAGTTAATGTTGCTATACTTACGGGTGGTTTGACGAATTTGGAGAAAATTGCCACGGCACCAGTTAGAACCACAGAAATAAGTCCCAATGTTAAGGCTTTCCAGGTCTTCAGGGCAATTAAGACTAAGGCCAAAGGCACAAGAACGGCAGTGTTGAATTTAAGTCCCAGCAGAAATGGGAAGATCACTTTCTTGACAATTTTTGAAGAACGGCCTGAAAATGAAATCTTTATTTCAAAAATTGCGTTCTTTGATATTTTTCGTTTAAACATTACGTAATGGTTGCATATTTTTCAAAAATTAATTGACAATAGGAAAAAATGAAGATAATTAAAAAAGCAAAGACAGTGAATTGTTTGTTTAACTTGAACCTAATGTGTAGGTTTTCAAGAGAAGCTGTTGAAAGTTTTTTATAATTGATATTAATTTATTTACCTGTCGCTGACAAAGGTACCTGGATGGGTTCCGCTTCAACGAAGCTTCTGGGTACCATACTCGTTAATGGTCCGTCTGATTTGAGGACAGACGGAACCTTAGCCAGCAAATTGTATCCTTGCAGGAAGTTGTCGAATCGATCCAAAATATTTTCATTTTCAAATCCGCGAACCTAATTAAAACCCAAAAGATATTTGTTCAAACATTTTTTCTATTTATTCAAGAACCATGATTCTATTACCTGTTCATGATGCCCATTTTTGAGTAGAATTAAATCCTCAGTCAATTTGATCGAACCCTTGTTGGAAACATTATTCCACCACAAAAGCGCTTTCGGTTTAGCGCAACTAACAGAAAAATGTTGCAAACAGGACTTGTAAATATCCTGCGCTACATCCACAGCCGATGGATCCGACAATACGACACTTACTATCCCGAAAACGATCAAACTTTTTAAACCCCACATTTTCCTGTTTAGGGAGTATCGATCAGAACAATCAACCGTTGTTATGATCGATATTGATTACTGAATGATAATCGGATTGATGTGTAAGTGGCTTTATAAACTAAACAAACGGAAGTAGCAAAGCAAAGTTTTCATGCCTAAATTGCGACCCCGATATTATTTTAGTTTGCTCTTTTATATGGTAGCGTACTTTTGCATATAGATTTGTCAGGCCCATGTTGGCAAATCGTTTATAGGCGCTTACCTACTGATCCACATCCTGCAGCATTTGTTGAGGGCAGTCTGAAGTAATATGAAAAGTTTCACTTTTATCCTTTTGGACATTGAAATGCCACTGAAAGCTGTGGAATTATTTAGGAAAAATAATAAAAGTAATTTTGCTTTGGTGGCTTCGGCCAAGTGTGGTTTAAGTAAAAATTAGTATACTAATAAATAGACATTTGCTTTGCAGGCAACAGGATTTAAGTAGATTTGCAGCAGTTGGGGAAACAAACGCTTTTTTGTTAAGTGACGGGTTTTTCAAAAGTGTGTTGAATTCAGGATCTTTATTGCGTACTTCTACCTCAAACGCTAGTTGTTTCTAGGAAATTTTTAATACATTGTTTTACAAATTCAACTGTTCCACTATTCAACCTCCAAATAGTGGAAAAGTTTATTTTTTGCAAAATTTCATTTTAATTTTAATTCGTCTTAGATGCATTTCAACTCAGATATTTGAATAACTAGTCAACTCAATTGTTGTTTTTAACTTCAATGTTAACCTAATTTTGTTTAAATTGCTGTTGCAATAGCAAAAGTTAATCTTTCGCGGTAATCGCCTGAAACTGATGGGTTTTTGGGATTTAAGACCCTCGAAGAAAAAACTTCTTCCCAAACGTTTCGCTAGCCACTCCTGCTTACGTATCACCAAGAAGCATTTCTTTTACACGACAGTTCAAAAGCACGAAAACGTTTTGACTGTGCTTGGCTTAATTTTGATCCAAAATTATATTTTCAAGATTAAACTTCGCTTTATTATACTTTTTTTCTTGCGACATATTTGAGCGCCAATTAAGTATTGTTGTTTGTTAGTTTATTTGCAGAGAAGTAACTAATTGGAATTAATAAAATATTATATGTTTCCTGTTATTGATTTTCAACTGTGGTTTACAGATTTAGCTCACTCATTTATCTGTAGTGATCAAATTTTTCTTCTACACTTTTCACTGTTTGTTGCGTCGAACAATAAAATGTGTTTTTATTTGCCTTGTGAATGTGTATTTGATGAACATAATGCTATTGCTCTAAGTATTATTTTTCTGCCTCCATCATTGAACATCTGGGGCAAGGCAAAATTGCATAATTTTTAATATTCTACGTCTCCTATTTTTGTTTGATATTTTTTCTTCTTCAGTTGATGGATCACTAAAAATGCTTGATATTCTCACTTAGTGTTAATTTTTTGCTTATCTCATAGACTTTTGAAGAAGTGCAGAATGCAGCTCAGATAATTCTGAGCTTAGCTAAAATGGTTTTTACACGAAACGATGTGCGATTAACAGCAACCTCAGCAATTGAGACAATACGCGATCAAAAATTCAATTATAACAATTCCTGGCCTTGCACCCACACACTGTTGTTATTTTCATAGCTTTGAAAGTGTCTATAAATTATTCCTTTATTTTTTTCTACCGAAGTGTTATGGTTTCAGAATTGGTTCATTCTCCAAGAAAGTACATTTGGTGATTTATTTACGATTATTCTGCGTTTAACTTGCCAGCAGCAACTGCTTAAGTAATTAACTAATTAAATAGTGAGTCTCAGAAATGATGTTTACATTTTCAAAATTCAGCGGACTGTTTTTTGCACAAAAGTTCGGACCCGTCAATTTTATGTGTAAATGTTATTTTTAATACTAAATTTATTTAGTTATTTGGACCAAAAATAAATTTCACCATCAACTTATTTTTCTCAAACTTCTTAGTATGATGCAGATAACATGTGCTAAACTGAAGCTCAATCGTTACCGAGAAATGTGCGATTGGATTTTTTGGTATAAAAATTGACGCGTTCAAGCTTTTTTCCAACAAACAGCCCGCTGAATTTTAAATCAATTTAGACATTAATTCTGGGACTCACTGTATAGAACCATCGGCAATATTTGTAAACACAAATAATAATAAAAATAATTTAAAAAAATGAATCCAGATTCTTAGCAGGTCAATGTTCCTGATCCATATTTGTTTTATTGTTTAACAAATTAAAGCAAGATTTATTAAAAATAGCCGAACGTAACTATTTTATTATTATTAATTTGAAGAAATTCGAATTTTGTACTTGTCTCTTTAACAAATGGTTAGGAAAACTAAATAAAACGCAATGAGATTGAGTGAAATGCACACAAAAAAACTAAGCAGGCACACTTTGAATCATGGTTTTATTGGTAAAATAATTTAAGTTTTTAGCGGTTTCTCTATTTACATTCAATAAATTAATAAATTACTCGGCGGAATAAGCGTTGTAGGCCATTTCTTGGGCATTCAACTCTCTTCCGTATCCTGGATGTTCCCAGCCACTGGAAACTGGTGGATGATCAACAACGTGATGGTCCAGAACGTGATGGTCCAGAACGTGATGATCTACGTGTTGTGGGTAGTGAATGACTTCGTAATTCACAGCCTGTGAAAAACAAGGTTTTAGACAACATTCTTTATTTCTTATGAACTTTGCTTACCTTTGGTTTGGTAAGCTTGAAAATTAGTAAAGCCCCAGTAAGCACAAGGGAGAGAAGTCCAAGGGTGAGGGCTTTCCATGTTTTCAGAGCAATCAAGGCCAAAGCCAGAGGAACCAGAACGGCGGTTTTGAATTTCAGACCCAGCAGGAATGGAAGAATCACCTTCTTTACAATTTTTGATGATCGACCTGCAAGTGGGCTTAAAATAAATCCAATCCATTCAACTTACTCTGGGAGGACTTACCAGTTACAGCCAGAGGAACTTTGAGTTCTTCGGGTTGAAATGAGCGGGGCACAAGGCTTCCAAGTGGGCCGTTGGGGTTCAAGATCGCTGGAGGTTTAGCCACCAACTCATGAGTTTGCAGGAAGTCCTCGAACTTTTCGAAAATATCTTCTTCTAAACCTCGTCCAACCTAAAACCCATCACATCTCAACACTCAATATCAGACGCTTATAGCTAGAACTGACCTCAACTTCAGCCGGATTATCCTTTTTCAACAAAACCAAGTCCTGGGTAATCCTGATTTGTTCCTTGTCGACGACTTTGCTTATCCAGTGAAGAGCCTTCGGCTTGGCACATTTTAAAGATAGATCCTTTAAGCATGTTGAATAGATGTCTTGTAGAACATCAACGGCTGAAGGGTCATGGGCTGCAGCCACGGCCACTAAAGCAACAACAATCAACAGTTTTGAACGAACCATCATTGCGATCATCAATTTACTACCGAATGATAAAGAACGATTGCCATAGAAGAATTTATAGACATTGGCCCGCGGAAATAGAAACCATTTCGGATTATCGGGGCTAAACGTGAGCCGCATCAGAGCTTTTCAGGAGACTCGCGCCGGAATGTGATTAAAAGAAATTGATGACATTTTCTTTGCGATTTGAATACCAAAAGTACTCAGTTATTTCACTTTTCTTTTTATCAAACTGGATCTTCAACATACACATAAGTATTTGCCTAGAATTCGCTATAAACGAACCCCATTTAGAACAGGTGAAGCGAAGCCCATTGCACAAAAAAGTCTACAGGGTGATTCAAAATTGGCGTCATTCCTCTGCAGGTGTTGTCTGGCGCTGTTATAGGAGTACAGAAAAAATAATAAAATAAATTAATTTTTATTAAAAGCTGAGAAATTTGTACAAAACTATATCAGAAATACGGCAGCAAGGTTTTTGAAGGTAATCTGCCTAATTAACATTTCGCAAATACCTGTAGCTTCGTAATTATTTAAAATTCCGGTAACCATGGAATTATACAGACTGACAATAAGATAGACAAGGATAAACGG
>NW_026018715.1:9190174-9191235 GCF_020466585.1 Dendroctonus ponderosae
GTGCTTGGGAAAGTGTCAGTTATTGTGCTCTGAGTGCCCCTGGAAGGCCCTGATTCGATTATGTCCAATACTTGTTCCTCTGTGCTTGGAACCCGAAAATGGATTGTCGTCCACTATCTTCCTGGAACCACTCTCTTCGTCCTTTGTTCGCCTGAGTTCTTTCAGCTTCTGCTATGTTAGTGTAGCATTTCCCCAGAACTAATCGCATATCAGCAAATTCGTTAAAGGAAATTCAAAGTAAGTCACAGTTTGACGAATTATTGTTATTATTGACAAGGGCTATCTTGTAACTATCTGTTAGTGACAAAAACCATCATTGCCGCTGTGCCTTTTCATCAAAAAATTGTAGAAGAGAACTTTTTTGATATCAAAAATTTTCGTAATTTGAAGCAAAGATCGTAATTTTTCTTTTTGAGTCTTGAAGTATTTAAATATGCTACCAGTTAAGCATGGAACCATTTCAAAATAATGCTTAATAACAAAGTTGAAATTCGATATTCAACTGTTAAAATCTTCTAGAAATTTTGGGAAAAAAATTTTTCGATATTTTTCTCGTACTCCCCAAGAGAGCCTCTATCACCCCTTAAAAGGAATGACGCCAATTTTGAATCACCCTGTATATTATTTGAAGTATCAATAGAATAACTAATACTGAACCATGCATTTTTATGTACTCATTTAGGTGAAGAAATATGAGAGCTCCATCAACTCAGCATCAAAGGAGAATGGGGAAATTATTACATCCAAAATTATTTTTTTCTCTGCAACTAACATTCTTGTGAATATAGAATATCAATGGGAAAACCTTTGCGGGAGTTCCATCTCTAATAGCAAAAGAGGTTTCACTTATCTGAAAGTCTTTAAGATGATTTCCACGAAAATATTCCATTATAGCCTAGGAAAGACTTGAGAAAAGTATGTTCTAAATAACAAAGTTGACCATTGAAATTTGAGGTGTTTTATTTTCCTGATTATTTCCTGCTTTTATCAGCGTTTTTTGTCCACATTCTTATGTTCCTGTATGTTTTTAAGTTGGTTTCCTTCCTTAGCCTCCTAGTTTA
>NW_026018715.1:9191285-9239602 GCF_020466585.1 Dendroctonus ponderosae
TCCCCAGAACTAATCGCATATCAGCAAATTCGTTAAAGGAAATTCAAAGTAAGTCACAGTTTGACGAATTATTGTTATTATTGACAAGGGCTATCCACCTGTAACTATCTGTTAGTGACAAAAACCATCATTGCCGCTGTGGCTTTTCATCAAAAAATTGTAGAAGAGAACTTTTTTGATATCAAAAATTTTCGTAATTTGAAGCAAAGATCGTAATTTTTCTTTTTGAGTGTTTAAGTATTTAAATATGCTACCAGTTAAGCATGGAACCATTTCAAAATAATGCTTAATAACAAAGTTGAAATTCGATATTCAACTGTTAATATCTTCTAGAAATTTTGGAAAAACAATTTTTCGATATTTTTCTCGTACTCCTCAAGAGAGCCTCTATCACCCCTTAAAAGGAATGGCGCCAATTTTAAATCACCCTGTATATTATTTGAAGTATCAATAGAATAACTAATACTGAACCATGCATTTTTCTGTACTCATTTAGATGAAGAAATATGAGAGCTCCATCAATTCAGCATCAAAGAAGAATGGGGAAATTATTACATCCAAAATTATTTTTTTCTCTGCAACTAACATTATTGTGAATATAGAAGATCAATGGGAAAACCTTTGCGGGAGTTTCATATCTAATAGCAAAAGAGGTTTCACTTATCTGAAAGTCTTCAGGAGGATTTCCACGAAAATATTCCATCATAGTTTAGGAAAGACTTAAGAAAAGTATGTTCTAAATAACAAAGTTGACCATTGAAATTTGAGGTGTTTTATTTGCCTGATTATTTCCTGCTTTTATCAGCGTTTTTTGTCCACATTCTTATGTTCCTGTATGTTTTTAAGTTGGTTTCCTTCCTTAGCCTCCTAGTTTACCGGAAACACTCGTATTTAGGACAAACTAGTCACATCTTGGCGAAAATCAATACTTTCCATTTGTTTATTCGTTCCCATAGTAAATCTTAGTTTATATTCCTCCGGAGTGGCAAAATGAGTCCGAATTTAGAAAACCAAATGCCCGATTTAGTGGAAATTGAGCCCAATCAGAATCAGATCAATTTGACTCTGACTCCCATTTCTGATCTAAGTGCATCGACGTCCCTTTCAGATGGAATTCAATCGAGTGGAAGTGAGTCCCATGAAGAAGTGCTGGTTGATGAATTGGCCGATTTGGTAGTTGGTTCTGTTTTTGCGAATCTGGTTTCACTAGAGCACAACATTCGAGAGCTTTTGGTAGGATGGAAAGAGTATGATTTAAAATGTGCCTGGAAAGTGGAACACATTTTTTCAGGTCAGAGTTTCAGGTACTGAACGTTTGGAAACAGTCACTCAAATTAATCTTCGAGTTATTGCACGGGAAGTGGCTTTACAACAATTGGGCACTTACTTGCCTGCCTTAAGAGAACTTACACTTGACGGGAGTATTATTTCGTCTTTTCGCGATCTTGGCTATGGTTTGAGGCACTTGAAGATTCTCAAAGTGAATAGATGCCAGCTAACGTGCATTGATGGGGTATTTGGGTAAAGATCTTCTATTGGCATTTAAGAACATTGAAGTAAAAAACAGACTCAAGTGTCTAATGGAATTCTTTAATCAAAATCCGGAATATTTTCGGAATATTCCCGTTTTTTTAAGTTAAATAAAGCGAAAAGTAAAAGTGTTTATGCATATTTTGGCACGGTGAAATTTAAATTAGTATCACGTAGTGCTACTGCGTAATTGTCCAGTAAAAATGTGTGAGTTATAAGTAGTGGACATTCATATTCTGAAACATCCAATAAAGAGAAATTTCGCGCTAAAAGAAACTGATCGAGTAAGGCATGAAAGCGAAAGAGAATAAGAGTTAATAGAATCTCAATCAAAAGCATAACATTTGCTTCAGCAATCTAAACACACTTTTGACGTCCTCCATCTATTTGTCGTTCAGGCTGCTTTCAAAGAATATCTTGACAAAATCAAGAACGACTAATAAATAAAATAGCGAGTTTGTCTGAGATTTTTGCAAAATAACAACGACTAACTTGTTTGAAAGGAAATGCATTAACAACATCCCTTAGTAGAAAGGGATGATAACAGCAAAACAGCAAGATTTATTGTTTGGTTAAAATTTGCTACTTGCATACTCTGGAATGAGCACCATTCACACTGAACTCTTTGGTCTCGTTAATATTTATATAACTAACAAAAATAGTAGTTCATACAAGTTTATGATGAGGACTGCCTTTACGCACATTTAGCTGTTTAATTAAAGACATTCTAACAGCAGCCGTTGCAGATTTGAGAACTTGGAGGAACTTTATGCAGCAGATAATTCTATCAAAGACTTATCTCCATGCGCTTTTTTCTCAAACCTGCGAATTATTGACGTTCGTAGGTATGGCTTAACAACCACAACATCAACTTGGTTTCAAGTAGCTTATTGCTTCAGGAATAGCATTAAATCCCTAGGATCAGTAAATTTCTTAAACCTCTGCCCAGAGCTTGTTCACCTTTGGCTTGAAGGCAATGAAGCTATTATGGATTTGGCTGCTAACTCTCGAAGAGTAATCGAACGAATTCTGCCTAACTTAAAGCTGCTAGATGACGCTGTGTTGACGAGAGGTAACTAGATAGTTTTACCTAATCAGGCACTGTTTGTAAGGTTATTTAGAAGACGCATGTGAGTATTATGAAGATACTGAAGACACTTCCGAAGAATCATTGGGTGAGGATATTCCGGAGCAAAGTGTAAGTTTAGGAACCTATGCAATTAATCGGATAATAATTGGGCACACATGTGAAGGTTTTCACGGGCAATCGCAGACTTTCGTCATCGAGGCCAAGTTTACGGATAGCCGATAATGCGAATGGTTTCATCGTTCGGTTTCCTCCCAGAGTAATTTCAAATAGAACCAACAATAATAGCCCTAATTGATTTCTAAATGTTTTATTCAATCGTTAAATATCAACACGTTTTTTATTAATTTTGAAAAAATAAATATAGTTTTTCAGCGCAAGGTAAAATGTACTTTTGTCTTCAGGTAAATGCATTATCACAATGCACTTCTAAGAACTAAACCCACATTTTCCAGATTTATCCAGATTAACAAATAATTTATCTTATTGCTAAAATTGTCTATCGAATTATTAAACAAAAACTTTTTCCGACTTTCCCATCACCCATTAACAAATTCGTTTAATAATTCCTATAAAACTAGAACTAGACCCAACTAAAAGCTAAGCAATTTGCAGAACTAGATCAAACTCATTTTGTCGTTTATGTACAGCACACCCAAACATTCTTTGAGCATTTTTCTTACAACTATCTAATGGATTATTTTTAAATTTAAATAAAATATTTCTTATTATAAATTAGCGTCAATAAGTTGAAATAAATAAAAGACAAACTCTACATGTTTGGAGAAAAATAAATTATTTTCTAGTGCTTGAGAGTCCAGAGTAAGCATGGGCTTCAAACAAGCGGTTGCAACATACACTAAACCCTACACGTTTGAAGGAAAATAAATTTATTACTAATTCATGAGCGTCCAGCGATTAAAATAGAGAAATAAATAAAAAGTCCAAGAGTATTTGGCACGACAATGAATAAATAATATGCTACAGACTAATATTGTTAATATTTGGTTTGGAGCAAAACTGCACGTTCTACACTGTTATTTGTCTATGTTCTTCCATCATCCTTAAGCGATGCTTAAGATACTTCAGTGTTGATGGTGCATGAAGGATACAATCTCAAGCAATCTCTTTGGTCTTGGCCATCTCTAGCTGCCTGCACATATTTATAGAACCGCACCACTACAGAATTGGTCGAAGTTGGTTTCTGCAATTCACTGGAGTCTCTAGAATTAAAGAAACTAATCAGTCTGATGATTTGTTTGAAGTCAATGTGCGACATTAATCTTTTTGGTCAATTTCAATTTTATTCCCACTTTTCTGAATTATTTTTAGTTTGCTTGGAAGAACCTTTATAAGACGCTAGAAGTAATAGCTTTCAGTTGCTAAAACTATTATTGGATTGTTGGTTTTTAATCCTCCTACTTGAGCTGCAAAGGCAAAGGAACTGAAAAGACGGTTCATTAACCGGAACAAAGACTTCTTTCACTAGACCGTGATAAAAACTGAAAAATTTAGCAGCTTGAAATTGAGAAAAACCCACTTGTCTGCAGCAAGCCGACGTGATCAAGAAAAAAATCAAACAATCTGCGGATACGACCAATATTCAGATACGATTTAGGTTCCGTTTTATTCCACCAACGACTTTCTCCGGACATGTGCTGATATAAAAGTGAAATACCCAAGTTGAGCAAATCAGGTTCCTAAAGGTGATTTTGGCAATTGAACCGGAAAAATATGTTTCTGTTTACAAGGAGAAAGAACACTTTCGGCAATGACATTTGCAATTTCGGTTTAAAAATAGAGCAAATTCTTCAAACTATTTGGCTATTAAGACATTTTTTTAAAAGTTTTCTGAAAATTCCAGCATTTGAATTATGGATGAGTACATGCAATGTGTTCATTTTGATTAGTTTCAGAATATGTTTTTTTAATATTTTACACAAACGCGTCAAAGGGTTCAAAAGCTAATAAAATATTAGGAGTTAGTGTGATTTTTTAAGCAAATTTCAAATTTTTGGGCGAGTCTGAAAGCACTGATCTGGCTATTCTTTAATGGGATTATTATTCGGAATGCATTGACAGCGGAGTAGGTGACCGGGATATTTATTAAGTAAATTTCAGTGAAACACATTGCCTTGGTCAAGGTAAACGTCTTTCTTGCTTACAAATCAAGAGTTTCGTTTTAAACTGGGTGAAATTTGTATGTTGTACCGTTCGAATACATTTGGCTTGTTATCTGTTCATCAGAATTTTTTATTTGCCGTGTGTTTTACAACAGGATGTTTTTTGAGCTTGCAAAAATCTTTGAATTGTAGCATGTGATCGTTACTCACCTGCTAAGTTCAGCTGATAGTAAATTGCTGTGGGGGCTAAAAGTAGTGGGATTTTTGTACATGCTGCAAATCAATCTTTCTTTACATGGTTCCTCATTAAATCCCAGCCCCTGGAGGATTTTATCGATTTTCTGTAAAATTGGCGAATAGAATGGGTCAAAAGTGATCGCAGCTGCTTGGTAGATTGCCTGAAATAATAAAATACAAATCACAATCCAAACGCTCATTAATAATGTATTTGACAAGAAGCAGTGAATGTGCTATCGGAAATTTAATTTTGGCTTTGAAAATGTTCGACGAGAATCGAATTTGTGGACCGAATTCAGTATGTAACTGTAAAAAGTGTCCAATTTAAATTTTATTCTGGGAAAAGTCTACTAGTTTACTATCTACGCTGAGCCAAAATTTCTCTAATTGTAGGAAAAGCGTTAGAGGAAACTGGCTGATTGAGATTCTCAGATATTTGGGAGCTGTTTCATTAATCTTTTCAATTTTCAAAATTGCACTTTAATTGGGAACATTTCTTGGGAAAAATGATGAAACATTCTTCATGAGAAAAATCCTTTGGAAGTTTACGACCATTAATTTTGTTTCCGATCTTATTCGGATACTTGGATCCTATTTATTTGCAATATTTTTCAAGTTTTTCCTGCTTGGTACTTCTAACTTTTATTCTAAATTTTCTTTAATAGTCAACACTAGAATCAATAGATCGGCTATAAATCGGGCCACAAAAGTTTATAAAATGTCACAATATTGTATTGTTAGGTCACGAAGAAGAATTGGTTTAAATGTAATATAATTATGAAATTTTCAAATTTTAAATTTTATTCCGTTTACACGAAAAGCGTTTTTAATAGATAGATAAGAATTATCTCTCACAAATGATCAATTGTTCAAGAGCAAATTGATTACTTTCACCACCAGCTTAAATCTGCGATATTTTGAAAGTAATTAGACCGTCCGAGCCACTCCCTTTCACCTACTGGAACCGAAAAATTGCTAATAGATAATCGGAACTCACCTGCTCCAATGTAGTCTTTGGCGTTGTGGAACTTGGTTTTTCAACTTTGCGGGTTTTATCCACGTTTTGAGCCGCTTTCTGCACATTGAAGTTCTGAGCCCCAGCTCCAACGCTCTGCACTTCTTTGCTGTTTTCAAACGACCCAATTCTCGGATCGTACTCAACCGACTTCTGTATCTGAACCACTGTCGGCTGCTGGTTCTGAGCTTGTGGCTTATAAACCGGGCCAGGCTGCTGAGAAGGTTGTTTCTGAGCGCTCAGCTGCGTGGGTTGATATTGCTGGTCGAGTTTCGTTTGTAAGCTGTTCTGATACTGTTGCTCGAAGTGATTTTGGTGGATTGTTTGATATTTTTGGTCGAATACATTTTGCTGAGGCTGTGAAACACTTTGTACCGGCCGTTGAGGCACAGTGTGTTGTGGTATGTAGCCAGCAGGCAGCTCAAGACCTGGACCTAAAGGGCAACAGAAAAGTTCCGGTTGAAAAGTAATTTTTTAATTGGAATTTCTAGCTTCTGCTAGAAAAATAATCAGAAATTGATTAAACACACATTTTGCCTGCTCGTGCCGGCAAATAATCGGTTCAATTAGTCGCTAATACCGTATCTTCACACGGCGACCTACTTAAGAGATTAGCAGGCGGAAGCATTGAAACAACAACTGCATTTTAAAGTCCGTTTAAGTAAAAACTGTCTTAGACCCGCGCGTGTTTGGTTCTACTCCTTCCTCATTCATCGACTTGCAAGCGAAACAGGCGTCATGAAGCCATATTGTTCGATTAGTTCCTTCACCTGCTACCTGAGCTTTTGAAGCTAATCTTTGCGTTGAAAATTCCTCGACTAGAACCGTGATCTTATGAAGTTTCATGGAGTATTATTGTGGTTGAATGTGACTAATTTAAATACCCACGCTTTCAGACTCGTGCTCGTTTGCAGGATAGCGATTTCTATTAAAATTTTACTGCTAGAAAATTCACAAACATGCATTAGCAGAACATACCATCTGAATTCGCGCTGCTCACATCAAAGGGCGAGCCTTGGAGGGGAGGCGGATGGAGGCCTCCTGCACCACCTGCACCTCCCGCAAGCCTATTGTATGAAACTGAAGAACCTATTTTTGTAGGTGGAAGTTTTTTGTTCAAATACACTGCCTGCTGCTTCAGCTTTTCTTGGAGCTTAATGGCTTGGTTCAGCTGATCCTGCAGCTTGAGGTTTTCGTCCCGGATTCGAAGCCGCTCTTTCTCCAAGCGAGCTTTTATCTGAAATTTACCGATTGAAAAGTGAAAATCAACACATCTAGCAACGGAAGCTTGCTGAAGAACTTCACTTACTATTGCCTCTTTCTCTGCTTTAGCGATTATCCTTTCGATTTCTGTCGAGGTTAAAGGTCTACCAGGCTTCCGTCTAGTCGGATGAACTGATCCATAAGGAGATAAATCGTTGATTTGATTTGGGTCTTTTCGATGGGATATTAATCTGAAGTAACAAGTGAGTTCAGTATAAATAAAGTCATATAATTCGGCGATTCTATTGACCAAACTCCGGTTACATCGTAACACGCACAACTATTCGGTTGCTATTTATATATAAACGGTTCAATATGAAGGACATATGAATACTGTCCGATCTTCCGCAGCTTGAAGCGTAAAAGGCAACATCAATATCTTGTGGCATGTCATTCATAAAAGAATGTGTTACTCAGGTTGATAATTAAATCGCTAATACTCGCTGTAAAAATCGGAACGAAAGCAAAGCCGATGCTTCCAAAGGAGGTCAACTAACCAGCTTAGATATATTTGCTGTAACGTAATAAAATATATTGATGAATCAGTGCCAGATTAGAAATTGTGGCTTTAGAGCGAAGGCTGAATAGAATTTTAACTCTCACATAATAGAGTCTGGAACCTTCAGAGATGGAGCCTTGGTGTTTGTTAATCAATTTGCGTAGCAAAAGACGATTTCCCTCTTATCAATTGTTCTAGTATAAGGATCAGAGTTTGTCACTGTTTAACAACATCAATTAAAACTTTCAGAAAATTGGGAACGATGGAAATTTACTTCAGCTGGATCAGCGTCAAAAAATCTTAAAATTTAAGTAGTGAAAAATGAGTACTAAACGGATTAAACTTTCACAATGCGGATGCATCTTAACCAGTGGTTTTATGCTAGCTTCGAACAAGCTATTAAAGTTACCCATGCATGTTTAAATACAACAACAGCTGAATACAGATCACGTATTTTCTTAGTTTGCTAGGAACATGTGCGAGTGTCGTCTACGTGCTTGCTTTTAAATTTTAATACATATAATAACATACAAAATTATTTATTATTACATTATTTATCAACATTTCAACAAATTAAGCATGTTCAACTTGAAGGCTTCAATTTATATATGAAACATAACTTAGTCTTCACATCTGAAATACTATCAAAATTATTTGATTTTTTCCAAATTTTTCTCTTTGTTTGCTGTTARACTTAGTGGGGCTTATTGGAACTGTTGAATAAATTTTTGAAATATATTATAACAAGGACTATTTTTGCAAAAGCAATTAAAAAATTTGCTTATTGTTACTAACAAACTTGAAGAAAAACTTATTCTTTACTAGAAGACAAATAAATTTCTGCTTATCKATACAATTTAAGATTTGTTGATCAAAACACTGTCAAAATACCGAAACATTATTCACAAAATCTATCGAAAATCTTTTTAAGCCCGTAATAATTTTACAAATAAAAACATGTTAAACTTGTTCCTGCCCGAAAGACCCTCAATTGTACATTGATTGCATATCTTTCCTAACCGATGTTTTTCCTTTTGTGGAAACAGTGCTACAATTTTTTTCAAAAAGCTAAAATATTAGGTATTTAAAACCGCTTTATTAATTGGAAATTTTGCAAGATTAAGCAATTAATCCCTTTAATTCCAATTAAATATTTACACTTTTTTCCTTCCAGTGATGTCAAAAAACCGGATTTTCAAATTTTCACCTTGATTCACTTGTTTGTTTCTTAAAACACAAGTGGTTTTTTGGCTTCTTATATTTGTAATCTATCAGTTTTCTTCAACTTACTTCATCTAGATTGCACAATAATAACTAGTGTATGAAGAACAAATTTAACTTTTTCCAATTCTGAGCAAATACCAAACTATTGAACTGAGTTCTGGTACTGGATTTGCAGTTGTTTGAAAAAAGTKTGAAAATTATTGAGTAAGTTATGATTGTAATTATTATTAGATTATGAGTAAGTTATGATTGAGTAACCTATGGAATGAAAAATTCAACTTCGGAAAGTCCAACTAACATCTCATGAAAAAATTAAAAATTCCAGAAAAATAATTCAAGCCATTTTGCTGAAAACTGAACGAAATAATTTTGAATTTACAAACATATTAATATACGTTAGCTGAGCTTAATTTCCCCAACTGAACAAAACATTAATTACTGATTAAATTTGGCATGCTCTCGTAGAATCGTCAGGTTCAAAAACATTCATCCAGTTTGAAAATTCCATGAAATCAAATGTTAGAAGAACGAAGTGCACCTTATCCATTTTTACAAGTTGCTTTACTATTGTCAGGCGGCGCTTTTCCGAAAATGTTCACTAATTTCAAAATCAAACAAAATAAGGAACGTGTGAAGATTCTTGAGTGTACACATGAAAATAACTTAAAAAGACATCGAGCATTTGAATTTTTTAAATGTTTCCGTTTATGTTTTATATTTGTTGTAAAATAATGTTTAGGATTCTGTTAAGTGCAGCTACATTTGCTATGTGTATGGTGCCAGCTACTGGTGTTCAAACACTACCATCTACTCTTACTTGGACGCCGATAGATGCAGAAGTCTTGGAAAGTATGTGATTAACAAATGAAAATATTTGCCAAAAAACTCTTTTCCGGTCTCCCGAATCCAAGGACTAAAACACGACTTTGAAACATTTTCTTTTAAAAAGATTCAATCGGTCTTACTTTCTTGCCACTGTTTTAACGATCTGCGGAACCAAAAAAATGCTCCAATGAAGCGAATTTTTTAGGAAGCGCTTAATGAATTCAACCAACCAAGGGCTAGAAAAATGCAATTTTCAATTAGCTGTTGTTAGTTCTACGTTAGTTTGGCTACTAGCTTACTTTCCGATGAGTAAACGCACAATTTTCCTGGCAGTGATGAAGAGAAACCTTACCAATCTTACTGTTGATTTCTTTAAAGCAATCATCCAGTTCTCACTAAAACAATGATTAGCCCATAAGCTCAATTACGCTGAATCGATTGTAACACTTCATTATTATAAAGTATTATCATTGATATGAAAAGACCCCAATTAGTAACAAATGGCTTTCCAGTTGAAAGGCCTAATAACAGTAATAATATCAACGCACGCATTTTGATCGCACAACAATGACAATATTATTCATTGCTAATGTAATTTATGTATCTAGAGAACATCTTTCCGTTTATTGTGACCCGCGCTTAGTCAACACTTGACGAACATGTATGGCTTGTAGTACTTGGAAGCAGGTTTATAGAACATTTTTGTTGAAAAGTGTCTTACCCATGAGGGAACCCAGAACCATCATCAGGCAAAACACTGACATCATCATCAAACTCAGTGAAATGAGTGTCAGGCCCATGGTGTTCTTCTGCTGGAGGCCCATAAGACTCATGCTGATCATGGAAGTCGTGATGGGGAGCGACCTGATTCGTCAATGAAAGTCGTTAGTTTGATGACCAATAATTAAAATTAAGTAATTAAGTGCTTGAAAATATTCGTTTGGACACCCACCTGATGGATATGTGATATCAAATGCTTATGGTGATGATACTTGGCCTGAATTGGGTAATAAGCGCAGAACTTGAAGACATGATGCAAGAACGGAAACACAAAAAGAAGAATCTTGAGCAGCAGCTTCTTAGCGGTGGCGGCGCCTACTATCAAAGGCAGGAGGAACAGGAACTTGAAAGCCAGCAGCTTAATGACAAGAAGAAGTGCCAGAAGGGCGTAAATGATCCGCTCGTTGATAAATTTCCCTGAAATAAGTCTTCTTATATGTTTGGTTTTTTAGTAGTACTAATCAGAGTTTCTTCAAGTTTTTACATTTACAGAAACCTCGCCCAAACTAAAAGGCAAAATCAATGTGCCAAATACTTTCAAATATCGAATCAACCTCATTTTCCTCGTCTAGTTTATCGAGAATTCATTTTGATGAGATGCGAATTAATTAGAATTCTTCAACTATTGTGTGAACTGACAAGTCGGCTGATTAATCATTTATTCGCAAGTTTTTTCATTTAGCTGGTAATCTCCTATCAAGAATAATTGACGCTCTCTTTTTGATCGGAGAAGTTGGCAACATATTGAGGAAACACCTGTTTGTCATGGGACAGCGGATCTTCATGTTGCTTCTTTAGGACAGCTGTATATTGTTAATAACCGAATGCACTGCGTAAATAAAATTAAGTGAGGCATTTTTAGTTCGAGTAGACACTGTTTTGATGAGAAAATAATGAGTTCATTAAGCAAGATGCTTCCTGAAGTAAATATCGTTTTGTCTAAATCCTAAATTAAAGCTTCTTCTCACCGCAAAGGTTTGGCGTCTGCAAACTGATTCAAATTCTATTATACCGATAAGGGGCGTGTTGTGAGAAGAGTTTTGTCAAATCTACCACTTTCCTGCAGTGGACGTTTTTTGGCTTAGTTTTTATTTGAAAAGACCCATGAATTTTTAAACAGAATTGCTGTCTTAGTAATAATTAAATATTGTTACAATATTAGTCAACACAGTAAAAGTTTTAAGGCTGTCATGAATAAAAAAAATTGAAAGCAAGAACAATTTAAAAGGAACGTGGAAGTAGACAATTAAAATAAACACACGGCCATCTGAATATGCTGTTGATCGAAATAAAGGCAACATCTGAGCTGCACAGAATTAAGTAAGTTGTATTTGCCACCTTCAATTTTCTATATTAATCAAAGGAAACTAGGACAACTGTTCCTGAAAACTTTTTGGTTGCAGAACATTTTTCAAAAGCTGCAGCTTCTGGCAATTTTCACAGGATAGGACAATCACAATTTTCCTTATTGGCTGTTTTAGCGTGACCAAAACTCAAATAGGTCTAAACAGTTTCTTATTCACATTCATCACACAAATATGGCCCTGACAAGGCACATATTCCAATAGGTTGGGACAACAAGACTGAAAGCTAAGCCTGCTTCTTGTACTTCGCACTAAAACATATGTATACTGTCCATTCTTCTAGTTGTTCGTGGTCCAGAGTCCAAAAGAACCTCAAGAAGCATGACGCCAATTTTGAATCATCCTGTATCACCTCCTATTTGGAACCAGCAAATTTTTCATTTAGCTGAACAACAAGTTCAGTAAACAATTGCATGCGCGCAAGTGCAACTTTCATTCAACAGTAGCGGAACTTACGGATTCGTTTAAATGTCCTGCCCCCCTCTTGCAGTGCTCTTGCTGCATCCAGATCTTTGGAGACGATTTCCAGATGGACTTGGGCCGCATTGTTTCCGAATCCCTGTGGAGCGATTTTGAGCACGCTGTTCGGTAGAAGTCCATCCGGAAGAGCCACTTCCAGATCATGGGTCATGAAGAATTTCGCGGTGTTGTCTTTGAGCGTACGCGCCATGGCTTCAATTGGAGATTCATCATCGTCAGCTTCTTCATCAGTGCTGTTCGTGTCAAAAGCTCTTTCAGCGGATGCGTAGTTGAGCTTGTTTTTGGAGAATTTCAGAAAGTTGTTGAATTGCAGATCTTCAGTTTCATCCAACGTGGTTTTCAGATACTTGAAGATGTTGTTTTGCACGCAAATCAACGTCGGCTTTTTGCAGTCTTTTAACAGCACGGTCCACAGCTCATTGTTGCCGGTTAGATTGACCAGCGCTTCCACCGGCACCTCTTCAATAGTTACATTTTCACTTCCGTAAACAGCACTTACCAAACAGAACAAGCCGGTGAAAACTAAACGATAAGTTAAAGGATGCATGATATCCAGCCCGACTTCCGCTTGTTTGAGGTTGCGATTAAGAAAAAACACATCGATACGTCACACTTTCATTGGTCACCAGTCGCGGCCGCATGTCCAAACTGGAACACTTAAACAGGCCATGCTGAAGACGTTCTCTCGACAACCGGCTTGGCGCGAATAGTTGAGACTCAAGTTCTTCGGTTTCGTTTATCGGCTGCTGGCATACTTTGGGACGTTGTTGGGTCCCCACTTGCGCTATCATCGTTTATTAATTATTGTTTGCCCAAATTAAACCATTTTTGAAAAACATTTCCAAATTAACATGGAATTTTCAGTACCTTTATAAGCACAAAATTTAAAAGTGCTAGTTAACATAACTTTAACAAAAATCAATCAGTTACTCCTGGTATAAACATAAGTAGAAGAAAATTTCAATTTTAGATATATCTTTTGGTGAGAAGATTTTCAATCTGAAGTCCAAGGGCTCTACGTGGGTCAGCATGTAAAAATGATATAAGAAAAATACCAGATTCATCAAATTTAACACAAAGCATCAACAAATAAAATCTACAAAAGATTCAATATATTATTGCATAACTATGGCACCAAAACTCAAGTGATGTGTTGGATCATTTCTTCAGTCTATTGATTACAGCTGTTTTAAGGGAGTCGCTTTTTCCACGCTCAAGTAACTCAATGCCTACTTCGAACTGATTACGCGTTAATTATCTAATTGCTAACAAAATGAGTAGCTTGAAGTAAAAAAAAATTAACAAACTTATTTGTAGACAAAGTTGAAAACTTGGGGAATCTTGGCAACAAACCTTCCAACGGTTTTAAATTCTAGGCTTTTCCAAACATCCAGTTTTCAACACACTTTGATATAAACACAATGATATAAAGTCCGCATGCATAAGCATAAATACTTTACTGTATTTAGTTGAACTCAACTTATCAGAAAGAGCAAAACATCTGCTAATTTGTATTCAACATCTTACTAATCCACATAGTATCAAATAAACTCAAGCAACATACAAAATAATGTGCTTTAATAGCGTTCAGAGTTCATCTAAAGCTTCGCTGAACGTGTGCTTTGAATTGAGTATTCTCCGGTCATAGTCAGAGCCTGAATTGTTCAGAAAATAAATTTCTTCACATAACTTATAAACTTCGTATTCAGGAACTGACCATATTTACCGGACAGTTGTTTTCAAAAATTAGCCAATTCATATAAGTGAACAACTGATGTAAATCAAAATGTATCTGCAATTTTCTGAACTTCGTCCACCTTCTTTGCATATAACAAATAAGCTGTTAACATCAGTTATTGAAAAGCACAGTTTTTATTGCTGTTTGTGCCAACTTAGCACTTATGTGCCGGGGCAAATGGGACACTTTTAGTACAATGGGGCTTTGTGTTGGGTAAAATTTTCCGCTTTTCCAGCGTTGTTCAGTTAATTGTTCCCAGAGGTTTGCCTGCAAAAAATTGTTTTTTCGCGCAATTTACGGTTATAAATTATTCTAAATTTCAACCTGAAACATCGTCATTTTCTGGGTTCAATGGACATTTAATTTGTATGTTTTCAGAGTTTACCTTAGAAATTTTTAAATGTTCCATAAGCTTTCTTATTAGAAGTTAATGAAAGTTATTTCTGAAGTTAATTGGTCATTCCAAAATTATCGTTTGGTGAAATTATAATTTGCATTGAATGTGAAACTAAAAGTAATGCCGAGTTACGATATCAATTTGAGCCAATTAAATCTCCAATTTATCAAAATTGCAGCTTTCCTCCAATTCCATTTGATTCATTGCGCTTCCAAAATGTATATGGAACTTTTTCCGTTATTAAAAAGTTAATCTTCAATTCGAAGTAAGGAAAAACATTTAGATGAACTGACGCAGAAATTAGTAAATCAGTATCAGTAAAACGTAATCTGATAAATAAAATGACTACAAACAGGCGAAAAAGACATACGTTTTGGATGTTTCATTGTGCAAAATCATTATTGCTTTTGTGTAAAATCTTCTTGCAAAACATATATTTTTGAACTTTTTTGCACTATTTTAAACTTTATATTATTTTTTGACAAATGGAAATTATGCCGTAGTGGGAAAATTTGTTAAGTGATCTATTTTGGAGAAAACTAGCTTAACAGTACAAAAAATTTAAAAAAATATTGTTTAAAGAAAATCTTACTCTAAAATTGTTTTTGCAATTTACAATCCAAGACATAAGATTGTATTCAAGGATTTGGTTCTCACTACTTTTCCATCGCTTAATTTTACTTCTTCCTACTTTTTTAAGCTTATTATTGTTCTTGTGCTGCAACTCTTTCTCCTTACTGCTTTATTGTACGTCTTCATTTTCATATTTGTGCCAGTTTTAATGGTATGACTTGTTAGTTATGGTTGTCGTTTGTTTAAAGATATCGTTGCAAATTATCGCGATTAATTTGTCCTGTTGTCCATTCTAGCTTCTTTAGAAACATGCGTTAATTGAGTTATAAATAAAGTGCATTCTGATTAAAATGTAAATTATGCGAATCTTTCAGCTTTCATATTTATGAGGTATAATTATTGCACATGATGCACAACAATAGAAAATTTATCTAAAGGCTAATTAAGATTTAAAACGTGATTATTTTCTCTCTTCTAATGTTAATATCGCCATCTAAGCATTTAATAAAGAGCATAAAAGCTCGAAAATCAACATGTTGGTGAATAGCAAAGAAACCATACAGTCAAGTGCGGACGCAAGAAATCTTTTATTTTGGCTGTGAAGAATTTATGATCTGTTGGTACCTGATGGTACCAACTATAATGTGAAACCCAGTTTATTACTTATTAAACAGATGGTGCATTTAGGAAATGCGAAAGCGGTTACTGTTATCCAAGTAAAGGTACCTCATAACGGCAATTTATCAGATGCTCATGAGTACCCAGTATCTCGTAATGTAACGTCGCATTCTTTAGATGGTGCTGGCGTACAAGAGAAGTTAACAATGGCGAATGTAAAACTTAAAGGGCAAAGATATTCGTATTTTGGGTGCTTTCAAGTCCATAATTGTATTATATTTACAGGTGGATCACGAACGATAATTTTTCTAATTTCATAGACAAGAAAAGACTCAATTTCGACTACATGACCCCCGCCCTGACCCTGAAAGCAAGAACCGCCGCTGGTCAATGTACGATATTAACACTTCATTTTTTGGGGGAAAATTACTCGAATTTCCTCACTCATGTTGTTATGACTGAATCGAATTTTCAATTCTCTATCCAACGATGCTATAACAAATTATGTGGCTCAAAATGGGGCTTGAAAAACTTCGAAAAAAGAAGCGTCATGTTTGAGTCGCTTTTGCATCTCAAAAAAAACACGCGACAACAAACACAAAACTTCTTGAAGTTCTTGAACTTCTTGAAGTCATGACTTTTTTGAGAAAACTGCCAACATTTCTTGATCAATAGTTTACTTTCTACAGGCCTTTTATTTATCTCTGGAGTGATGTAAATATTTGCGTTCTTGTGCTTCCGAGAAATGAACAAAAACGGGACCAAAAATATGAAAATTATTCATAAACTTGCACCTAAGTGTCTCATATTCAAATTTCGCTTTTTGCATTAAAACTACCGGAATTTCCTCACTCATGTTATTATGCCTGAATCGAATTTTCAATTTTCTATCTGTGGCTCAAATGGGGCTCAAGAAACTTTGAAAAAAGCAGCGTTAGGTTTGAGTCGATTTTGCAACTCAAAAACCACGCAAATCTAAAATTTCATGAAATCTTGCCTTGAGAAAACTACCAAGATTTCCTAAACGATGATTCACTTTCTGAAAAGCCCTTTTAGTTCTCTCTGGAATGATGTAGAAATTACCATTCTTGCTCACTTTGCGTTCGAGAAATGAAGAAAAACTGGAGGGAAACATGAAATTTTGTCATAATCTTGCGCCTAAATATCTGATATTTAAATTTCGCATTCTGGGTCAAAAGTACTCGAGTTTCATTTTCTCACTCATATTGATATGACTTATTCAGAATAGGCTATAGACTTATTACGGTCTTTCCACACTAAGTATTATATTATTAGAGATTGGCTAATTTAGAAAATTATATACCTTTTGCATCTGTAACAGTTTAAAACAAATAAATTAGATTAGATTAGAGATACATATTTATGAATTGAGGAAAAACATATACAGACTAAGTTTAATGTAATAAACACGTTTACTGATTATGCAGAATAATTTTTTTAGTACAGTTACGCCCACTGAATTTATAACCTGGAGAGTTTTTCAATTGGACAGGATCATAAATAGTGATATGTTTATTCAAATATATCACATAACTGTTGTTTTCAATGACGATGAATTAAGAAAATGTAAATAAAACATTTCAATTTCGAATTACTATCTAAGCAAGGCCCTAGAAAAGCGACAAATACAATAAAATATAATGAATATTAAAAAGAAAATCTTGTAAAATTTAAACTTGTCAAGGTTTACAAATTGATCAAGCATGTTTTATATCGACCAATTAGCAAACGTATAATCTCTAAGAATTACTTTTATTTAAACGTGCAAAAATGAACTTTTTTTCGTATCCAACTCGACAACATTTGATGGAACATTTTTTTAAATTGATAAACCCATTTTTAGTTTATTTATTTGATCGCCATTTTCTTCGTGTGCTTCTCTGTTCTTTATCACATATGTATATCATTCCAAATTTTTTGCTTCAAAACAAAAATTATTTTAGTTCTAATAAACCTTCGAAAGTTGCTGCTGCAAACCAAAAGAGTCAAAAATATTTTTGTTAACAATGCATCAAGGTAAGACTAAACTATACAATATTTTCTGAAAGTTCGCTAAAAATTAGCACTGTTATGTTTCTCTTACAGTGGCATGCTGGCGAATTATAAATAAACTTCAAGAATGTTTACACATATTGAGGGTATAGTCTGCTTCTGATACATTTGTATGCAGCCAGCTACAATACGGCTATTAATACATTTAAGGAATAAATTAACAGCCATTTTTCTAATTCTGAATACACAATAAGGAAGAGTTTTTTTGCTTTTAACGTGACGAGACACGATCACAAAAGGAATTTATTTTACCGTGTTACATATCTGAATATCTAAACACCCCTTCTTATCAAAAATATGCGCAATAAAACCAATGAGGCTTTAAATTATCGAACATTTTCCTATCGGTTTTCCATCAATTGCTTTGGAAAATGATTAAATTAGCTCGTGTGGGTTTGCTAGTGTCAATTTTCGTTTTGGCGAATTGTGATAATAGTGATAAAATTAGTTACGAAGAAGCGAAGTTATCTAACTATTTAAAGGAACTTGAGGAAACACCAGCAGTTTCCTTAGTTGGAGATTATGTAGTTTTGCAGAAGAAGGAAGGAAGAGCCAATCAAGAAGAGAGTGATTTGAGTGAAGATTTATTGAGCAGATGTGCACGGTTTTTAGCTAGTCGAGAGCTAGTCATAAAAATGCCTGAAAGTGAAGGAAGAGATTTATTTTCAGGTGAGACTTTTTGTTAGTTGGATAAATTGTGCTTTTTAATAAGCGGTATATTGGCACTTTCAAAATGTTGTTCTAATCAGTTAGGGAAACCAAACAAACTGATCTAAATTTAGAGAAAGTGATGGGGAACTTTCACTTCCAACCATGATTTACACATTTATATATTGAAAAAACTCAATTGTGCATCCGACAACAAGCGAGTACCTCGAGCAGGTACTTTCGATACAAAATAGCAATAATTAGTGGCACAGATTGGAATGGAAAGGTGGAAGAAAGTGGCGGTTCGAAAATGCTCAAGAAAATATGATTAAAAAATGCTTCAGCTTTACATTCTATTTGTTGTGAGAAAGTCGAAGATATGTTTCAGTGAGTCTGCTAGATCCGGTTAAAATTGGAATCACATGTTGCTAATGACGATGAATTGCAGCAAGGTGATTTCAAATCGTAGTTTTAAAAGTAATTTTTCCATTTGGTCATCATACGATTCATAACATTTTTTTCTTATTTACTGTGTTTTTTTGGACACATCTGTGGTTTGTACGCTGATATGAATGTACAATAGGTGAATAGGTGATGTTCCATTTTGCCATTTTGAATTAAAAACTGTTCAGCCGAATTTTCAATATGGTACAATTAACCAGTTAGACTGCCGTTAATACCGGAACCCGTTAATTTGTCATACTCCAAATGAACACTGAAACCAGGTACATCTGAGAAAAAATACTGTGGGCTTGTTCATCACTGAATATCAACTAATCATATTCACGAGTTAATGCGCAACTGGGTCGTTGATCATTAATTTAATTATTTACATAAATTAGTGTGTTGGTCAGTTTGTTTAGTTAATTTAGTTTGCTCCCAAATTCCAAATTCTTCTCTTCATTCTCTTCACGGTCTTTAACTTGTTTGTTACTATTTACTTGCCTGTGGGGTTTCATTAGAATCATTGCTGAGAGGTTTTTTTAAGAAGAACTCTGAGGCTTTTGGATGTCTTCTGTCAGTCCTGCATTTAATTTGCTGGTTGCGTGTTTGGTAGCTCTAATGTATGGATTAATTTTTTTGCTGGTTTCGACCGTGATCTTGCAAGCTTGCCAACAAACAACCTGTTGCTCTGGTCGAGACTGGTAGAAAGCAGAAGAATGTTGAATAATCGTCTTAATCGCCAGTGGTTTCTGATCATTTCTATTGGTTTTAGATGAAATGGAGGAGAAAAGAATTTGCAAACTATGCTTGAAATACTGGGATTCCGGTTTGAAAATGGGAACAAAAATGAATCTGGCCTTTCTGAGAGTTACCAAAGCCTTTCTGAGATTGATTACAATTTGAGGTTTTTTTACTCATCTTAAAACCAACAACGTTCGTGTGTCCCCACAAACCATTGTGAAATGAGCAGCACCATTTCCATCAGTTCCTTTTAACCATCCACCGATGGTGAAAATAGTTCAGTCGACTTTCTTCGATTGATTGATCAATGGGTGCGTCACAGATTGCTAACCAACTGACCCACATACCAACTTCTTCAGTCTCCTGCCTTGGCCCTGACCTCGATGAATTTCTCTTTTCCGCTTCTCCATCTTCGCATGCCACACCCAGCGGTCACGCCCTGTCCCTTCCTGCGGTAGAAAGTAGGTGCTTGTTTACATTTTGCTTGGGGGGCATCGGCTTTAAAACGTTCGTGACCTTGCTTGAAGAACAGACGCTCTTCGCATTTTCAGGGAAAAGGGTTTTAAGTTTTTTTCGTCGATTTTTACATTGCTGGACGCTCAGATTGAGCTAGATTGAGACTAGCGTCGTTAGATGCTGAACCATCATCGATCGATTTTTGCTGTAGAACAGAATCAGAATTTCTTTAAATTTTTTTTTGCCTTTTTACACAGCAGAAGACTTTTGCATTCATTGTTAACGATATATTTTTAAAGCCAGTTAGATCTAGTACATATTTTACGTGTACTTTAGTTAATTGTTGCTTGGTTTCAAATTCTGTAAATTTTTAGGTTCAAGAAGTAAAAAAATACGAAGAATACTCCTTCCTTTGCTGCTTCTCCTCAAGCTGAAAGCCGCCATAATCTTACCAATTGTTCTATCGGCAATTGCTCTACTGTCTTTGAAGGGATTTGGGCTTAGTCTAGCTGCCTTAGCTGTAGCCGGAACTACAGCGCTAAAAAATCTTTTGGAACATGCTGGTTCGAAAGTCTCATATGAAGTGGTACCAACGCCTGTTGGACATTGGAGCCGATCCGGTGCTTTAGACGATAGTCTGGTTAACGCATATGAGTATCAAGCTATATGAATATGCGTTCGATGGATTATTTATTGAATAGCTTTAGGTGTTTGGTTACCAGAATTTCTTAGTAGAAGAGTTAAAATGGTGGACAAACGAGTTCAAGCAATGGGCATTTCTAGGAAATAAAACACTTTTTACAATTTAGTATTTGGTTTTATTTTTCAATTAAATACATTTCTCCATACTATTAAGTTGCTAAAACATGTTTTTGGGCTCCGACCTTCAGAAACACTCAGCTGGTCGGTCTGAAACAAAAAATAGTTACTTCAAAAACTGTTTAAAATTTTGAGCCAAAATTATGTGTATATAGTTAAGAAACGACAGACGTTTGCAGTGACCGAATTTTTATTTGGATGTAGATTTTTTCGTGGCAAAAACTGGCCTTTTTAAATCAAAGGAGGTTTAATGTCCAATCTTCCAAAAATCTATTTTAATTTTCATTCGCTTTTTTAAAATATATGATAAATTTTGCCAATTTTTTTCAATATTGAAAACAGAACAACGTTTGATAATCAAATGTTATAGATTTAGAAAACATTAACTATTTTTGTGTTTAAGTAAGTTTCCCTTCAATTGCATTGAAAGTTTTCCTTTATTCCCAATGTTATGAGAAAGAAGAATTATGGTTGGTGGATCAAAATGAAGTTTCTATTTAACAAAATATAAGCATTCTGATTTTGTAAAAATTTTGAAGAAGCACTTGTAATAACAAGTGCTTCTCCCATTTAAATCCGGCAAACAGATGCAATTTCAGAATGCTTATTGAAAATAACTATCATTTTGCCATTATATCTTTAAGAAATGCTCATGACGAAAGTAGTTAAAATCACACAAGTACTATTAATCGACTTACAAGCCACATACTCATTTAATAGATAACTTTCCCATGAACCAGTTTTATGGTTTAATTAAGTAAGTTACCAGTCCGTTTCGGATTTTGAGTCTTGTGATGGGCAGATTATGTTGATGTTTTTTTAAACCACCGATTAGGAGAATAAGTTGAACAATTTTTAAAAATATTCATTAGATTTGGATGAATCAACGATAAAACGATTTTCAAGCGAGCAAAATTCGGAATAAAATGCCTTTTATTTATTCTAAAAAAGCGTAGTTGTTAAGGCAAGAATTTGCAGTCGAGCCAAAGTTGCTGCTTCTCTAAAATTGCAGTTTTGAATCTGCTCATTTGCGAATTATGTTGTATCTATTACTACCGCCTTCTGATCGAACGACTCTGAAAATTTATAATACGCAGGGATGACCAGCAGAAATAAAAAATGATTTGAGCAAAAAATTAAGCTGAAAAACTATTTTCGCTGCTTATCACTTCTGCAGAGCATCTGGCTCACAGTAAATGGTCCATCTAAGTGAAAATGCGAAAATGCACTTTGATGCTTTAATATAGAAGAAATCGGTCAATAGTAAAGCCACTAATCAACAATTACCGGATACATGACCTTAATCTACCTAGTAAGTTTTAATGAAATTTAATATATAGCATCTTGTGCATATCTGAAATTTTAATGCTAAATCTAGAGCAATCGACATGCTTCTACTTTCTTCTGTCCTGCAATTTTTCAAATATATCAGCAACAGTGGCGGTGCCCAAGAATGCGGAATCTGAGGTGTCGCGGATCATGAGCTCCTACGTGAAGCTACTTTTACATTCGACTTTAGGTTGGCTGGTTGCATTAATGAGCCGATCATTAGCGGTTCTTTGCCTAAAAATTCAAATCATTAGTCTAGCTATGTGCCTCAGGGGGTTGACCAATAAACGAAGTAAATCTGGGGATTTTCGAAAGCTTTGTTATCGTAACTGCCAAAGCAACGCTACTGAATTTTCTACAGAAAGCCATTTGATTTGCTCATTGATAAACTCGTTTCTATGATGTTTAACAGGCACGTACTTTGTCCACTTACTTGAGAAAACTCTTTGTGTCTTAATTTTCACTGAAAAATGATATGAAGCTGATTTTTTCGCTGATTTATAGATAGACACTCCTACTACATAGTTGTAGTTTTTCATAGTTATAAAGGTTATCTACATAAAAGATCGATTAAATATTTAGCGAGAAAGCTAGGTATGAAAAGTACAGCTAATTGCGTACATAAAGGAAGACTTTCAGTTCTTTTAAAGGTGAATTTTTAAACAAAAAAGTGATCAAATGTTTAAGAATGATATTGAGCAATTTTACCTGCGAGTTCTCCGAGCAGTAGATCAAAGGTCACAAGAAAATAATGCAAAAGCAGCTGGGTTTTAAAAATTCAGCCTTTCAAATCTGATTAGTTTTTGCTAATGTTTCTGATGTTTTCTATGCATTGTTAAAATGGCCCTTAATTAGCAATTAATCGGAAATCTCCATACTCCGGGCCTGTTACGTCCATTCGCAGCAAATTATTTTCATCTAGTTTGCAATCCACTGGGGAGGTAAATGTAACAAAATGATTTGCAATAATCGCCTCAAATGCAGGCTGTTTTACAGCTTATCAGGTGAAAAGTAATTATCAATATTGACGTATTATTTCCGCGGCTGCATACGAAGATATGTTTTTGCTTTTTTGCCTTAACCATCGGGCAGTTTTAGTATATAAACTAGCCAGAGCGTCCGTTTACATATCAAATGGTGAACAACTGATTTAGAATGTTCACTGGGAGATCAGTATTTTTGTTAATCCTTTTGGCATTAAACGCCCTCGCTGAAGATGCTCCAAATGCATCCTCAAAGCCGCCGTCGGACAAAAGTGATTATAAAAAGTCTCTGACTAGAGATTGTGGAAATGTGTATACTGCAACGTGCCTGAAGCTGGATATTGTTTCTTGGGTGGATAAGTTGAACGAAGAAGATGATTACAATGTGATCCCAGGAGTATCTTTAGTGCGTGAAAATGGAAGTGCCCGAGCGAGTACTGCTGATATAGTGGCGGAATTAGCAAGAAATTTTCCGAATGATCCAGACGCGCGCCTGGATGCGTTCTTGATGAAGAAAGTAACGTCGTATCTGAACAGCCATGCAGTTCGTCTGGATATATTCGACAGGAAAACTGTGCAAGCAACCGGTCGTGGAGGCGGCGGAGGCGGCGGCGGTGGAGGAGGCGGAGGAGGCAAGAAAGGCGGCGGTGGCGGCGAGGGAGGCGGAATGGGAATGATGATGGCAGCTGGAGCAATGATGAAAGGAACCTTAATGGCCCTGGCTTTAGGTAAGTTCATCACATTTATTCCATGGCGAAACTCAAGTGTCGTTTTCCAGGTGGCATAGCTGCAATAGCAGGAAAAGCCCTGATGACTGGCTTAATTTCTTTGCTCCTTTCCGCAATCATCGGCCTCAAGTCTCTCACTCATCAAGGCCACAAATCCACCACATATGAAATCGTCTCCAAACCGATTTACACTCAATCTCACAGTCACTCAGAGGCGCACGAGCATGGAGGAGGAGGAGGCTACGGCCACTCTTCTTACGGAAGGAGCTTTGATATGCCTCTGCCTCTTGGCTTGCAACCGGAGTACAAACCAGCGTAACGTTTGCAGATTGTTCATAGTGAACGTGACAATATCAGAGTAGAATAGAGAATTTTTATTTATTGTTATTTATTTTTTTCGTTTATTGCAATAAAACATTTGAAATGCTAATTTTTTTTTCTTTTTTGAGTTTAGAAAATGAAGGTAAAAAGAGGGTGCATTTTAGCAATAAATGTTCTTTGAACCGAAAGAGTTGGAGTTTTGGCCATTATTGCAGTTTGCTGAGCAGTCAATTGTATCTTATGCAAAGTTTCAGTGTTGCGCCTTCATTAGCCATAGCTTGAGCACTTTTAAAAATTTATTAATTTTTGCCCAGAGCAGTATGGACAAGTTGTTGCTTCACATTTTGTAATTTTTGAACTGACATCAATGCGAACTTGTGCACTTCTGTACTTTGTAGAGTATGCACGCAGGAACCGGAAGTTCCAAGCTTGCACCATCATCAGGGATTTTTAAAGACGTTTTCAACATTGATTTATTTGCATTTATAAGTACAGCAGTTTGCTGAACTGGTTTTTTATAGTGAATATCACCCAACTCCAAAGATTCTGACTCTCTGGTTGAGTCTTGCAACTTATAAAGCAAAATTAGTCGAATTTTCACTCAAAGTGTCAGTCTTGCAGCGTCATGAAATGTTGAAAATAATTCTTAATTGTTCATTTTTTAAAGAGCAGCATTGGATAAGCGCGTGTTTATTTATTGGATAACTTTTGAGCCAACAGAGTCAGAACATTGTGATTATCTGCACTCTGGAAATTAAAATTTCGTGCATGGATGCCAAAAGTTCCCAATTTACATCATCATCACGCTTCCCGGAACTTTTACAGGGGAACGGAGTTACACAATTCGGGAAAAAAATCTGAAACTCTAACGACTTTTTTAGATTCTTCTTTTTCGTGTTGTACCATTCGATCAATATTTATCAACATTCTCTTTTTGTTGCATTATGTGTTTCTGGTATAACGTTTTACATAAAATATATTTGTGCTTCGGATTTCAGTTCGAAAATAGTCAATTAATGAGGTTTCAATTTTAAATTTCAGAATCAGGCTTTTCAGTGTTTATTAACAAGAATACAAAAAAATGTGTAGTGAAAAAGATGCTATTTAAAAATGTTTATATACAAAAGCATTTTATTTGCCTATTCAGCTTTCATTATTCGGCGCAAAGTAGTCGATATAAGTAAAGTAAAAAGAGCACGTTTGTAAAGGAGATAAAAGAAACCAAAGGATAAAAGTTCGCTATCAGAGCCGCTTTACTTTAAAATTGCAAGTTCCGAACAAAATACGCCATGAGACTGTGTCTTGCAAACGACCCTAAAGTGAAATGCATCTTCGGATTTTGTCCACAACTTTATTAAATTTAGCACTGTTCTCTCGAACATTTGATAATTTAGCAATTCACAGCTTGAAACGGTTTCTGGTTTGCGCACTAGGAACTTTCTTGAAAATGTGCTTTTACCAGCCATAATTTAGGTGCAATTTTCATTTGACTAGAAGACTAAGACTAAGAAATTTATCCATGTGCTGATTTTCATAGATAACTGAAATGCAGCTTGTTGACATACTTAGGTCATTTGTACTATAAATATTTTATATGTCGAGAAGGAGAAGGAGAAGGATAACAAATCATTTGAATCGAGTTGTATTATACATAACGATGTTCTTGCATCACGCCAAAATTGTACTTTTACATAAAAAAAACAGTTTTAAATCACAAGTAAATATGCGTTTCCAATGAGAAAATTCCTGAAATTTGACAAAATTATCGAAAACTTTACGAGTAACTAATCGGAATATCAGTAAAATACGTATAAAGTTAGATTTGTTTGATCAAACTATCGAGTGAATTAGATACTCTCTGGTCTTAAAAGCGTTTTTCTTTTTGTGTGCATCAACTTTTAAGAAAAAAACATAAAATTGAAAAATCAGAAAATGAATTACTGATAAACTTGAAAATTTTACTGAACAAGTCGCGGCAATTTTTTTGTTACAGATGAAAATACTACAAAAATCGTCCAAAATAGTTAACCAAACCACTAAAAAACAACCTTACCAAAAATGCAGGAAAGCCAATCAGATTTTTTCATCCAGTCAGCCAATTATTCGCTAAACAACCCAGTATTTACAAATTTTAGGCAATTAAAAAAGGTTTTAACAATTTCAGAGGAAATTTATTTATTTACACGCTCTCCAGCTTTAGGTACTTACGATTGACCAAAATATGGCAGTTTCGTAGGTAAAAATACGCACAAAAAATAACTATTACACGTGCTCACAGTAAAGTCGTTGCCCACAAATAAAGAAAATTAAGTTGACCGCCTAAATTACAGAAGAGCGACCATCGCATGCTAGTTAGTAATGGTAGGGAACACACTGTTGTGTGTTATCTAGGAAAAAATCTCGCCTTACCGTATGGCCACATTGGAAAACGCTTTTTAAAACCTTTCTCTGGTCATCAAGTGAGAGCATTTGCGTGAAAATGGACCACATTTGGTATAGTGGCCTAATGCAATTGTAAATCTCCACCGCCCTGTCACTTACTCTCACAATTATTTTCGTGTGCTCCACTTATTTCGATTCCCCAAGCTACTAATTTTGGTCCGTAAATCTAGATTTTTTTAAGAGGCAAGATGAGCCAGTATATAACCCGTTACAGTTTTTGATAAACCATCAGATGCAGATCGAGTATAGTGGAGTCAGCATGGGTTCTAAAATCGCAGTGGTTGTTCTAGTTTTTACCCTTGCGGGTTTCGCATCGGCGGTCGATGTGCCGACGAAAAGTGACCGAAGTGAATTTAAAAAGTCGCTGGCGAAAAACTGTGACGATTCCTATTCGCTCACTTGCCTAAAGCTGGATGTTGTTTCATGGGTGGACAAGTTAAGTGAAAATGAAGACATCAGTGTCCTTCCAGGTGTATCGATAGTGCGGGAAAACAGCAGTGCCAAAGTTACCACTAGTGATATAGTTACTGAGTTGGCCCGTGAGTTTCCAGATGATCCTAATGCCCGCCTGGATGCATTCATGTTGAAGAAAGTTTCGGGATTTTTGAACAACCACTCCATCAAACTGAATCTGTGGAACGCTGCTCAAGATGAATCCGCAGGCACTGCTCGTAAGAAGGACAAAAAGGGCGGCGATGGTATGGGAATGATTCTTGCAGCTGGTGCCATGATGAAGGGCATGCTGATGGCTTTAGCCCTTGGAGGAATCGCAGCCCTTGCTGGCAAAGCCCTAATGACCGGTTTAATTTCTTTGCTGCTTTCTGCCATTATTGGGTTGAAATCCCTGTCAGGTGGCGGAGGAGGACACTCAACCTACGAAGTGGTTGCCAAGCCCATCTACAGCACCTCACATTCCCACTCAACCTCTCATGAGGGCGGTGGCTGGGATGGCGGCTATGGAGGGCATGGAAGAAGTCTAGGGGATGCTCCGTTGCCTTTAGCTCTGCAGCCTGGCTACAAACCTCCTCAATAGGCTCTATTGTGATTTTATCTTAGTTTTGTTTGTTAACTTATTTATTTTATTTTTAATAAATTATTTGTTCTGGCTGTATTTGGTTTTGTTTATAATTTCCTTGACTTTGACTGTCCTTCCCATATGTTTTTTTCTAGCTATAAGTCTTGCCCAAATTGTTGCAGAAATTGTTCTATGCGACCCAGTTTATACTTTATCAAGTGCAGACTTTACTTGAATCTTCCCGCTTTGCTCCAGCTTCGTGTTTTCTTAATCAAGTGAAGTTTGGCTTTAAAACTGTCGCGTTCTTTATTTTGATGCGCGGTTTTTTGGAACACTTTTCGTATGCAGTCCATGTTTTAACGCTTAAGATGAGTGAACTTTTTCATCAATGGAGTGTTTTTACATTCTGCTGAGTTCCTTTGCCATGTTTGTATTGCCGTCAGACTGAAAATGAATATCAAAATCGGTGCTTAATATTGAAAACATATAAAAACCAAATTTAAAAACATCAGCATTACTTTCAGTTCCGGTACTAGTTTTCTATTATTTTATAGATGTCTTAACGTCTATCCGAATATTATTTATCTAAATTACATCTTCAATTATAATCGTTGAGTTTATGTGGTCATACAGGCACAAGCACACACTAGTAGCCATTGCAAGTATCAATTTACAACATTAAAAATAAAATCAATAATAAAATAAAAACCTTCAATGTTTGGCGTTCTGTATATTAACGTATATATTATTTGTTGCTAGATAATTTGCTTAACTTACTTAAGGTTTTCATAATTTATAATTTACAATCCAACCTTACAAAAATAATTCTGGTTTCTTTTATGTGCTTTATAAATGAACTTGAGCCAAAAAAGCTTGGAAGCTTGTAAAAGATATACATTTCAACGAAGGGCAACAAATCTCGCAACAACAGTGAGGAAAACATCAAGCGAGAACCATCAAGAAGTTATAAAAGAGGCCACTCAAACCCTATATGAGTAGAGTCTCAATTTTCAATTCAGTAAATAAAGCTAAATTTTGCAAAATTGATTGCTTTGTATATTATATAACTGTTACTGTTTTCGCTAAAAAAAATGTGAGTTTTAGTAAGGTAAAAATGAATCAGAATATACAAGGGATTTCAAAATGTGGCTCGCCTTCAATATAAATAATTTGTTCAATTTGAATGGATTCAAAGATATTTTTTGTCAAGAACGAATTTTTCCATTGAATGCTATTTAGAGTTTTTCTGCATAAACTTAACAATAAATAAAAAATTGTATTTAATATTTAACCGCTAATAAATAAACGGATGAAAATTCACTCTTACAAACTCGAATGAGAAATGTTGCATTTTTGTTTCAAACACGCATTTATTGTAAAATATTATTGTTCTAAATGGAGCGAAACATGTTTTTGCCCCATATAAACCATTTGAGTCTCATTTCTTAAAATCTGAAAAAACTAGTCACAAAAGCGATTGAAATATAATATAAATAAACTTGAAAATAATCCCTAGCAAATAAAAAACAAGTGTGCTTATTTTGCTTGTGCAGACACAAAAGAACGTAATTAATAACAGTAGCATTAGTGATCAATTAAATATCGAAATAAGAACTATAAACAAATTTCAAAAAAATGTGTTAATTAAAACATAATTTTCTAGGCCAACTCACAAATATTTTATCATTGAACCTGGACAATGGACCAAGTTAGGATTATCGAATCCATGTACTAATTAAATAAATTGTACGTCAAACGCATTTTTTTAATTTATTTGCGAGTCGTGAGGAAAACGTCTCGTTTCATGCATACATCCATCTTTTTAATCATTTTACACTAGGAAAACCACAAAATTCAACACGAAACATGTACTAATCAGTGGGCATTATTCTAGGCCATGCAGAACTAAGAGCACTCTAATTATTATAAGTTGTGTTGATAATCGATCCAGTTCAGTAGATACACGATATAATAGCTCGAGATTCACTCTATAATAGATTAATTCTTATTCAAACACGAGTATATCGGTTAAGCTAACGGTTTATTTATACCTAGTGACCACAGGAAATCTTCCGAAAAGCAATCACGACTCCGGAGGAATTACCAGTTATTTTGCCGCAGAAACCACAAAAAAATAAGCCTTGATTGATGTGTAATTGTAATTTGTGTTATTTGAATTTTTTAATACTCTTGAATTCTTTGTATTTCATCAAAAGTTCTATGTATGAATTATTAACATTTTACAGTAAAATTGAGTCCATGTGCTTTTCATTATAAAAAATTGTATATGTTTTAAATTGTTGTATAATGCTAGTTTTGATATTGGTGAATTTTTCTTTGAAAGATTTTAGGGTGTTTTTAGTTTGAAAATAATTTCTTTTTGACATTTGGCAAGCACGAGTGGCTTACATCTTAAAAAATGTCTTACTCGATGCACCAGCCACCTGAAGATGCTAGTTTCTCGTGCTTGGGAAATGTCAGGAAGCTTTGTACTCCACGTTTTTCGAAAAAGTCACCAGTTTCTTCACCATCCAACAAAACATATTTGAATCCATCCAACATCTCATCTTTAAAGTCCCGAAAAAATTACTAGCTTCAAGCAATGCCCAAGATAATCTAACTCAATTGAAAATTCTCACTTTACTGAAATACTTTACATTGGCACGCACATATAATAAGTTCAGCACCAAATTAAAAAAAACATGGTGCTTTCTAACTACTCTAATGTAAATTTCGTCGAATACATTCACTTTGTGTTCACTCTGTACCTTTTTAATTAACATTCTAAGACCATTGATGAGCAATTTAAATTGGATTAAGGTCTGGGCATCCCAAACAATCTCTTTCGGAGTTTGAAACTGTATATTGCGTTCATCTTCGACTTGTCTAAATCGAATTTTTCGATAATGAACTACTAGTGCAGAACCGGCGTATGCTTATTAGATAAATTCGGTATTTTTTTTTGATAATCTACGCCAAAAAACCCCGAATCTGGAACAATAATTGTCTATGCTCAATGTATCCTTCATATAAAATAAGAGCTTTCTAAGCTTTCTCGCACTGCTAACATATGTGATTTGCAAAATTAGGACAATATAAAACCGCTTCGCGATTATCGATTATAATTCAGATTAAAACATATATTATATGTTAAGAAGCAATTAATTTGAAGAGGATTGCAATGAAACTAATGCAGTACTTTCTTCTCCAGAAAGTAACGGGCATTTGAATTAACATTGATGTTCATTAACATTAACAATAGTTCCATTTAAAACTAATTGATTTAATGAAACTAATCAAGTAGAAGCGGTTTAATGAAGAAACAAATAAATTTCCATTTTCGCTGAATTATTACGGTTTTCGCGATGACCTAAAGCAAGTTTTTAACTGCCCAACATTTAGGTACACGATTTTCACCCGAAAACAGTTATTTGTTTGACAAACTGGATTTTACTGCCAGTATATAAATATATAATTTTTCCTACATTGAACTAGTTGCTAGATTGCGAAGACAAAATGATTAACATTTTTTTCTGCCTATCAGTTTTTCTTTGCCTGGCGCCCAGCCGCACTTTAAGTTATAACGAAAACAGCATAGAGCATGTTCATTTGGTGGATTATTGTGATAAAATATACACGCTGGCCTGCTTCAAAATGGATGCCGCGAACTGGATGGATCGTTTTGGGGTGAACCGCGAATTTAGCATTATCCCAGGAGTCACAATGGTGACTTCCAAGAGTGTTAAAGTGCAGAACAATGATATCGCTTTAGATGCGGCGCGACAATTCCCGGAAGACGCGGATTCAAGAACCAACCAGTACCTGCTCAGAAAATTGGAAAACTTCCTGGATAGCCACTCGCTCAACGTAAATTTATCGATGGTCCTTAATGACCAGTCAGAAGTAAGTGCTCGAGCCAAAGACAAAAAGGGTGGCGACACGAAAACCATTCTTACAACAGGCATAATGATCGTTGCAGTTTTCACCCAACTGGCTCTCTGGGGACTGGCGGTTTTAGGAGGCAAAGCACTTATTATCAGTGCGATTTCACTTTTGTTTTCTGGAATTCTAGGAATCAAGGAATTGACGTCCAAAGAAAATGTCCATGTTGCCCAAGCTGCCCCACATCGGGCTTCCGAAGGGTGGGAGTCTTATTCAGGCCACAGTAGAAGTTCAAACTTCATTACTCCGGTTGAAGTTGAAAAAACAAAATACAGCAAAGGCAAATAAAGCTCTAGACTTCATGTGAATTTGAATAGGTTGCGCGGAATTAGGTATATTGCCCATTGTTCAATATTCTGATTTTTTGATCAATTTTATTCTAAGCATGTAGTTTTTAGGTAAATGTTATTAATTTCATTAGATAGTGTTAATAGTACATTTAACTTTTTGTAGTGCGTTTTGTATGTTGTAAAATAATTATTTAGAATTCTAGAATATTTATTTATTATTTAGGTAATGTATAAAAGGATATTCATTGAAGCTTCTTTTAATAAGCCGACAAAGCTTTTTGTATGTATTTGCTTTGTATGCTATTCGCAAATGTAGCAATTTACGTATGGAATAAATATGTAGCAGTATGTGAAAGAATGTTGGTATTTTTTGCTTAACGATACGGCATTTCTCATATAAAATCTGCTTTTTTTCGGAACCTCCATTTAATCGTTCGGAATCAGTTGCACCGTTCCTTATATTAAACCAGCAGATGAACACCTAATCGGCTAATTCACTTTCATAAGATTTTTGTTCAAAAACATCTTATCTTCAATGGGCTTCAGGTTTGCATTTTAAGAGGGTCAATATATTTCTATCAATTCTGGTCAATTAATCTGGTGGACATAAATCCGGACTCCGCAGTGTCCAGATTTATATCCACCAGATTAATTGATATAGTGATTTAAACATATCAAAGTATAAGCATTTTGTTAATTGTTTGGACATATCAGAATGTTTGTGGGTAATATCACATTTCGGAATCAGCAAGAGGATTATTAATTTTTTATTAAACTTGCATTAAAAGAAGGTCTAGAAAATCTGAACTTTCCAAGTACAGCCGAACTCTTGATGCTTGCTTTTGTACCATCACAATTAAATTTATTCATTATTTTTGAACTTATATCCAACTTAATATTAGCCTTATATTAATATTTAATTTTCGCCTCCTCTATTATTGTCTTCGCTTCAACTTCAATCATCAATTTCATAAAAGCTAGCAGTTTTTCCTCTTGAATAAACATTTGATTAAATCATTGTAATTGAACATGCTGTGATTTTTAATAAGCAACGAAAACCATTTCTCTCTCAAACACTCCAAGTCTAAGATAACGTCATTTTTCATTGACGATGGGTTTTAACTAGGCAATAAATTATGTTTAAATAAAAATTAGCACTTTATGTTGTAGTAAAAGCTAATAAATCTGTAACCGTCTGTTGTCAAAAGGTTTCAAGTGTTCATATAGAACCGTTTAGTTTCTAATAAAAATTGACACACAATTGAGAGAACACTATTTTTTAACTGTTTTGACTTTACCTAATTGCATTCGTAATATTTCAACATGGTCTAGATTTGAGTAGTCGTGGAAAACCGGAATTTTGCCTGTGATATAAGATAGAGTTTTCAGTCCAAAATTACACTTCGAGGCATGGTTTCAGACGGACAAGTATGTCTGTAGTATTACCAGTTTTAGCTTTGTATGTTTTCGTGACCGGGGCATTCGCTGAAGAGAAATCAGCTAATGTGAGTGAAATTGTTGTTCCAACTGATTTTGCTAAGGATCTGGAAAACCACCTCATATCGTGGATTGAGAGGCTGAACAATCATACTGGAAGCTTTACAGTATATCCCGGTGTTGAAATTATCCAGGAAAATTCAGTTGATCTAGAAGGAAAATCATCTAGTGAAGATTTAAATGCCAACAGTAACTCGCTGCTGAAGAAAAGTGAAACGTTCCTGAAGACTCATACCATCAAGCTGAATCTATGGACTGCTGCTGAAGCTCTAGCTGGGGAAACGAGTAGAAGCAAAAAGAAAAAAAGGGGCATTGGATATGGAGTAATGCTAGCTGGAGCTGGAATGGTTTTTTTGATGACTTCGACATTCATAGCAGGAGTAATAAATCTAGTTGCGGTTAAAGCGCTCATTCTTGGAACGATAGCGTTGGTGATTGCTTCATTTCTAGGAGCCAAACCAACCGAGTCAACTGGGAGGAAATTTTGGTTTGGTGAACAAGAGTTTTAGTCCTATGTGATTTGTACGTTTTATTACCTAATAATAAATTACTCAATGAATAGTAGGCTTTATGGAGTTTTTATGGCATGTTTTACAGTTATGTCCTGAAGTATACTGAACAGCACTAGTGAACTGAGTTATTTGCAATTTTACCCAAGTGTGCAGTTTATTGCTTTTTCACCGCAAATACCTGATTTTATGAATACGTTCTAAGATGAGGAAATGACGTCGTATAGAATTGAACCGAGCTTCTTGGAAGAAAATGTTAGAAAATCGCTCGTTCGAGAGAAATGTTCTCCAATTTTCCGTCGCGTTATATTGTTATTTTATTTCTTTACACTGATGATGAGTTTTTTAAGATGTTTCTTTTGGCTGACTGATTGATTGGCTGAAAGTCTGAAGAAAGAACTAAAACTAGTTTAGTACCTATTTAAAGATTGATTTTGAATAATTCCTTAAAAGGAAATTGTATTGCTAAAACTAGTATAAATATTGGCAAATTGTCTAGTGGCTAGAAAAGTTAAACCTGGATTAAATACAGTTGTGTAGATATGTATAGATATGTAGTGGAGTGTTGTACTCGGTGTATTCGAACACCCTGTATGTACGGCATATGATCTTATTTTTTGCTTTATGTCTCATAGCTGCATAAAAAAATATATAATCAAATCTGTTTTATAAATTAGAAGAAGCAGCTTGGTTGGATTTCTTTGAGTTACAAAATTCGCATTTAAATTTAAAAAATTTACATTAATTCAACAACAAATTATAAAGAAAATGCATAAATATTAAAAAATCCTAGACAAAAAATTTGAAAAATACTTACCCAAATGCACCAAAGTACAAAATATAATAAATAATTTGGACACTTGCAGAAATAGCACAAATCTCTGTAAGACTCAAAAGCAACAAGCAAACTGCATTATAATGGATGCTGTTGTGTGCACAGCAAATCTTGAACTAATTCTGGGATGAGAAACAGTGCGGTAAATGCAAGATTGATGAAAGGCCTTAAAAACAAATAAATGCAAAAAAACACTACTGAAATGGCGTTCTAAATGTAGCTAACAATAGGTTACTTTTACTTGATTAAGAAAAAGCATAATCCGGTGACCGGTTCATTTAATAGGACTTGCTCGTCATTCCTTATTAAGATCAGATGCTGGATATTTGCTATTTCACGGTATGTAGTTCGCTGATGATTTGTTGCTCCACTTATTTCCTTCCATTCATCTAGAGGAATGGTCAAATTTTCAACAAAACAAATGAAACTTTTTAATAACAATTTTCTGCTATATAAAGATTGGTATGATTTTATGCAGATACAGTCACTCGCAGTTCTTCATCACAGCCATGTGGCCTCCGGTTCTTTTGTGCCTTCTCCTAGTAGCCGCTCCTGTGCTCAGTGAAGAGAGCAAGTATGAATTTAAAAAGTCGTTTTCGAAAAACTGTGATAGTTCTTACACGTTAACGTGCTTCAAGTTGGACGTTGTTTCGTGGGTGGAAAAACTCAATGAAGAAGACTCCTACAATCTGCTGCCTGGCGTTTCATTAGTGCGTGAAAATGATACTTCCAAAGCGACCACAGCTGATACAGTAGCTGATTTGGCAAGGGAGTTTCCAAACGATCCAGAGTCTCGCCTGGATGTATTTTTGATGCGGAAAGTTTCCAAGTTTATGAACAACCATTCGATTAAGCTGAAGCTGTGGAGCGAAAACAGCATTGATGGAGCGACTGCCCGTGGTGGAGGTGGCGGTGGAGGCGGAGGCGGCAAAGGAAGCAAAGGAGGCGGCGGTGGAGGAATGGGCTACCTTTTAGCTGCGGGCGCTATGATGAAGGGCACACTGATGGCAATTGCTTTGGGAGCTTTAGCAGCCCTGGCAGGTAAAGCGCTAATGGCAGCGCTCTTGTCTTTGGTACTGTCAGCGATCGCAGCCCTCAAAGGCTCGGGAGGAGGAGGCGGAAAAACTACCTACGAAGTTGTGGCTAAGCCTGTATATAGTCAATCTCACTCACACTCGTCAGCTCATGAGGATTATGGCGGAGGGCACTCGGGTTATGGAAGAAGCTTCGACCATCAGCCTTTGCCTTTGGGGTTGCAGCCGGATTACAAACCAGGCAAATAGCTTGAAGGGGGGTTTTAGTAAAATATTATTTATTTTATTTATTGTTGTTGAAAATAAAAAAAATTATTGTTGTTACTATTTACGTGTTTCTATCGTGCAAGTTAGCGAGTTAAATTTTTGCTGCTGCTGCCAGTCGGTTGTATTTGCCAGCAAAGTATTTAACTTTTCTAAGGGAAGTACGATGGGTTATGTGCTTTCTGCACATTTTGAACGCATCTATTGACTTGCGTCAGGAAATGTGGATTTTTCAGTCCAAAAAACTAACAAACACAAGCTTTTATGGTCATAGTAAAACTCGTTAAAAATCCATTAAAAATAAAGTTTATTTATATTTTGAAAACTTGGATCTCGGAAACCATTAACTTTCGGATAAGTCAAATTTGCCTAAAATGCAATATTTTTGTCTAAGCTTTATGTCAGTGGATTTTGTCGGATTAGTTGAGGATCACCCTGTACAAAAATTACCAAGAGAATTATTTGTGGGCGAGTGGCAAACAAAACCCAGTGAAGTTTTCCGTCGCTTTAATGCTGCGAGCAAAAGAAAGCATTTATAAATCAACAAACAGCTTGAATCTGGAGCTGACATTTCAGCGGACTATACTCAATATATCCAGGATCTGAAGGTAAAATTTTCATGAGAATCGAGCAAACCACTAGTCGGAAAAATTTTGTCAAAATCAAGTAATGTATTCCGTCGCTCTTGATGATGCTACCAAAGAAGCTTTGAACAATAATACTTGGCTGGAATGTGGTCTGTTATTTAGCCGACCTTTTGGCAAAATATCCGTCTAGAGAAGCTCAGAATTTCATGAAAATTAGAGAAAAAATTGATTTGCAAGCTCATATCAAAATCAAATTAACTATTCCGGTGCAGTCATTGGAGCGAACAACGAGAAAAATTTCCAAATCATGACCTGGACCGAATGTGAATCTGCCCTTTAGACATTGTTTTAGCTGCATGTCAAGTTTCCAAAAAGATCAAAGTTTTAGGAAAATCTACCAAAAGACTGAGGTGAGCACGTGTCGAAATCAAGATAGATATCCCGTAGCTCACAATGCTCGGAGCATTAAAGAGGCATTAAGCAAGCCTTTATACAAAATAACAAGCTGAAAAAAAATAAATAAGTCATTAATTCAACCAAAAGGCTAACAAGTAAATGGTTTGATCATGATGTTTCAGTTTTCATTATTAGTGTTTTTCTGTTGAAATTATAAATTTTCGCAATATTGACTTAATAATCCTCCCGAATCCAGGCTAAAGTGCCAAAGGAATGAAAATTTTATTTATTACTTTGTGGTGGTCTAGCGGATGGTGCCTTAAAATGCTGCAAGTGGTTCTGGACTAATAATTTAGATTTCGCGCTATTTTTCCAAATTTCACACCAAAAAAATTATTTTTTTCAAACGATTCATGCTAGCGATTTTAAGTGAACCAGATCCGTTCGAGTAAGCGTGTTTTGAGCGTTCCCGATTTTTAACCGACGATTTATTCCTTATTATTTACCCGAACGGTTTATAAATACAAATTTGTGATCTTCTTACGTCGAAAGGAATCGATTGAGGTCAAAAAACGCGCATGTGACTTTTTGGATTTTTGACCGAAATGTTTCCAAGGGTGGGACTCAATTTTTTGAAAAAATTAAAATGTTCTCTAAATGTGTTAAATTTTTCATCGATTTTAGCTCACAGACGCCAGGAATGCATCAATCTCATTGAAAAACATGCTATAAGTTTCAGATCCAAAATAATAGATATTTTCGGCACATTTTAAGCGTTTTTTGAGCGTTCATGATCTTTAACTGACGGTTTCCTTTTATTGACCCAAACACTTTAAAAATGCATATTTTTGACCTTCTTACGTCGAAGGAATCCATTGAAGTCAAAAAGCACGCATGTGAATTTTTGATTTTTATACGAAATGTTTCAAAACTTTACATTATTTCAGCTCACGGACGCGAGGAATGCATCAAACTCATTGGAAAACATGCTAGAAGTTCAGAACCAAAATACTAGACATTTTCCGCACATTTTAAGCGTTTTTTAAGCGTTTACGATCTTTAACGGGCGATTCCATCCTTACTTTTGCCCCAACTATTTTATAAATGCATATTTGTAACCTTCTTACGTCGAAAATATTCGATTGAGCTCAAAAAAATACGCATGTAAAATTTCGATGTTTGGTCGAAATTTTTCCAAGAGTGGCAGCCGATTTTTGGAAAAAATTAAAATTTTTTCAAAATGTTTTAAATTTTACATAATTTTCAGCTCGCGGACGCGAAGAATGCTTCGAACGCATTGAAAAACATGCTAGAAGTTTCAGATTCGAAATAATAGACATTTTCGGCGCATTTTAAGCGTTTTATCCTTTGATTAACTTTTGAAATGTTGTATTTTCTATATGGAATATGGAAAAACCGGTTTCTCGCGTGCCATCGAAAACATTCGAATTATTGCTTCAATACTTCTTACCGATTTCCCGAAAGACGCTATGAAAGAAGTAAATTCTGTAAGAGAAATTCTTTCTCTTACAGACTTTTTAATGTTAGGAATTTTACATAAATTCCAAGTTGAAACAGGGAGTTTCTAAGGTGTACCAATGAAACATTGCTTGTGGTTAAGCTGTTAAGTCGGGATGTCCATAAAATTTTATATCTCCTCCACTCGCTCTTAAATTTGGGATTAAGCTTATTAAGAAAAACCGTGTAGAATTTTCTAAAATTTGTGACCGTTTTCCAGAAATACGCTTTCAAACTTTAGCGGTTATATGAGATAATCACACTGTTTTGCCCATTAGTTTTCTTGTTTTTGTTTCCATCTCTTTAGAAGTGAAGAAATTTCTCGTCAAACTAGCTATGCAGAACCAGTTCTCAAAACGATCTATTGAAATAATTTTAATTTTGTTTAATGTCTCGGAGGTAGAAGCTTTTAAATGTTGAGGAAGTTTCGTCTTTTTAGCAGTTAAGAACATCGGAAAAGGTCCGTTTCGTGAAAGATGAATTGTGGGGAGCTTGATAGAAAAATGTCCAATAAATAATCAAAAAGTATGATTTATACAGGGTCGTCTTCAAACTTACGTGACAAAATCCGCTGCAGGAGAGTTTAGACAAAAATATTGAGTTTTATGCAAATTTGTGTTGGATTGGTTTATTTGATTGGCATGCAGTTGGTTTTTAGATCGATAAATCTAAATTTTCTTTGTTATCTGCTGAAATTTTTAATTTTGCTTAAACATAATGTCTACTTATTTTGATCACGGTATAATTTTTAATTTTTATGTCGTTTTGTTCGCAGTCGACGGTGCTCGCGGGGATGATGCTTGCGCTAAAAATTGGACTAGATTTTTAATTTTTTTGCATCCGATTCTCAGGGTAGTACTGGTCAGAATTATAGCTCGGTTATTTGACGTACTTACCCTTGAATCATATACACACTTTATTACAAACGCTTGCGTTCTTAAATGTTATCCGGTGTATAGACGGTCACTTTATCCCTTTTCATTTATTTTTTTCAAACTTCTGTAGTCTTGAAAAGGCCTAAATAAACCTTCTTGCGCCTTGTTAGATTGGCAAATAGTTTTTTTACCGCGAAAATTCCTCGAATCATCTTGAGTTGACGTATAGGATGGTACCAGAATCGTCTTAGAATTCAATGGAGAATTCATTACCGAAATAAAAATAGTTGCTTCCATTTAAATAAAGCTTATGGCCGACATTTATGTTTGGATCATCTTGCGTCAATAAATGTACCATAAAAAACCCGCCACTATATATAAAAGTTTACGGGTCAGAACTACTTAATCATAAATTTGTTTTGATGATTTACATAAGATTTATTTTAAAACGTACACCAATACACTCAAAAAAAATTGAACAAAAATTTGAAACTGCTTGGGCATAATTAAAATATGTGCTAGTGATGCACTTGTTTTAATGGTGCGTTATTCAGTGCAATAATGCCCATGTAAACTGACGCACTCTGTATATTCAATTTTCCATTTACCAAATACGAGAATATGAATATCCACCTTGAAGTGCAAGTGCGTTTTTTTAAATATACCTTTGTGATTACTTAGCTTTTTACTAGGAACGGAAACGTCTGCAATTAAACGGACTGTTGTTGCGAATTTTGCGAATGCGTTCCTTTTCTGAAATAACACCCAAAGGACCCATTCTGTTATTCATTCTTGTTTTAGTTCAATTAGTTACTTATCATGCACTTGCTTCTGATTCTACTTTGTCTGTGCCATCCCCACAAATTCCCATCTAAATTTCCGTAACAAATGCAATCCATGCACCGTTTCATTCATTTCATATTACCATAAGTAAATAATGTTTAAATAAACTTACTTGCGCCCTCTTTGCAACAATTTATGAATAGCAAAGCTTAATAACAAGTGCTCCAAATAGACATTCTTTTAATAACGTTCCGCGTCACGCTTCCTAACTTGATCTGATTAAGCAGTGGAATTTATAAAGTAGACGCACCAAAGATGGCAACGTTAGTGCCTTTGTGGCCGCATTTACGAGCGAAAATAAAACACAAATTTCCAACAACAAATAATAAATACACTTTATTGAATAAGTTAAAATAAATACAATTAATCGGCTAAAGGCGCATGCCAATTCATTTCCTCTGCTCTGAGTAAGCCAGCTGTTGGCTGTATTTCAATTGTTCGTCCTGATTATCTGCATTAAAGGACCGTGAATAGGGATATTGAGATGAAGGCACTCCATAGGAAGTGGCCGGAGGTCCATAAACGTTTGAGGGTGCGCCGTAAGATGCCGGCGGGGCTGAGCTCCATATGCTTTCAACTGCTTGAGTATTCTGCACGTAGAAATATCGTCAGAACTTCCGTAAGTGAATTAAGACAAAATAACTCTCACCCTGCTTCCTGATCTGAACATCTGAATTAGCAGAATTGCTGAAAGCACCAGAGCAATTTTGCCAACGATTAAAGCCTTGGCGGTTATCAGGGCTACTTTTCCCAGGAAAAGTGGAACCAGGCCCGCTATGGCAGCTCCAATGCCCATCATGCTCATGTTCATGCCGCCTTTGTTCTTGTTGCCTCCTCTAGTGCGTTTTCTTCCTGCAAATTCTTCCTTCATAATCCAATCACATCAGCTGACAATTTCAATTACCTTCTTCCAAAGCCCTTCCGATCTCCTCACTGCTGGGCAGTTTTACTTTGAGGGTGCGCCCGGCAAAAAAGCGAGAGGTGGCATTTGCCACCAGATCCAACATGGATTTCTTGTTAGATTTCACCTCTAGTAGTTCTTCCTTCAGTTGCTTTCCTGAACGGAAGTTCATGGCGCTTCCATCACTAGATTATTGCGTCGTTGTTTCATGTTCTACCAATGTTTTTTCGAGTGTAAAAGACTTACCTCAACAGTGAGACTCCGGGTAAAATCTCTACATTTGACTCAGCGGCCAGTAGATCCAAGGATCTGACTATTCTTTCAGTAGCACAGCTCACTATGCCATCAGCATCAGATTGGAAGGCGCATTTGTTAAGACCGGTCACAAAATCGGAGTCCTTCAAAAATTAAAGAAAATGTTTAAAAACTGGATATTTTCAGGAATGAGACGTCCGCAAATACAGAGAGTGAAAAACTCAAAAATGACCGCGCAATGTTTCTTAAAAGACAAATAGCTGTTAACATTTTTCAATGAATAACTAATTTATTCTTCAGTTATTACATGAGCAAACAACTGACTTACTGTATTCACTTCATTGCTATCCACATTATTTGAGAGCGGCACCTGGAAGAACGGAAAATTGAATAATTAATGCGAAAATCATTCACTAACTATATAAATCACTAACCCCGAATGCTGCCGATCCCAGTGCTACGAGCGTAATCAAAAACAATTTCATCTTGTTAATAACGAAATCACTTTTTATGGAAATGACTGGTGATGTGCTCGGCTTTTTAATCCAGCGGCACTAAGTCAACACCAAAACCACTTAACGACTCTTCACTTGGAGAATGAACAATAATATTTATACTTAAAAAACCCCTCTTCCAATATTAGGTCCAGGTACGATTTAGGGAGGTGTCACACATTGTATGCAAAGTTGACACCTACCCATCTATTAAACAAAGTGACCCAGTGAAATCAAAAGTAAAATATTTGCTTAAAGACCAAAAACTAGCCGGAACAAACATAACTGTATTGTTTAATTACACAAGACATTATTTGGTTAAGTTTCACTTGCGTTTGGGTCTCAAAAATTCAACAATACACGTTGGCTCAACATTCTAGTTCACTCTTTTAGTGGCAGCAGGATATTCAGTGGTTTTTATTCCCCATTGTATTGCTTTATTAATATTTTATTTATTATAAACAGGCTTGCGGTACTGGTTCGAATGAGTAATACGCAACTTAATTTATGTAATTGGCTTTTAAGTCCGAAGTTTAATTTATATTTACGATGCTCAAAAGAGGAAAGTGAATCTGTATAGCGGTTATCTGAACATGTTCAATTTCAATTCTGTTTTTTCTATTCTGACTGTGTATATTTGTGCATTAAATTACCCAATTAAAATAGGTGCACATATTGATACTTTCTTGTTCCCAGCATCCCGCCCCTGGAGCGTGAAGTTGAATATTTTTGTCTTGCCCTGTACTCGGTTAGGTCCGCATATACTGCAACTCTCAAATCTCGTATATTACTTAAATTAAAGAAAGTGTGAAAATATGATTTCTTTGAGGTTTAATTAGTTGGCGTTGTTTGCTCGTTCAATTTAAATGTACGTGATACATGGAAATTCGAGAAATTTGAAAAAACTTTGAATTATTCAACTTTAGGTGTTAGGTGTGGTTGTAGGTGATCAAGTGGGAAAATACATTTATTTCATCTTGCGGGTTTAAGTTTGATAGTTTAATGGAGCAGATTTGAACACATTTCCAAGCAAGGTGTCAAATTCTTCTACGGTTTGAGACTCTAATGTATTAGAATTTTATAACTTTAATTAAATTGCATGTGTTGCCTCAATAAATTTAATTCTAGACTAAATTCATGAAGTTAAATTAATTTTCTTGAGTTCAACAGTAGCTGACAAATGCTATATAAAGTAAAAATGTTCATTCATAAAATCGATAAATTATATTTTGGCTACTAACGTTTGTTTTTTAGCTAACGGTTAAATGACCTAAATTGCAGTAAATAATAACTTGTTCAAATTATTTTATTTTGCTTATAAAACAATTTATTAAGGTTTTCAGTTTAGGAGCTTAGAATCCCGTATTGAGTCCATTCGACTTTTTAAACAAAGTACAAAATCTTTAATTAACGGCACTTATTAGCATTTGCGAGTTTCCCATTTTCTAGTTCTTTGGTAATTTTTGCCTTCGCCAATTGACTTTTGACTCTTATATGATATTAGAAGATTTGGGATGTTTAGAGTAAAATCTAACCCTCAGACAGGATGGTTGTCGATAGATCAAAACGAGCCTCAAACAAACCTAACTATTGTAAAATCTAAACCGATATCAAAATTGTAAATGTTTAAAATTCACAACCTGAATCATAAAAAAATCAAATGAAAACCCTTCTAAGTCCAAACAGTTTTATTTTTATGCATTATATTGTCCTACATGTTAACATTTCCCTGGGTTAGTTCAAACGTTGGTTAAGCTCTTCTGGGCCGGAATTATTATTGTTATGCCCATCTGGAGGTTGAATATAAGCGAGCGGAGGTTGATCTCCTTTTGACCAGACATCTTTCACGTGTACCACTTTAACCTGAAAATGATTTAAATTTTCAGAAAAGTTCAGTTTTCCAGCTCTTTTGAGGAAAAGCGTTAGACATGAACTTAAATGAAAAATAACTTACGATGTTGGAAGCCGCTAACTTTGCATAGCCAACAATGGAAGAAATTATCAAGCTCATAGCGCTCAGCAGTACTGAAACACTAGACATGATCGCCATTGCTTTAACAGCAACGGGAAATAAAACCAGTTTGCACAGAACAGCTCCAAGAATTAATCCGAATAAATATGAGTGTTTTTTCTTGCTTTTCCTGGATTCTTCATAGAGATCTTAAAGATGAAGAATTGAAGTAGATAAATTTAATTCCCTGAAATCTTACCTGAATTTTTAATAGAAATGCTGGTTGATTCGTCGAATGTTGCATTGGCTTTCGCTATTGAAAGACATTTTACCCACGTCAATAGAAGTAACAGATATAAAACAGTGACACGCACAAGCTTGCCAAACATTGCAGAAAAAAATGACTTCTTCGTGCCCATACACTTTCCTATGCTATTTTCCATGCAGGATCGGATTTTCTCTAAGATTCGATATGTGTAATCTGTGCTTTTGTAGGGAAATAGAAAAGAATTACCCGCCAGAATCATGATAGATAGGTTTTGAATCGGAACATATTCCAGTGAAAATAGTATCGATTTCCAAATTAGGTTTTCTATTTTGCAAAAGATGTTTCATGGGGCTAAGTGCGGTCCGTTTTTAACTGTTACCCTTGCATAAAATTGCTAAAATCAAAAGCTGTTTGTTTATTTGTTTAGTTCCGGAAAATCACTAATAGTAAACTGCTAGTATCGTAGATTTATGGGCAACCGTCATTACTTGTTTACCACAGTAATTCACTCACTGATTGTAGTGCATTTATTTTTTTAAATTGTGCACTGGAATTATTCACAGTTGTACGCCGAAAGGAAATACTATTGATTCGGAGTAAAGTCTGGAAAGTCTAGCAGAAGGAATATAAGATGTAGGATGTAGAATAACGAAGGAAATGAAAATAAGAAGTGTGGAGGTTTTTTCTATCGGGTATTTTCCATTTACTCGAAATCTGCGAACAAAATATTAAGAAAATATATGCAGAAACGAGTAATCAAAAGAAAACTTTTGCAATCTATTGTAAGCAGTTCGAAATACGCTTAACAAAATTTTGCCGATTCTCCAAACATTTGGTTCGTTCTGACGTGAGATTTTATTAACAAAAAAAAAAACAATTGTAGGTGTCGCGCAGAAAGCTGAAGATAAATAACATAACTGACAACTTTATGCAAAAAACCTAAATTTTTCCACCAGAATTAAAGGCGCAAAACACTGTGGTTAAATTCTTCTTATAAAAAAACTGGCCAAAATCGATAATCTGCTTGAGAACTAAAATGGGATTTTTGGACAGCAGATTTACTATATGATTGTGTGCTAGTGTCCATTCAATGACATAATAGTGGACTCATCCAAGAATAAATTCCCTAAACGAGTGATTTGTTATTCTACATTAACTCAGCGGGTCTGAGAATCGGACCGTGACTAATATCAAAGCAGATATCATGAAAAAATATCAACCGTGAATTTTAAATAGCAGGCGCGTGCCATTTGGAACAGGTATTCTATAAAAGAAGTTCCAAATCTGCATGAAAATAATTAAATAATGCGCTATTGTTCTCGCAATATTCAGCTGCTCTTTAGGTCATAGGGAAATCGACACGTTGGTTAATAAAACTACAACTTTTAACTACTTGAAGTTTTCTATTATACTTTTCATCGTACATACTGCTAAAATAAAATTGTAACTATCTCTGAATACCCTCAATTTTTTATTTTGCTGCATATTTTAAATTACTGATAAGCCGACAAAAGTATTGGGATATGATTAATACAACGCGCTTTTAATAACTAAATAATTTTTGAGTGTACAGTTTCTTAAAAATTACTGGCTGCCTAAGCAATAATGAATCCATTGCAGACACAGTTATCTGAATTTTATCAATCATAAACATAAATATGTACACACCTTAGGTTACCTGATATAGGTAGGAATTAACAAAATAAGATTAACAAATTAAGAATTTAATGTTAAATGTAGGTTGAATATATTTCTTCAGTTCATTTTGTCAGTGCTGTTGAAACGCGTCATATCAGGAAAACAGTTTTAGTAAAATTCGCAGGATTAGAAGTGATTAAAAGTTCCTGTTATTTTTTCCTCTTCGGTCTTAAGCTGGAAAATGTGAAAAATTGGGGATTTTCTACTTAATCTGTAGTTTACTTGTTGAAATATTCTTAAATTTTTCAATTAATTGGATTTTTAGTCCAACACATGTTTCGGGTTTTTGCAGACAAATAGAGCAATTACAAATGAAACAACAACTTCTTTTGGATACCGTGTTTTCCCAAACTCTTCAATTTACGCAAGCAGAAACTATAAAGAACGCGCGCCCTAGAAAAGTATAACCAGTTAACCAATTTATCTTGTGTCCCGTCTAGGTAATTTACAAAACTGTCGCCACTGATCTTTAACTAGCTCCCAGAAAACGTTAACGACTCATCACGATGTACATCCATTTACACAGAAAAAGACCAGGTTTAGGCATTAATTTAATTAAATTCTTGCAGCATTTCACTCATGTTTAGTGACAATTGGACGGTGATTTATCTATTGAGGCTTAAATTTTTGCCTGAGGTTCTGAATGCAGGCAATGTGCCGATTGCTGATCCTTTAACCATATTGGAATACTTTACAAGCATGCACATCGAACAGCTGGTGCTGAATGAACTGTTTGCTGTCAATCTTATACAACGGTTTGAATCTCGCATAAATATCAAATGCCGTTAGTTTGTGGAATTATTTACGATTTCGGGGCATGAGCATAAACTGAACATTATTTTGCTAAGGTTGAACAGGTTGAATGGTTAAGGAATTTGAAAAGTCCTATCGGAAACTGAACCACCACAATGAAACTAATGTTCTTGATGTCCGCTTTTCAGTCCCATTACTGCTGCGAATAGAGCGAAAAAGAATCCGGCCAATCCTGTGGCTCCTGTGAGAAGAATTAGGCCGCCAATCATAACTGGGATCAAGGTGAAGAACTTCAGTTTGTAGGCGATGAGCAAGGGCATCATGTATTTCTTCATTTTCTTCTTGAGTCCTGACTTTTTGCCGCCTCGTCCTTCATCGTCTGATTTTTCGATTAGTGCTGACACTGGAAAATTTAAAAGTGCATCAAGTCATCTGTCGGTTTCATTTTCTACAATCAGTTAAGCACCCATTAAATACATTTTTTCTACACTTGTTCCCCATCTGCTTAGCACGTCTATGTAAAAAATCATCACTAAATTTGACTGTATAATTACAAGCATATCAGCATTATTTTCCTCATTCATTTTATGCCGAGCTTAACTGTAAAATACAGTCAATGTCTCTTAGAATATAAATTTACTGCTTTTTTTGTCGTTAAACACCCTGTCGTAGGTGTTATATATTGCGTCAGAGTCGCCAACTAGGAAGAGCTAGCTTGCATTACTGAGGACCTCTTTTAACTGTGCTTTTTCTGTCGTCGATAGCATAAAATAAAAATAAAATATTGCATTTAAAGCTATTGATTATTACAGTCAAGAATACATCTATTGATTGCTACCATCTGCTGCAACAAATCATCCCCTCCCATTGGCAGATTTTTTTGCAACAACAATTCCTCCATCTAAAGCTGGAAGGGGTTTTTCGCAGCATCAGCATTGTAGCGATGCCAGAACCATCCCATTTTAGAACCAGAACCGATAAGGAAAAAGGCGACTTTACCTGAATTATGAGAAGCAAAAGGGATTGTAGTTTGCAACGACCAGGCAGCAACAGTGGGATACATTGTGAGTGATCCTCGCCAGGATTGAGTGGAAACTGAGTCTTCCTTTGCATTTTCCTGTTTGATTTGCCCATTTTCACTGCCGGACCCTGAGGCGCACTTTGTAAGAAAAATCATAAGAACTAACCAACATGCTCTGTCCATCTTACGCAAAATAACTAAAAGAAAATATTAAACGCAGATCCACGATACTCAAACCGGTTGCACCATAATAAGCCGCGGGTTTTTGGTAAAACAATTAAAACCGCTTCAGTTATTTTTCAGTTGGAGTCTCGCGTCCCACCACCAAGACGGCTCTAGCTGTTATGCCAAGTTGACTCACGGACATTGGGTCGCATTTTCTTCTAACAATTGCGGTTTTGCAATGAACTGTTTTAGGCTTAATGCTAAATATTAGCTAGATTTACGCATGAATTCGTTTAATGATCGAAACCTATCATTTTTGCGGTACAACAGTTGCGCATTTTTTTTCAAAGGCCCTAATTAGAAGCTGATTTGTGGTATGCGAAAAAATAAAAATGACAATTAACCTGTTCCCAATGGCTTAGATATTTGTGTTACCAATTCGACGGCCTAATTATTAAATAGATTTTTT
>NW_026018715.1:9240601-9336050 GCF_020466585.1 Dendroctonus ponderosae
TGTTTCAAGCGAATTCGTCATTATTTGAAATGTAGAAGTATTCTGTTTCAATGGCGAAGGATTTGATAAAGTGAAGCTTTAAATTGAAATAGCTTAACTTTGTTTTCAATGAGAATCTTAATTTTATTGCATACATATTTTAAAAGGAAAATTTGTTATAAAATTTCAGTTCAAGATCATAAAATGAACTAAAATGATAACTTACAAACTTTAGTGGATTTCACTCAGAATTGATGTGGATACAGCAGTAAATAAAAATTCAGAACCTTGCTGTTCTCTTTATTGTCAATGATTTTGCCATCAAATCACTCAAAGGAAAACATCCCCATTTCATACTTCCAGCACAATTAAAAGCGCGAGTTCTGTTATTGTGAGTTTCAAAATCAAATGATTAAGGCTGATAATCGTTTCGTATAATACATTTTGCAGCTTTCGTTATCTTGAAATTTCTTTGGAGCTTACAGGAGAAAGTTTGATTGTTGCGAGCAGTGAAACTCCCTGATGATATGTGCACTGCATGATCGGTAAATTACGACGTTTAGCAGTTTTACGTAAAACTTGGCCACTTATCGCCGTCGCAAATGTAAACAATTCTTGAAAAAGTGAAATGCGAACCCCAAACGTAATAATGACATGAAAAAACGTGGTTCATGAGGTTGAGAGCACAAGTTGTTTAATTTTGTTTATGTAAATAAAAGGACATTTTTTAAGAAAATCCACAGAGTCAATAATAGTTAGTTACTGAAGGAATGAGCATAAAATATACTAATTTTGGCGACAGTCTAAATGCAAGGCTAAACGAGAATGCTTTCACAAAACAGCAAGTGCTCCCTTCAAAACTCATAACTTTTAATCTGGAATAAGTATTCATCTGAAGCTCTCGCTCTCTGAGTTTTTTTGAACTGAGAGCATTTGAGTGTACTAACTCTGAAAAATTAATTGAAATCTCGAATAATATCAATTTTAGTCAACTGTGTAAATGCTGGTCTAAACTAGAATATTTTTATTAAAGCGCAAGTTGTCACTTTAAAACCTATAACAGTCTAGTCTAGAGGAAACATTTAAGTGTGCATAGCCTAAAAAGTCCATTAACATCCAACAGAATTTAATTTTTCCAGGCTTTTATTCTTGCTTAACTCCAAGTTCCGTTTTAAATCCGAAACTTTTACAAATTAAGTAGCAAAACCTGATTCAAGCAATTAGATTAATTGTGAAATGGCATTAATTAAAGTTGATTTTTAAATAGTTAGTGACTAAAATGGTCAAACAATGGCTTTAGCGCAACAGAAAAGTGGGATTGAACTACACATTATTTTTTCCCTTGAACAAGGTAGAATGGAAAATCGAAGCTGCATAAAAACCATCTTATATTCCAAAAAGTAATGTAAACCAAAGCAGCTGCATCACATTATCAAAGCGAATTTTTTTTATATCAAATTATTAACTCTGTCGCTAAAATTATCACTTAAAATAGTTATTTTTCGGGCTTTTAGCTCATGGTAAAAAATACTTTTCAAGCACCTGTACTTGCGATCGTCGGCATTTTTTTGCGATGACCTAAAGTCCCCAAAAATGTCGGGCTATTTAAGCAAGGGCAGCAAGTACATCGCTCGTTTGATAACTAGAAAACTGTTTAGAAGGAGCAGCGAAGCAAATTTTGCAATTAGAAACATCGCACTTTCGGTATAAACCTTTGTCTATAGGCGATCGACACAGGATGGAATATTAGATTTATTTACACATTTATGATAAAATAATAGTTACAACAACCTTTTGGTGAGAGTCATAGTTTCAGAAATTTTTGCAAAATAATGGTTTCTAAGGTTGGTGAATTTATTGGCTGAGCAAACTGGAAATAATCCCTAAAAACATGATTTTCTGCATTACTCTTCAACATAATTAAGTTAAAAATCAGATGCGATTAATATTAAATAATTTCGATTCAGTTGCCGGAAATGTATCTCGGATAATTAATTTAAACAAAAATAATCGATTACACAATCTTGTGCAACTTGAATCACGTTTTCCGTCTATTACATCCAATCCATTATTCAAATCGGAAAAAATTGGGAAAATGCTGCTCTGATAATAATCTTAGAACATATACAGCTTCCCGCTTCTTCTTGCACGTAAGTCTAAACATTTTTCCTTTTAGTTTCCATGTATTTTCCTTATCTCTTCCAGAAAATCTTCTATGAAACAACTGAATTTTTAAAAAGTAAAAGTATGTACATGTTAGATCAGAAAAGTATACAGAGTCAGCAAGAAGCCGCAGTTAAGTAACGCTGTTATCATAAAGTATTTTTCAGTTGCGATTTTTGAACACAATCCATATTTTGCATCTCCAACCGTTGAAAGAATTCATAGTGTTCCTTCCTATTGCACCATACACCTGTTCTCACTCAATATCTGTTCTCATTGATCAAAAATGCGGCCACAGAAACGCATATTGTCCTCGTTCGAAGAAAAAGGCAATAATTGAGATTGCCTATCAAGCAGATCGCACGCTAACAATTATGTTAATTGCGTTCGCTTGTTCGAATTTTCTTCAGTCTTTACCTCCTTTGCCTTTAATGGCAGTACTTTCTTTTATCCATTAAGAGCAGGTTTTTTTGCCTGAGAAAACAGTGCAACAGCAACTGTTCCATGCAGCAACATAGTTGAAGAAATAAAACCGCTGAAGAACAACAAATATTTTTATTCAATGGAAAAGTGACAAAATAATAATTAATTGGAAATGTGTGAAACAGATGATTGATGAGATCCTATGCAATTTTAATGGGGTGATTTGCTGCATCCTGCAAAATTCATTAGAACCGTCGTTGTTTGATGCAACAGATGATTTGAAAATCTTACAACATTCCACTTTGAAACTTATTAAAGCGGCTGGAAATGTTTGACTAGAATTAACCATGTGGGTAGATACGATACGCACTATTATAGTTGTAAAACGCAATAAATATTATAAATTACCCGAAGAACAGTGTCTTCGCTTTAAACAGAGAATAAATACTTCTTTTTTAGACTGTTTTAGAAAAATTCTTATGGCTTTTCATAGGCTTTGTACGCTAACTGTTGGGCTTCTTCAATAGACCGCTTGTCCCAGCCGCCCCCAGACGGTTGCCATCCGCCGCCTCCACCGCCACTTGACCAACCAGCATGTACAGTATGAGCGCCGCCACCGCCTCCGTTTTGCTTGGCGGCAAAGAGCTTCTTCAGAGCGATTATTCCCGAAATGAGCAAAGCAATCTTAGCTGTAATCAGAGCTTTTCCTGCCAGCAGGAACAAGCCGGCAATGGCCAAGGGAATGAGGGCTGCCATTTTGGCAGCAATCGCCATCATCATCCCGCCCATCATGTTTTTCATTTTTCCACCGCCGCCTCCGTGACCACCGCCGCCACCGCCGCTGTTTCCGCCACCCTTTCCTCTTCCTGAAACAGCCGAAAAAAATATTTATGATAAAAGTTTTTGAAGGAGTTTGCTGCAAAGTACCTTCCTCGATCATTTCCGACACTTTTGGCATGGAAATTTCGATGGTTCTTGATCCCAGCAAGTTGTTGATTTTCTCTGATAGCATGTTGTTCAGGGCTTCGTCTTGTCCTGCCAGAGACCTGGGGAGGTTTTGCTCAATTTCGTTTTCCATGACGGGAACATCGATGGTTGGGCTTACATCGGCAGCCTTCACCAACGTGACGCCCTCCATCAGGGGCAGTTTATCCATTCGAGCCACTCGATCCAAAAAAGTTACGGCCTTTTTCTTGAGACAGGGCGAAAACCCATCAGCATTGGCACATTCATCGTAAATTTTCAAAATGAGCCGAACACTTGCGCTTTCGAAACTCTCCTGGGCTATAACACTAAAGCAGCAAATCGCCAATAAAAATATACAAGACCTCATCATTCACGCACTGATCACCGGAAGGATGTAATTTCAACTGATGCATCCAGTGATTTTGCAGGTGCCTTTATAGTATCTTCTTTGACACTGAGATTGACCTTTTCTCGGCAGTATGACCTGATAAAAACGAGACAAAGAGGGGACAGTACGGTGTTCTGCAGCTCGGATTCAATGGCAGATTTTCTTATTTCTTCTGCCCTAAAGCGAAGGCCATTGGTTGCTCGTGACCCAGAAAAGCGCTTCTCTTCACCTGATTGGATTCCGGAGAGAGTTGCCCCTGCTTTGCACCTTGCCGACGACGAATTTTACTTGGGAGATAGTGAATTTAATTCGCGGAAAAAAGTTGCTCCGAAAATGAAAAGATCGTTTAGCGAGCTCAATCGGAGCGTGCTTAATCAAATCAATCGGATTGAATTGAATCGGATTTACTGGTTATGCGGTTCGACTGTTATTCGGTTGCCTGATTCGATGCTTCCCGTTTAACATTCATTAGCTGCCTTTGTTCTATAAAAGGCGAAAATAATACTTCACAAAATGTAATATCAAATAAATAATTTATTGCTTTCAAGAAAGTAACACATCAAAAATAAATTAACTATAACAACAGTTACTGTCCAAGCCAGTAATTGTGCACTAAAATAAATAAAACAATTTACAGTCATGCTATCTTATGACCAAAAAATCGGTCAAATAGGCGCACATTACGAGAATGTTCGCTTGATAGAGAAGATTAGGCACGGCGATTTTGAATGGTTTTATGGCAATTAAGTGGAAATATTTGAAGAAATTAGGTACACGAGAAAGGAGATGATGGCTTTCGTGCAACATACAGGGCAACTAAACAGAAGAGCTGACATGGTGTAGTGTCCATGCCATAAAGCGCGAAAGGATAAGATAGGGACGACTAGATGATTAAATAAATGAGGTACACAAAGAATAACATTTTGGCCGTTCTAGCTTCTCTATGGAAACAATGGCCGGGATTTAGGGCTTTTGCCCCTGGTAGGCTAAGTTTTGAGCTTCTTCGAGGGACCGTTTATCCCAACCTCCGTCCCAGCCGCCACCACCTAAAGAAATTGAGTTGTTTATTACAAAGTCAACTAGGCAAGTTTTAAATTATTTGCGAAAGTTCTAAAAAACAGGTTTTAAAACGTGTAAAAGTTTTGCCATTATTCAACATTTTTTTATTTTTTTCCTGCGGGACTGTTATATTATTCATGTATTCATTCCACTAGGAGAATTCTCAAATATTACATTTCCATTTATGTCCTAAATTGGGTTGCTTAATTTTGAAACCTTTTTTAGCTCGAAGATGGAAAATAGTTTCTTCAATTACCAAATGAATCTTCTCATTATTTTTTTGGTACTCACTCAATTTTTGCTAATTTTTCAGCATTTTTGACAATTATTTAATTGTAATTTGGACATTTGGCTGTTCACTGAGTTTATTCTCAAGTAGATATTTTCTCAAGCAGTTTTAAGAATTTTAAAAAATATTAGGCGGCTTTTTAACATTTTGTAATTTTAAAATCTCGAACTTCAATCTTGTTGAATCTTCCATCACAATCTTACTAAAGTTGCTTTTATTAAGAAAACTCAATTTTAGTCCGCTGTATATTTTTGTTCAAAAGACTTGAGAAACGAGAGGAAAATATTTATTGAAGACCCAACTTTAAATCAGCTTAGTTAAATAGACTTCTTGTATATTGAAAAAGTAGTTTTGTGGTTTTTAATGTACTATTTAATATGTTTTTTGTTTTAAATTATTTTACTTCTGCAAACCACTAAAAGGTTATAAAACATTTCGGAAATGATTGTTAACTTTGTAAATATTTTCGTGAAATATTACACTCATTTGCCATAAATAATATTAAAAAAGTGCTTGGTTGACAAATGTTTTTCAAAAACAGAATTTTTTTAAAATGTCTGTCTTGCTGAATTATGTACATAAAAATACGATATAGACTAGCGAATATCAGAGACAAATACTTAAGAAATACATAAAAATGCAAAACCTGAATAGGAAAGAAAATTAATTCTGTATAGATTAATTAGTAATTCTCTGCGTTACGTGGATGTATTAAATACTAACTAAAACAATAATTGCTATTGATATAATTAATGTAAAAATAAGGCATAAAAGGGCCTTTGGTGATCGAAAATCTTTTGTTTCTCGTCAAAACTTAGACTCTGCCTTACTTTTATAGCAATTTATAATTTGGTTTTCAATTTATAAAAGGTCTAATTGTTTTATCTTTAATAATTTAGTTCGAGGTCAGGAACTCACTTCAATGGGTTTTGTAATTGACAACTTACTTACTGTTTTTTTAAGAGTAAAATCTCTTGCAACAAATACAGTTAATCCCGTTCAATATTTAGCTTCGAATCTCTCACTAATTCCCGTTAAATAAATATATTGTATGAACTGTAACATTTGATTGGCTACGTGTTAGAAAAACAATGACTAACTTCTGCTTAAAAAAATTTCACACTTTTACTATTGGATCTTCTATCTTTACTATTTCATAAGTAAACACCTTAAGAAAGTAAGAGTTGCAAAAAACCCCAGACAAGCTAATCGAATGAAACTCGGCAGGATTCCACAAAAATTGATCTATCGCCAAAGGCGTCCGAGAATGCATTATGAACATAATTGTATAATCTGAAATTGAAGCTAACTGAGCCGTAATTATGTTATGCTCGAATTGACCGACTATTAAGTTGGTAAAAAAAAACTTTACTAGCAAATGCGAATCAATGAAACCAGTTGCTTGAGCGTTATTAATTAAACTGCAATCTTCGATGGGAATTTTCGAGCAAAATTCAGAAAAGTTTTAGATGTATCTACTTAAAAATAACTTTGCAAAAAGTTACCTGCTGCTCCGCTCCATCCTGCAGCGGCCCCATGGCCGCCTCCATTCCAGCCAGATGCTTGTACATGTTCAACATGTTCGGCGCCCTGGTTCCTATTGGCCAACATTTTCTTCGCGAAAATAATTCCGGCAATGAGAAGGGCAATTTTAGCTTGCGTTAGAGCCTTAACAGCCAAAATAAACAAACCGCCCACTAGTAGGGGCAACATGGCTAGTTTGTGGGCGAAAAGCATCATCATGAAGTCCTTAAGGTCTGCAATTATTCAAAGGTTAGAATTGATTAACATTGTTCAAAGGTTTTTTTTACCGTCGCCTCCCTTCTTCTTCTTGGACTTCATTTTGCCGCCGCCACCGCCGCCGCCTCCATGTCCTTTGTCACCGCCGCCACCGCCTCCAAACAGATCACCAATGTCTCCAAATTTGGAATCATCTCCCTTTCCTCTGGCTGAAAGCATCAAGTTAAACAGTTAAACATTTTGAAATAAATTTAATTCTTCAAAAAATTGCTAAAAAATTGCGAGCAACTGACCTGACTCTATGAGTTTAGGGATGGAAACTTCAATAGATTTCGAACCAATTATTCGAGCGATTCTGTTGAAAATCATGCTAGTAAGGGCTGAGCTTTTTTCATCTAGACTTCTGGGCAGACTTTTTTCTTCCTCCTCCAAAGTGGGTGCATTTGGTTTTTCGTCGGTTTTTCCTTTAATCACCACACCATCCATAAGGGCAATATTTTCCATTCGACTCACCCTGTCGATAAGGGAAAGGGCCTTCATCTTCAGACATGGCGATAATCCTTCAGAATGCGAACATTCCTGATAGATACTAAATACTTCACGAACACTTCCATAATACGAATTACTGTCCTGTGCATATGCACAAATTGTGCATAAAGCAAACACTGCCACGATGTACTGCTTCATGTTTAGACACTACACCACACCGAGCCACACTGATGTCTTTTCTGGACCAGCGTTCTTTTTATAGTTTATTCTTGAATATAAATTAAAATGACCATACCAAATAAATATTGCTCAAAGCCGTGAGCCTTCTGACTTGGAAGGAACATAAACCTGTTAGATTAAGGGGTCATTAAAATTTAACCTTGACATAGAAAAAAGCGAAAAGTCTTGTGTTTGAACTAGTCATTATGAAGATGGCCCATCGTACGAAGAAAGAACAGATTTTTGGTCAGAGGCGTAACCGACGCACGTCCACATATCGTTCGGCCAATGCAAACCGCATTATATCACGGTGCAAACATACCATTTTATTGTCTTTAAATATATTTGGTTGCTATTACAGAGGACGGCCTAACGTTAAATAACAATCCAAGCTCCATTTGAATAACTTCAATATGCAATACATGTTCAAACGAATCTAACCGCCTAGAAATGCTCAGTTCTATAAAAGTTTTATATACAAACTTAAGAAGAATAAATATAAACCAAGTGGTTTTCATACATTTTTGAGTCCAAAGGAGTTCAAATAAACGAAACAAACTTCTAATAATCCATTTATAATCAGAACGGTTGTCAAAGCTCCACGTAATCTTCAACAAATGAGTGCTTGCAGAAATTTGTAGCTTTCAGTTTCGTTCATCGTCTATTGTCTTCTATCTGCACTTCAGTTTGACCTGAGGATGCATTAGGAAATGAGATTGCAGCCTGCAGGCATCGTTCAAAGTTCCAGCTCTAACGTATATTTTCGATTTTATAGGAAATCTGTGTCTGTATCTTAGATATTCATGTCACAAGCAAACATACATGACCTCTGGGCTCCCATTGCTAGCATGAGCAGAATAAAATGCATGTATGAGATAACCGGCAGAGGATTAATTGAACCGGTTAATGTAGGTAAATTGCAAACATCTTGCATTAGAGTTTATGGTAATCGGTTAAAAGCAATAGTTTTTCTTTGCGTGAAAATCTGAAAATGTGTGAAAGCAACACAAATATTTGCCTAGTTCACTTGAGCGATAGAAATTTAAGGATCAACACTTTTATTTGGGAAGAATCAAGCAAAAAGTTAAAAATGCTTTGTTCTCAGAATGATATCCAATGAATTTCAGGCCCTTTTCGAGTTACGCCACTGGCAGAACAAGCCTATGAGAACTGTGTGAAGAAGATGTCATAAAATTATAAATTTCGATTTCTTTTCCGTTAAGCTTCTACTCAAATATTTAAACTTTCGTTCAACATCCTTTAGTTCACGGTGTGGGTTGAGTTTGGTGAAAAATGGGTGGGTCTTTATTTTCTCTCCAATCTGCTAAATACCTGGTATTGGCTGAGATGCAATATCCTGCTAGTCAGTTCTTTGGTGAATGTACCAAATTATGAAAACGGTCAGTAATGAACTGACGGTGTCAAGCGGCAGGTCAATGAAGAGTTTTAAACATTACCACTTAATGGAGAACGTCTGTTGTTGGTCAATGGCTCAAATTGTCTTCTTGTAAAAGTTAAGTCGGTTGTACGTTTTTTTATTGAACTGTTTCTGGCTCAGATTTTACCCATTTTTGCAAGACACTCGCTTTCTTAATTTAAATATATTTTTAAAAATGTGGTTTATTTTTTTAAAGCTCACGTTTTGTTGCATTTCGTTACTCCATTGTATCGCAACGTTATAACTTAAGAAAAAATCTTATTTTTTTTGCATTTCCATCTTTTCTTCCTCATATGAGCTGCATTAAAATTGGACCGACTGGTCCAATTTGGCTCTTCAAAGATAGTAATTATTCTTTGCATATTGGCCGGGCACTAGTCTATAATTTGTATATCTGCACGAAACTGTGCTTGTGTCGAGTGCATTTCGAGGCAAATTTCTTCTAATAATTTATTTGCTAAACTGTCGCTATCAAATTTTAGTCAGGTCCTTCTTAAACATACGCATATTTAGTTTAAGAATTATGGGTTGATGCAACACTTTAATCCTTTAGTTCTCCTTTTGGCTTGAGGTCAACTTTTTCTTTCTTTTCAAATTTATGAAAAACAGCCACAGCGGCAAAAAATATTCAGCAAATTCTTTAATGAAAATGCCCATATTTTCAAGTTTTCTTAAGTTTTGTTCTTTCCTGGAACTTACAATGGCGTCGCTAGCATTTAATTTATTTATTAAATTTGGTCAAATTCATTTAAAACCAATTTGGACTTAAAACCATCACGTTCGAATATATTTTCTGGTTCTATTTTCAACCCACATCTTTTGTAAACTTTTTCCTATAAATCTAGTAAATAGCTTATCAATTGTTGCATTAAATTTACATTTCCTGATTAAAATTACTGATGCCTTAGGCTTAAAAGTCACCTTTTTAAATTTAGTTAAGCGCCTAATTTGAGTCCAAACGTTTTCTGGTAGGTTTTTTTGTCTTGCAGAAAATATTGATGAAAATTCAATGGGAATTTTTCGACCTTCTTTCTTGTGCATTCTCGTTCATTTTGTTGGAAGATTTGTTGAAACGACACCTTGTGTAGAATGTTCCGATATATTTAAGTGAAACGCCTTTATTAAATCCTCGAAAGCAACATTTTTTAGAATCTTTATGTTATAATTGTTAAGATGTTGGTTTGATACAGTACACTGACCACATTTTAGAAATTCCCATGTTTTGCCCAGACCCACGCTTTCTACTTTTTAACACTTTTTTTGGTTTGATATTTTGATTCGTGTCTATTTTCTTCGCAGGAGGCACTTATGTAGTTAAACAACAATTCTTGTTAGAACCTTCAGCAGCCTTAGTGAATACATTTATATTCATTAGTGACATTAGTTACATTCTCACACTTGTTCCTTTGATTTATCAAATTTTAAATTAAAACTCAGGTGACGAAGCCTTGATACATGAAAAACGAAAACCTACAAATTGATGTTAAAACAGTACGTTTAGCTTTAAGGATGTTTTACTCATTCAAAAACACTTTAAGTGGAAGCGCAAAAAGTCATCATTAACAGAAATGCTTACGGTTGCAAACGTTAAAGTGAAATGGGCACACCTCATATAGGAAAAAAACAATATAACATCTATATAAGCTTACTAGTAAGCATCATCGACATTATAATTGAATTTTATGGTGGGCGCAGTTACAATACATGATTAATTTGTAGCGACGCCCAGAATATTACACGGCATTGAGCATTAGCATATCAAAAGAAGACCACTTTATTATAAATGATAATTTGACAGCCATAATTTACAATTCCTTGTTTCAATAGCAAATTATAATTGTAGATTACAGTGAAAATGGCGTCAATAATGCACCAAAAATTCACAATCAAATGTATTCTATGTAACGGTTAACGGTGTTTCTTCCGATGGCAGCCAAGATGATGGGGTTGCTGCTGCTAACAGAGGCAGATTGAAATTTACATAGCCAGAAGAAATCGAATTCCTTAGAAGCAGGTCAATATGATGAGCAAAATCTCCGATCTCTAGGCCACACTCATATTGGTTTCTACGCTTAAATTGATGACTGAATATCGAGTTCAAAAAGAAGCCGATGGACACATGACTTATTGGAGTTAAATTATCTTTTGTGAATAAGTAAGTGCTTTCGCGCTGGTTTCTTAGTGAGTAGGGGCAGTTTTCCTTGCCGCTATTAGTGCTCAAAGCAATCTTCAATTAGCAAACCGTTGATTTCAAATAAATATGGTGAGAAAAGTTCAAATGTTATATGTACATTTTAAATGCCTGGAAGAGTTCAGTATACAAAAGGCCCATTTTTGAACAATTTACATAATTTTTTTGTTTATGCTTCACATTAATTTGTAAGTGAGTAAATATAATTTTTGTAAATATTTATATAGAAAGTTAGCACAATGTCCGGAACAAATGCGTACGTATCTAGTTAGTTGCAGGTATAAGTAAATATATTTATTTATTACTTTCTGTGCAATAAAGCAAGTGGCAAACATTGTTAATTTCCACTCTACAAACCATTGGTTTACTTTGCAGCTCATTCGCAATAAAAATTATATTTTCAGTGTCATCAGCTTCATTCATAAAATACCAAAGAAGAATTTTCGTCAGCTTCCTAAATCTCGCTCTCCCAGCATATCATTAGGTTAAATATACAAGCAAAGTCAGATGCTTAAACAACTTTCTTTTTTATGCGAGTTCTCAATTAATTAACATCGTTATAAGTTTGGTAAACGTGCATCTTTTCAGTTAAGAGAGTTTCTAGACAGCTGGGAACCAATTTGATCGTGCATACTTGATGAGTTTTCAGTCACGCAATGGCTTGCGTGAAAACACCAAAAAAATGGTTAAACTTTCTGGCGAGCGCACGAAAACCAAGAAGCACTTGAAAATATTCCAGTTTATTCTGATTCATCAGCAAATTGTATAAACTCGAATCATTTTAGTTTGCATAAGAAACCAATTAAACTAGTATTCCCTGGCCCCAACCCATTGACCCAACTCTGCCTTAAACTTGACATTGCATTCCACTCGTCTTTTCGTAATACAGGTTGTTACATCCGGCCGCTGAAGAAGGAAGGTTCTTCAAGAATACGGTGTCTGAACCTAGTTTTCAGTGAAAGTTGTGCGTACCTTTGGGTATGATTCCCCGACTGCTTGTAATTTATGTTAAGTAATTGAATATGACTTGCGAAGTCCATATAATCATGCGAAGCGCACTACTGAAAATTAATGTGCGCTGGAATGTAGCAGTAAAAATGAAGATAAAGACAAGCCGCAAATGCAAATTTGGTTTATTGCCACACATGATGACAATGGGAGGAACAAGGCAATAATCGTTTTCTTGAACTTCAACTTGATATAACCACACCTTGAAGATTAAATAAAATGTTTTCACCAACCGTGGCCTCAAGTCACGACAGTTGGCCGAAAGGATGTACCGTGGCATTATTTAGATTTTCACGATAAATCGTGACTCAATTTTCCTGGAATGTTCGTATGTTTTAATTGAATTGTCTTTATGTGTGGCACACATTTAATTGCACTGGTATATATTTGCGAATCTTCTTAACATGCTTTGAAAGATTGCTGATGTATTTTACACTTTTCACTTTCTCATACATCAATGATTATGGTCATATCGCACTTTCAACTGGGCTCGCCATAAATTGCATAAAAAGCCCAAATTATGGCATTTGAATATTATTTAAAATATAGTAATTATATGTATATGGTAGTCGTCTCTCCGTCTCCAGATTCCATATTGTTTCTTTCGTGACTCATTTCCTCGTTTAAGTTCTTTGATTTCACGGCATCATCCGAGTCATTCCTCCAGCTTCTTCTTGGTCTTTTCCTCTATTTTTTCTCTTGGCTATCTGTTTTGTCTAATTCTTTTTCCATTTACAAACCATACTGACTATTTCCTTTCGACATCTTCCATAACATATTTTTCTATACCAATAGTCCATTTCTGTAGTTTCCTTCTAGTTGCCTCGCTTACAATTATGGGTCTGGTCAATAATGTTTCTTAGTTCTTCCTCCAACTTTTTTTCCTCTTTTTTGAATCGTGTTGATAATGCGTTCACTTATGGCCTTCCATAGTCTCAAGAGAAATATAATAAAAAAAAATACAAGAAGATATTAGCACATCCTCTTATCAATGACTAAACGTTGCCTAACTGGGATTTAAAAAATCACTGCAAACTAGATGGTCATGAAAGTTCCCTATTTGCCTTTATTATTAAGATGTGTTAACTGGATCTTCGTTCGGGCACTTGCTTATGCTTTGGTTGAGGAAAACTTGGCACTTTCTGCTATTCACTTTCACCTCATTGTTGTATTTTGAAAGGCTACTTTTCGATTAGTGTATTTAGCAATTGTGGATGGAAGAAAGTAAGAGCTATTTTGTTGAAATCTTCAGTCGCTAATGAAATCCACTTGATACTACTAATCCTAGGTGTTAAGCGATGGAGTAATTAAAAAATTATCGGCAAATATGCTAGAAAACCATCTTAAAAATACTGCCGTCTAAAATAAACCATGAGTGCTAACAAACCATCAAACTTGGCTTTGATCGGTGGCTATTGCGGGTTTGGATGTTGGATGGGAAATTTCCCACCAATGCTGCTTCACACATTCCAATTTCTAGTTCGGGTAAATTAGCAATTTTACAGCAACAATACCGGTCGACTAAGAGCGAGAGTTTGTCGTAAAAGAAAAACACTGCCGGAAATTATATTCTTCTGTAATGGAAATTAAATGTGCCTTCGATGACCTAGAAAAGTGCTGCTTTATTCTTGCACGGTCTACTTTAAAAAAGTATGGGATGTCAAAACACTGCATCTGTGTCGGCTTTTAAAGGCATATGGTTTAATTGGATTATTACTGGTTGCGGATTAATTTTTTGCAGAATGTGGTACTCCGCTTAATATTCTTAAATTGGTCCGAAACTGCCAGGGCTCCGCATGGTTCGAGGTGAAATTCAATTGTGAAAATTGCCCCAAAAAGAAGACGCGCGAACTTTAATATTAAGTAAATATAAATTTCGTGTTTTACACATCGGAGTAACGCAAATAAAAGAAAATAACTTTACGTTTTAAACACATTGCATATTAAAGAAAACAAACAGTTTATTTAAAAATAAATAGGTTTTTTGATTATAACATATTGAGCCTTGAACTTGAGACTCAATAATAATTAATAATTTGTTTTGCTGACCATATACTTGAAATCAATTCTCGTGTAGCCAGTTACGAAAAAGCAGGAGTTGTATTTAATTTTAAATAATGAAACATTTGCTTAAATATCTAGAAGTTTGAACCAGAAAATATCCATTAAAATTTAACTCATCCAACAACAGAGAAGGAAGAAGTTGATGAACAAAATAGAACAGATTTAAAAATTATCCTCGCATTAATTAATTGACGAATAATTATACAGATATGAAAGTTACAATGCATAGAATACAAAAAGTTTATTGCCTTTAAAAGAGTTTCAATGTCTAATTTATTAAATTGTATTTTAAACGTTATGAATTTCACTTAGATGCAATAAACTTTCTATAAAGCGAGCCTTTGCCGATCAAGCAAAATGAAAAGAAATTTTTAATCATACATACAGAAAATAAAACACGTCGATAACAAAATAATTTTTAATTTGGGACAAAATTATTATTTTTTACCAAAAAATAAATAAGTAAAATGCACTTACATTTTCTTTAACAGAGACTAGTTCATATCCAGTGCGCTTCTATCGGTGCTAGAATCTCAGTAAAGTCAAGAAAATGTATTTGAAAATGAAATGTTTTGAACACTTTTTATTTTACTTACCGCTTTCTTTTTAAGGAGTCACGAATTTTTCGGTTGAAAATTTCGCTGAAATTGATTATAAACGCCAAAAATCCTTTTAAAAGGAGCGAAAGTTCTGATTCAAGCCAAGTTTTAAGAAAAAATACTTGCGATAATTTTTAGACTTAGATCAAGTTTTGTGGGTAATTTCGATCTCACTGTGAAACACTCCTAACAATTACTATTCATACATAATCGTCTTACAGATGGGGAAATACTATTTTAATGCAAAAGCAAATCAACTCACGTTTTAAGAAATGAAAATAATTTCTTTGAAACTGCCAAAAGCCGTTTCTGTACTGAGATCTCACAGTGAAAACTGTGGCAACAAAATCGCATGTTTCGTCTTAATTTCCATTATTTACGGTCTAAAACGCCTGTGTATGAAAACACGAAATTTTCCTCATAAAACTCGCAGAATTTCGTTCTTCGTATCAGTTCTACTCAAAGTCATCCAACAAGTTAACATGAACAACAGTTTGCCATTGATCGTAATTATAATTTGCATGTGTGCGGATTTGTGCAAATGCCACAGTACTGAAACGGGAATGAACAATGCGTCCCAAATTCTGCAAAAGTTTTTAAGTTCGTGTTCGCACAAAAAGCAATTCGGAAAATGTTTGAAAATTCAAGCACTAAAAGTGACCGAACGTGCGTTGAATTTAAAGGCCCTGAATGTGATGGATGGAGTGAAAATTGTTGGTAACAATCGGCTTGGGAAAAGCATCAGTCAGTCGAATTTGAATGAAACGAAATTGGAAATGTTGACTCATAGTGATCTGGACGATCTATTAGGAGACCGGACATCTAGGTGAGTTTCCTGAGCGTTGGAAAACTACCCAGACAAGTTTAAATATTGCTTTAATAGATTTTTCAATACTCACAAAATAGAAGTGAATATCCCCAAATTAATCGAACAAACTGGACGGAGTTGGTCTGGTCAAGCCCGCGGAAAAGGCGGAGGAAGTGATGGTAAAGACAAAGGAGGAGGCAATGGAGCACTTCTAGCCGCATTAGCCATTAAAGGCAGTTTCCTGGCTATGGCCTATCAAGGTGATTAAGCCTTAAAAATTATGCATTTGTAAACCTATTTGGCGTGTGTGCCCTCGATAGTAACTCCGTGTAAAAATGCAATATGCTAAATGGTGTGTGTCCACAAACTAATGGCATGCCATCAGACTGCTTACTATACTGGAAATAATCTTGGCAGTAGTTTGATCGCTGTTGCCTCACTTATGGTTATATTCGAAAAATTCAAATGCAATTGCATTTTTTAGGCATTGCAGTTATGTCGGGCACAGCAATTATTATAGGAAAAATGGCTCTAGTTCTAACCGCTATTTTGGGCCTCAAAAAGTTAGTGTCAGGAAATCAGGAAAAGACCACTTTTGAAATTATCAAAACCCCCAAATACACAGAAGAGCACGTGCACACATCGACCTATGAAGACGATTATCACGACAATTACAGAAGAAACTACTTGGACAATGGCGAAATCCAGAAGAGGATCTTCAGATTTCGTCTTCCTCCCCATTAAAAATTTTATCTGAATTTGCATTGTAAGGAAATGTTTTGTAACCCTTATATAAAGAGGATTGGGAGTGATGAAAAGTGTTATCGTTTTATTTGCGTTTAAAGTTTGATAACGGAACGGACAATAGATCTGCGAGATATTTTTTCAACTGGTGACTTTCTAACACTAATATTTTGCGGTCCTTTTTAAATTATGTCATCGGATTTGGGGACTCTGTTAGACAAAACGAAGCCTTTAAAAAGCATTTTTCCAGCTCCATTAAACTCAGATTAATTCACTGGAAGTCTTCCAAGTGTAAGTTTATCGTTGATCATTCATTTGCTCACCAATTTAAAATTCATAAAAACGTTTGCTAAAAAAGCAATACAGTTTTAAGATACTGTTAGCGGAAATATTAAGCTTTAACAGCATTAATAAATTTCAGAAATATTTGCATACTCTTCCCGGGTCTTTGTGTACTCTCCTACACTCCCTAAATGAGCTTTAACAAGCCGTTTTTTAAACAGCCGTTTTTTAAACAGCCGTTTTTTAATCACTCTATATAGTGTTAAATAAACATTTTCTTGGATTGAATGCCATATTGAGCTTATTATGCAATTTAGTACTTAGGCAAACCAAGGGTAACGAGTAGCTCAAACTCAAAGCTAGTAAAGCTAGCTAGTAAAGCGATGAAAATCTAAGCAATAATTTGTTTCTGTTCTACGGCTGTTGCAAAACAGTATTTTGTCTATACTAATATTAACGTATTTTTGTGTGTGATATTATGACTTGGGCTCGTTCTTCAACAGCTTTATTCGAGGACGTTTTTGCAATTAAAAAATAATTCTCGTTTTCAAATCTTTAAGTTCACTTTTAAAGTTTGCTTAAACACAATAGTTTACCTACATTCCAAAGCAAATATTTAAAAAATAAAGTGAATACAGAATAAAAACGAGTTAAAAGAGCATTTGAATTGCGAGCTTTTTTTCCATAGCAAATCAAAACAGGATTTAACCCTGGGAAACCAGGAAATCATGATTCAAATAGCATCCAGAAGTCCAATTGGTCACCCAGACAGTACTTTCCGTAAGAAACCCAGGCTGTAAACCCACTTACTGTGTAACTCTTAGTTCTGTCGTACACAGTTTTTGCACACACAATATCTTTGGTAATATCAGACCCAAGTAAGGACWWGTMATGTTATTCCACATCCTCTGCCTGCATAAAAAAGAGAACATCAGTTAAATCGGACTTTCAAGCTTGACTTACCTGGTATATTCGTGTCTGAAGACAGCWGAATGCCATAGTCGCCAGTAATCGTGCTTTGGTGTTAAATCTGGATTTATGGTGGGCGATGCAGGTCCATGTTCCCAGTTGATTGCGATTGGTGATTCCTTGGCGAACTAAAGCTTTGGCAAATTCACACTTTGAATAAATCTTTGCGTCGCAATTTAGAGCGAAAATTAATAGAAAAATTGACCACAGTTGATTTTTTCGAGCCATGTTCGAGCAACTATGATTTGAATTGTGAATCGCTATCAGTTGATAAAGCCATGAGGTGATCCACATTTTATGAAGTTTGTATGTGCGCAATTGTGTAAATATTTTATTTGCAAAAAATAATTTGACCACACTTTAAACATTGCCGGTTTTATATACAAACCAATGAGTAATCGGAAAAATTAAGGAGATAAAACACTTCCAAAAATTCCAGTTCAATGATAGACTTTGTGAATCAATCACTAAGAGTGAGCAAATGCAAGCAATCGAATCTGGCAAGAGAAAACAAAATGAAGAGATTGATATTTAAAGGTCGATACGGCCACATGCAAGATAGGAAAATGGGTCGATATCGTACCATGTGGAAGTGAAAGTTTTCCGTCTGTGAGAACGAAGCTGACCCGCTGAAAATGCTAGAAGCCAAGAATTTATCTCGCTTATTTCGGGGACAAAATACGCGCCTATGTTGAATGGCGGTTATTAAAGCTGCCGAAGTTTCTCCAAATTCATCAGCATTTTGCTTTAATTAATCCGAAAAACGGTAATTATTTATTAATTCAAAATAAAATCCTGGGGTCCAGTCAATTTTATCGTTTACCAAAAAAATTGTCAATACAATTGACTGGAACCCAGGAATTTCTCTTGAATTAAGTTGAAATACAGTCAGGAAATTATACACAATTATTTATTAAGAAAAGTCAAGGATTAAATAAAGAATAGTCAGACATGGGTCGCTTTGTAACTGACTGGTTTTTCCGTGATATATTTGGCATTTGATAATAAAGTCCTACGATAATAAAATTGGAAGAGATTACATTTACTTGTGCGCCTAATAATGATTAATTAACGTGTTGAAAAGGGAGCAAGTGGGTGTTTCCTTGAGCGTCAACTTTATTTTTTACTTTAAACTTACTTGAAACTTATGTGATTATAAGTTCCCTAACTGACGCTTCATTTATTTTCATCTTTTGTCATCTTTTACCTGCCTCCTCCTAGTTTTGTCGTTTTAGTAGCATACTTTTAATTGATGATAACTTGTTAAGGTCGCAGCCACTTGCGTAAATAAAAAATATGTTTGCCCTTACACCAGTAAATGCATACACACTTTTATGATAGTTGTTCGTATTTCTTTCAAACATTTGTTGTATTCACACCAGTAACCCAACTTCATTGCATGCAGCAAAGGAAGTCTTGAAGCTAATAAAGGAAAATTGACATACAAAAGCTGATTTTTATGATGGTTTAATTAATTTTATCAACCAATAATAGTTAGAGAAATATTTCCCTCCGCATAAACCCTCATAACATATTTTCAGCTGTCTTTTCAAACTCAAGTTATCGGCTTTGCTGTTGATGATGTACAACTGATGCAGCGCTTAAATTTAGCTTTTTGTATGATTTCTCTGCGCCCATTTTCTCCTAATCGATGTTTTCATCTCGCTAAGCTTTATGAGCCATCGCATTTGGTTTGCTTGTAACGATATTGTGTTCTATATCATTACGAAATGACCCAAGAATGCATTAGATGTTTTATATTACAGAGCTTTGTATATAAATTGCACATTAACATTGTCTAGGTTATTTATTGACTTTTTCTTAAAATTTAGAAAATGCGATTACTTTAATATTCCCCAGGAGTTCGCAATTTTGAACCATCAACATTCGGCTCAATGGAATTTACTGCAGTTTGCTCACATTTTACTGATCCTGCAAAACAGAGAGAATTCGATTTAGCACTAAATATAAAACAAACTGTAAACTTAGACAAATTTATTCAATAATTCGCCACATTTGTAGTTTCAAGTAATATATTAATATTAAATTCGGGACCTTGCGTTCCGCAACTTCTACAAAACATTTACAAAATCCGCACTGTCAAACCAAAAAGGTTTTTCCAAATAAAACCTAAAGTTAATAACCTTCGTAAACCACATTAGGGTTTGCATCTTGAGGAATCTGAGCTCTATAGGAAATAGTATGAGGATCATGGTTTAAACTTCTATGCCAGCCACCACCACCTCCGCCCTTTCCATAATCACCGCCCCCGCCGCCACCAGTGGTCGCATAGACAATTTTTATTTGTTTTTCTTTGCTGTCGTCTCCACCGCCTCCGCCCTTTGATTTCTTCAGCAGCATAATCGCGGATAGAAGAAGAGAGATCTTTGACATCATCATTGCAGCCATTGCCATCATTCCCATCTGTAAGAAGTAGTAAATTAAAGGTTTTTTATGCGATTTAGTGACAATCTAACTTACCTTTCCTGCCATCATCCCTGCATATACGCAAGCAGCGGCTGCTCCCACCATCATCATTGCTCCTTGTCCTTTGTCTTTGCCGCCTCCTCCTCCACCACCTCCACCACCCTTTTTCCTACCTAAAACATTTCCTCAACATAATAGACCCTATAAATAGCAATGCAATTTATCGCAAAATTTAGAGCGCGTTTCATGTTAAGGCCTAGGAAAGCCTGCAATTTCAAATCCAAAGCATGTACATGAGTAAACGTTTAAAATTTGAAAACTTTTGCATAATTACCAATTAAGACTCTAAAAGGAACAGTTAGGCGACTCCTTGACACGTGATGTGACTTAAAAAATGAGATTAACTGGGTGCAAAGACGCGCTAGATGGCTTCTTTTAATTGAAGCCAAACCGTTGCAAATATATAAAGTTAATTGCATTTTACTGTAATAATATCAAAATAACATGAAATTTAAATCTTTGGCTGTTCTAGTCAATGATGTAATAGCAAGAACCGAACATTTTTGCTTGATAGTAGTTACAAGCACGGCATTGTGTTTGTTTGGCTTTATTCCCCCGGACTTAATTTATATGCTAAAGTGTATTATTTTTATCAGCGTTTGTTCTTTGAGATTTTAAAATGACTCTAAAACCTGCAGGAATTATTATTGCGCTATGATTTTCTTGAGTAAGTTATCGCTTTTACGATTCAAAATTAAAGCAGAAGCACTATTGCTAGCTACTATCGGAAATCTGATTGCAGCTTGATAGCATTTGAGTTCATTATGTGTTGAAATTCATTGGAAAATTACGAAAAATGCACTAGAATTTATTTCATCTCTTACAGAATCCCTACAACGGCCACAACGATTAAACAAGGCCCGAAACATTTCTTTAACAAACTGTAACTATTTAAAAATATGCTGTCAAACTGCAGACTTTGAAAATGTAATCATTCTTTTTAGAGTTAATTTAAGTAATATTGAGTGCGTTTGAAGCTCGACAAATGTGGCCCTTAGACTTTTTTTGGATCTTCCATATTCCATAGCTAAAGATTCGGTGGATATTATTTAATAAACTCTGTTTAAAAGCTGTTCTATGACTCTCTCTATCAGGTTTTCTAGTTTAATTCGACTTTCTTCATATCATTATAAAATCAATTCATCGCAACAATGCAGCTAAATACCCGTAAAACTGGTTTAACTTTTATGCAAAATGAAGAACAAATCAAATAGATTGCTCTGCAATACTTAACTTACTTACTAACATTCATTTCGTCAATGAGCAAAAATAGCTGAATTCTTCAACTGAACAATATGCTAATTTTTCCCAACTTTCCAATAACCAATGACGCCTTGAACTTACCTTCTATTGCTTCATCAACATTGAGCTTTATAGTGCGCGATTTAAAAAACTCCTGAATCTTATCATAAAGGGCATCATTTAAAACAATGCTTCTTTTGCTGATTTCATTTGGAAGTCCATCATTCTTCGTGCTGTTCCAGTCAAAGTCGCGATTTTTCTCTATCCTGATATACCCGAGATAAATCGGTTCATCGACAAAAATTGTGTCGTTTAGAGCTTTTAAAGCTCGTTCTTTAAGGCACACCGCCGGATATTTGAGGACGAGACACTGTTTTATCGAAACAACGATTTTGTAAAGTTCAGCAATCGTGTCCGATCTGGCGGTCACTGTACTAAATAGTAATGAGACGAACACCAACACGAAAACACGTTGCATGTTAATAAATATGATTTAGTGGCTAAACGTCTACTAAACCTGCGATTTTTAAAAAAATTAGTTTTATATGTTGCGAAGAATTTACCATGCGTAAATTTTAACTGTTAAGATGCTGTAACTTGTTCTTACGAAAAATCATGGGTTTGCATCTGGAAACTACCAGGGATAAATGGAAATTTCGTCCGAAATTTTCACAATGTTTTGAAACGTAATTTGAGACGTAAAGATTTTAATCATCTGGGATTCTTCTGATGGCATTTCGGGTTTCAGTCGTTGTGTCTTTCTTGGCCTTTAAGTATAATCATGTGCGAAACCATTAAGGAGTGAAAGCGCAGCAATGCATTTGAAAAAGTGAGAAATTTTCAAAAATTGGTTCTCAAAAGCTAATTCAGTCACAAGTAAAATTCTAAAATTGTCCTCGTATAAGAAATTCACATGAAAAGGTTAATCTGCAATTTTACACTCTGTTTATTTTGCGCTTCCAGTGTTGATTAAGGTGAAGTTTAGCAGATAGGAGCGGCATTAAAAGGCGCAATATTATAGTGATTTTGTGGTGATTTCATAATTACAGTTAAAAGGAATTTAGTACTAATCAACAAGTAGGCCGCAACTCGGCTAGAATTCTCCAGCAGACAAAGACAGTGGAAATATATTTTTTTTACATCGGGCTTATAGAATCGATGCATGTGGCATATAAAACAAAAATACACAAATGCTTGTAAATGCTTTAATAAAACAGGCTGTTAATATAGAGTGAAAATAATAAATTCGACAATTTCCCAGTTAAAGTAAAGTAATGTTAATAAATAATGCGCTAATTGCAAACAATTAACATAGATCAATATTTAACCATATGTGAATACTAGGTCAACAGGGCTGGTGAAATGGATCCTAAACTATTCAGTTTCGTTAAATTTTTAAAAAACCTAGCAGACTTATCCATAGCACAAAACTATGTTAATGTTACAAATATTAATAATTAGTGGTGTATAGTCGGCTAACGGAACATGAAGCGTTAGTTCCTATTCAGGTCTTCTTAAGAAATATATTAATTCTAGATGTAGAAGATATAATAATGGATCTTGAAATATTAACTACAGATTTAATTGCCTGCATCTTGGATATTTCCCAATAATTGCAATTTGTTCTAACAGCGTAGTTAACTTGATCTGATTTCAGTACGGTTGCAGATGGTGCTGAACAATCTATGAAGTCATACGGGAGAAATAAATAATATTTACACAGTACCAGAGAAGGTTATCTGGTTTTCTTCATTAGCTTATCATCTTCATTCCATGCGAAGTTCCTGCCCTTCTTCTGCGGAGATTCTTCGCCGGACTTTTCCCCAAATGGGCTTTGTAAGTTCCCATATAATTTCAATTCGTCCATTGGAACATGAACGCCTCTATACTGTAAATGTTCTTGCGGCACAAATTCTTCGCTGTGTCTATAAAGTGATTATGGTTAAAGTTTTAAGAACCGTTTCGAATTTTTTTCTGTTGTAGCTTAATGTACCCTTTATAAATTCCTCCAAAGCTTCCAGGCTGATGACCAGCATAGTAGCTGTGGTCATTCGAGTAATATCCTGGAGAAGGACCGGCAGATCCAGCTTTAAAAAGAAGGGATCCAAGCCCAAAGGCAGTGCTCGCAATCAGTGCTACTTTACTAATAAAAGCGATTTTTTTTGCCATTAAAACCACAAGTCCAAAAATTAGTGGTACGATGGTGGCTACATTGAACTTCAATCCCAAGAGTAGTGGAACCAGAAATTGGCGAGCCAGAATTTTACCTAGAAATTGATTTTTGTGAAAGTTGGGTCGGTTGAAAACTCGTCTGCCGATGCCATCTTCTTGTGAAATAGGCAATTCTGGTCGAATTGTGCAATGCAATGGTGAATGAGGATTGTAGGTCAATAATTCCAGCAGAACACATTGAATAATAGAAGCTTAAATTGCTGACTGTTGAAAAAAGATGGATTCAATGGTGAAGATTGCTTCATAATACAAAATTGCGGTTCTGGCGAATGCCATTGTTTGAAAAAGCACGTAATTTTAATGATGAAAAAGGCATCAAAAACAACTTACCAGTTCCTATATCCTGTCCAATGTAAGCTTTAGCGGATTCGTGATTTGGATCCATGACGAATTCCAAAACACCGCTTGGACCAGTTGAAGGCATCACTCTCATTTCCAGACCTGGATAAATAAAGTTCAAATCCCATCGCATGGCACGTTTGGAAAACACGTGGTCGAAGGTATCGATAATGCTCCTGAAATTGCAATTTCCGACTGTTTTAACGATTAGAATTAAATAACAAACGGTTCCATTTGTTTTAATCAAGCGGAAGTTAATTGATTAAAACAGTTTTCACAATCAGGGGCAAAAGCGTTTACAAACGTAAATAGACTAGATTTAAGTGTTCTGAAAACATGCTGATGGAAGTTCCTAGTTAATTATATTTGGGCGCAATAATGCTTCGTGTAAATTTGGTGTTCATCGGGCAATCAATCTGCTCTGCCTGGAGAACTCGAAAACTCGGTCATATTATTATTATTCCGCGCAATTTAAAGCAATTTTCATTTAAATATCAAAGTCAACCTATACCCAAAATATTCCAATATATCCCGAAGGTTTTACGGACCTTTGTGCCCTCCTTACATCGTCGCCTGGCAATTCTATGGCTGGTTACGATACTAGATTAAACCCCTGATAATAAACTTTGGGCCACTAAATTTTTGAGGTTTACCCCTGGGACTGGAATCTACTAATTAGCCAACTGATATGGCACACAGACCAAACGACCAATAAATTAAATATTGCTTTAGAGTATTGTTTTAATTATTATAGCCGAATTTTGTCTCCGGCCTTAAGGTAGTACTTGCCTGAAATCTGAGGGATCCTGTTCAGCGTAATTATAGGAATTATCCCTAAACTCTAGCGCCATATCTCTGGAAAGCGTCAGCCCATCCACAAAATCAAACTCTGGATTCGAATCTAGGGCCTGCAAACGGCTTATAGCACCCACTCCAAAACACCGTCCAAGTCCATTTTGCGCTTGATAAGAAATTAAGCACTGCCGAAAGGTTTCTCCCAGGCCTGGAGCCTTCATCAGTGTCGCTGAGCTTAAAGCAACCGATAACAATATCAATGGAAACTTGTACATTTTCAAACTATGTTCCCAATGGGTCTTTTCACATAACTAAACTGCACACTCCACTCTGCTACATACACTAATTTCTTCCGCGTTCAAAGTCTTTTATCAAGTCTGGAAGTCTTGTGCAATCCGTGGTGAACTTACAACAAAAGATGGGAAAAATCGCCTCCATTGTAATATATAAGCGACAATTGTTATGTTCCAGTGAATCCGAAATTTTAGTGAAAGTGCCTGCACTAATTAAGCGTTTGCATTGTCGAATTACAGGACGAAGTCTTTCTCTTAAAGGCGATTCAGTTCGCGGGTTCACGGGACCTACAGAAAGATTTGCATTGTATGATTAGGATAGTCGGAAGTGGCTATTGTTAGTGAAGTTGGTGAACTGGAAAATTGAAAACTTAATTTTGCTCTTTTAGAAACTAAATAGGTAGTAGTTTAAAGATGCAACAAGAATAGGTTTTCGAGAATCTGCGATTTCTGTATTGGAAGCAGAGCGAACAGAATATCCTCCGGGGATTCTTACGTATAATGAGAATTTACTTTTAAATAAATAGCGGCATTTAAAGAAGAAGATGGCATATTTGTTGAAATAAAGCGGAGTAAGGCAGGGTATCTACATTTCCTCCATTTAGCTCCTAATAAGAACAACTTGACGAAAATATGCCAATGCCTTTTGCAAAATGCATTTGTTTCAATAGCTCCATTTGAACAATGATTTATTATTTTATTAACACCCCTAGCCCCGAAGTGGTTCATTTGAAAGCTCTTGCACCCAGAGCTGCTGTGTTTGGTGCTTCTGTTCTGTGCCAAAATGAAATCATCTTCTGCATGCCAATGATAAATCGTTCAATTCTTAACATTCTTACCAATATATCCCAAACAACGGCATTGAAAATAATGTGCTAAAGACACGAGATAAATTTCTAAAATGCCACAATGGTGTCTAAACATGCAAATGAAACAACTCGCAAATACCATTTAAAAAAATATATTACCAATGAAAATAAGTAGTTTCAAAGCGACAATAATTTTGATATAAACTAATCGCAGGTACAGTATGTAATGGCCTCAAGGAGACGAAAACCGTTAAACGCTTAACTTAAAGATTGCCACGCTTTGATGGCAATTAGCTGGCTTTAGCTGGTTCAATTTTCAAGTTCTAAAAGAAGCAATTAAATTAGCGCACTGCCTAAGAAATGGTTTAAATAGAGAAATTAATAAGGACGCTATACTGTTCTTTGACTGAAAGTGTTGCTGAAACCGGATTCCTACTGTAAAACGTCTAATATCCTAAATTCGCTTAATTCTAAATTGCATTTAATGTGCCTTAAATACTGCTACCTAGCTACTAGATGTTTTGGCTTAACAAGCGTGTTCTCTGTATACCTAATTCTAGTTGCCAACACCAGTAAAATTAATATACAATTAAACCTGTAACATATAATGGAGTACTTATTTCGTTCTACCACCTAGTTAATCTACCTTGAATATTAATTATTGCTTAATTATCCGCCACTCGCAATTAAGTTCGATAAAATTATAGTCCTCCACTAAGGCTAGAGCTACTCGAAAAAGATATCCGTCTTCATCAATAAAAATATTAATAATCTTATATACCCGTAACCATTCAGCAACATAAAACGGCTAAACGAATGAAAATTAATGCTCTGAAAGAAATTCCGCTTGAGATTTTGATAAGTGCGATTAATTTTTTATTGGCAGTGGCGCTTTCAGAGAACCCAATTTGTGATAATTTCAACAAAGTTCTACAAAAAAAGCAGGCAATCTGACTGCTTAACTTAAAATTTGAATAGTTTGCTTGAATTGTTTTCGTCTCATTGAGCAGCCTCAGTCGTACAACCGCTAATAAATACACCACACATTGTTACAATATGACCAATTCCCGATGCTAATTCTTACTCCTAGCTGCACCTTCATAGCCTTTATAAGCCAGCTGTTCTTGGGTAAACGACCGATCGAAGTGTCCGTATTCCTCATGATGAGGATGAGCCAACACCTCATAGGTAGATGTATGATGCTTTTGTTCCAATAGCTTCTTTAGAGCTATGATTGATGCTATTGTGAATGCCACCTTGGCCACTATGAGCGCTTTGAAAGCTACAATAGCGACAAACTTCAGAGCTAATGCGCCCAGAATCGCTGCTTTTAGTTGGATTAGCATCATTAGGCCTTTCACTCTGTCGCCGCCGCCTCCTCCTTTTTTGCCGCCTCCACCTCCACCCTTGCCTCTGCCTGCAGAACATTAACTTGTTTAATCCTAGATGATAAAATTCGGATGTTTGTACCTTCATCCACAGAGTGCTGAAGCTCCTGAATTGCGTCAGGAGGCACTTTGATTTCGATGGTGTGTGAGCTCAGGTAGTCAGCCACTCTATCCCAAAGGATGGACTCGACTGCGTCTTCTCTAGCTCGCGGTTCTTCTGGAAGAGCTTCCAGCTCATTTTTCCTGGAGAGTCTTCCATTGGGCTTCACTTTTACACCACCACCTATGTCTAGCTCGTTGGGAAGGGCGTCTATGTACTTTAGAACCCTTTCCTTAAAATATTGGAGTTTGAAACGCAGTTATTATTGCTGTAGGAATTTATTAGTTCAATTATTGAAGAGCCAGAATTTGTGACAAAAACATAAAATTTTCATATCGAAGGAAAATTCAAGAGATACTTCGAAGCTTTCCAGGTAAAGCCTCATATTTCTGGAGCACTCGCATATGTAGCTATTTCAGAAGCCTGGATAACAGACAATCCTTTCAATATTCCAGGAAAATCGTAAAGTAGATGAAAGTCCGAACGAATATGTTCGCATTGGCAACTTTTGTGCGATAGTAAAAGTTTTCGTCTGAATTCAAAACACGTCGAMGAGATTTGCTATGRTGAAATTTATTACATATTATATTTAGTGACCTTAAATGCCTAATAAAGAATTTTAAAAGGAAAAACTGCAGAAAAGAGCACTAAAATTTAAAATTGTGGGATTGGTGAGAATTTATTTCAAACAAATCAATAATCTTCAAAACCCTGCTGGCTGAAACATTTCTGCCTAAACTTTAATACCTAATGAATCCCTGCTACTTACTTTGACACATAAAGACAATTCTTTAGATCCACACTCATCCACAAAATCAATGGCAACTTTGTAAATTTCCATTTCTTCTTTGGTATCTTCGTCGTCCTCCTTAAGGGCGTCTGCACCAGCTGCAATAATCACCAGAGCAAGAACCCAAATCTTGCGTCCCATGGTGAAAATAACCACGAGATTCGCGGTCAGTCACTGGCACCAGCTTGAGCACACGTTTCAGTTCAATCAGGAAGAAATGCCTTTAGTTCAGCAGCTTTATATCAGCAAAATGTGTGTTACTGGTATGACCTTTTAGGAATCATTGAATGGTAACACTAGGTTAAAAGCTACTAGTGGAAACTTCACTGATACAGACCAATTTTGGAGCATTTTACGTTCATTCACATGAACTTGACATGCCCGAATATGGGTTGGAAAATAATTTAACTTTCCGGGTAATTTTGGCCTGAGGCTGGATAATTTGGTGTTATTCAGCTGCAACTGGTGGTACTGAAACACCTTGTGCTTTTATTAAGCCGTTGATAATTCTTCTGCATTTACTGAAAATTATTATTCATCCATTCACGTAAAATGTAAAAATATTCAATGCATTCAGTAGAGTGAATTTATTGGAAAAATAGCTTTACTCGATTGAATCCATTTAAAATTCTCATATTCTTTCAGTGGCACGTTGGGTAGGGCAGATATGTGGGTATCGATATCAGACGATGCAAAAAAATATTTTCTAGTCAAACTGGAGACTATTTAGACGGCGAGAACTACAAACCTATTAGCAACGATCTGAAACATGTCAAGAAATAGCGGTACCTGGTATTAAGAGACCATTTTAAGATAGAAGATATGCGGCTTGAAATGAAAACGTTGACTCCGTTCAGAGTTTTCATTTATGTGGGCAGGCAAAAATCTAGTTCAGAAGCTGCTACTTTAACAGGTTTTTTCCAGTCGATGATTTCAAACCTTAAGAGAAGGATACATTTTTCTACTGTTATTAAGGGAACAGTTCAAAAGGTCTACTCATCCATGAAAGTAATTACATTCCTTGGATATCATTGACTGTTCAAATTCATTATCTGATATTATTTGCTATTCATACGTGATTTGCTTAGGGATAAATTCTAAATGATTTTTAAAATTCACATGATTATGAATGACTTACTTTAAATAGTTACATTAACTAATCTAAACCGTCCATAAAACTTTTATATTCTTCCTATTATTTTTTGAATCTATTAATTGATTTTTAATAATAGAGAGCAAACTACCAGTTATTTTGCGTAGAAGAGTAATTTTGCTTCATTCTGAAAGTTTACAAAGCGGTACCCAAACCTTCCGTTTCACCGACATCTAGACTGTAAAAAGCGAACAACGCATACAATGGTGACTTCTTCGGCCAAGAGCATTCCTGCAGAATTTACTTCATGTTTAACCTAAGGCGAAAAAGATGGAAGCAGCTGGACATTGTTTAAGAGAATGAGCAATTTGAGCAAACTTCTACAGACATTCATACTAAAGGTTCGTTGCTGCGAATGCTTCAATTCCTTTCCGAAATTAGTCGTCAGAAAAGTTACTGCAAATATTTAGCAATTTTTCCTGGAAGAATTCTGGCACCCAAGCATTTACAATTTTCCACAGCAAAGCTTCTATTCGAAAATGCTGCATTTCGTTGGAGCAATGGCAAAGTTCCATATCACTGCATCCTTTGTCAGACCAAAAGGAAAGTTTCTTTGTCGCAAATATGTTTGAATATGAGAAAACTTCTGCATGTTTACTATCCGTATATTTCCAGTGGGCGTAGCCCATAAACTGGCCGAGATTCATTCCGGAGGAGTCATACAATCAAACATCAAAAAAGGAAATCTTATGACTAATCTTAGCCCAATTTTTTTGATTGTCATAAAAACGGAGAACAAAGAAGTTAACCGTTTAGAACTTTCTTTATTGGATTGTTTGCTAATGAACGATAAAATCGCAAAACGCAAAACAACATGAGTGTATCACACATGTTTGACCGAGTTACAGTTACGTTTTTTTCTCTGTGCCAATATTTATTGAATTGCCTTCGGCTCAGCACCATACTCTTCCATATTTATAATATTCCCCGCATATAAACACATACATATAGGTAGCTTTGCCGCAAAAATCCCACATGTAAATTGAAAATTGCTGCATAAAAACTGTCGTGCATTTATTGTATTTTGTTAAGATGCAATTTCAACGACCTGATTTTAATTATCAACGCAGTTTTTCTAGTTTGACTCCGAGTTGGACTTCAAAATTTGGTTTTAGTCAATATGAAAACAAACAATTAAAGGAGACTTCTGCAGGCAAGCACTGATTTTAAAATCATGCAGTTTTGGCTGATAGAACCCCATTAATGGACTAAACAGTACGAAACCAGATTGATTCGTATTGTGTAGCTGCAGAACTAAGTTGTCCGTCAAAATACAGTTGCTTTTATAAAATGCCCAGATTTTCAAATTTATTGTTTGTTCCTCCTTTGCTTGGTTGACTTGCAATCCCAGGTTGTCTTTTATTCATTTTTATCTAATTTGTGGCTGTACTCTCTTTTCCGGAATTTTCTTCATCTACTTCTATCTTTAAAGATGCCCTTAGCATACAGAAAGGTGATAATGGTTCAATGAAGCTTAACTCTCTTCGAGTATCCAAATATGTTTAACAATTGGTCGATTGGAATAATAAGAAGAATTGGCTTCCGGCGAAGCTGATATTGTGCGCATTTTTAAAGCGGAAATTATAATTTAGACAGTCATATATTTATCGAAGAAGTTCGCAGAAAATAAACTATTTATGGATTTTGTAAATGTCCCTATAAGAGCTCACCTCTTGCTCCTGATTCTCCAATTAAAACCATTGTTTAATCAAGCGAAAGAAGTTAACGATGCAATCGTGTTTTCTATAATTTAATTAACTTTTGCCTTCTACCTACTTGTTCTCAAACCTTCTATCGATTTCAGCTTTATTATGTTACCTTACGTATCACTTAATTCCAACATCTTTTTTGATGCGATTTGCACCGATTTTAGCTGGAGACAATGGAACATTCTGCTTGGGTTAGAAACCATAATACCAGTCAAATTTTCTTAAAAGGAAGCAGAAAATGTAAGCCTTAGGCAAAATAAGTAACAAAAAGAGCATATGTTTGTTTATGTAAGAATGATAGATTTTTCTTCAATACCTAAAGGAAAATTAAAACTTCTTCTTTCATATAGTAAAATTAAGTATTTTAAAACCTGAGCTTCCAGTGGACTCAAAAGATTTGCTATTACCAAATGCTGATGCTTCTCTTCTCCAAGACATTCGACCGGATGGATTATAGTATTTTAACATAAACTTTGTAAATTGCATGTTTAGACACACACTTACCTGGGTGATAACTGTGATAATCGCCCATCAGTTACTGCAAATAAACACTTCTTGGTCAAACCGATGTCTGCAATTTGAAACTTAATATAATTTTTTTCGAGACACACTCGAAATTAGCAGTTTTTTTAGATATAAGCATCAATTTCATTAAGAAACCTCTGTTCCAAACGCTTTCGTAAAACGGCTTCAATCGAGCACAATCTCACAGCAGGTACATATGTGATCTAATTGCTCATTTAATTTTCTAATAAATCGCTTCGTATTATGATCCGTTTTAATTGATATCAATTAAAGTAGCCAAGGATTAGCAGTATCGATGGACATGCGAATAATTAATCCGAAACGATCAATTGCAATGTTAACCAGGATGCATCGGAAGAAAGCCATTGCAACGTACGAAAACCGCACATTTACGTATTTAATATTAACCATATGGTTTCTTCACTTAACCATGACTTGCATACATGATCAATGTCACGGACGATATAGCTGCCCGTACTGGTTTACATTTTATCACGACCAACGCTAATGACCTTTAAATCTCCAAAACACACAAAAAGTACTGATTACCTAAGAAATATACTAGACGAGAAGAAAGTAAAACCTTGGCAACGTAACCGAACCGTGCAAGTTCAATTAGAGACTTAAACTTTCTCGTCGGCTTTTTGTCGATTTTTGGATCATGTGAATAGCGAAACTGAAAGTGTGAAGATGCAACGGACCAAGTGTAGCAAATCTGTAATAATGCGCTCTTCAAAAATTACGAAGAACGTTCCAGGTGGATTACCAAACGGAAGCGGGTTGTTCTAACAAACTCAATTTTATTTATGTTACAAAACGGCTCTTAAAATAACTTAGTTTTAAAATAATTTAAATAAATAGCCTATTAAGTCTTCATTGGGTAATCTGTTGCATTATCATCGCTCCTTCTTCTCTTCATAGCCCTGGTAGGCCAGTCGGGCGGCTTCTTCTTTGTCGTAAGACCTGCCCCAACCGGAACCGTGGTGGCCGCCGGCAACAACCTCAACATGTCCGGATTCCTGGTGACCGGATTGTCCGGAAAGCAATTTTTTCAGGCCAATAATTCCAGCGAGGACAAGGGCTAGTTTGGAGACGATCAGGGCCTTTCCTGCTAAAAGCGCCAGCGCACCAAGAGCTAGGGGAACCAACGTGCCTCCCAGAATCAGAGGCAATAGCATCATGGATCCTCCTTTCTTGTTGCCCTTTTTGCCTCTGCTCTCTTCTTCGCTGAAGCTGCGAGCTATATCAGTGGCAGATGGCAGTTTAACCTGAAAAAAACGTTGATAATTAAAAAAACTGCCCTGGTAAAGCGATTTAAAAAAGCGATTTAAAAATATCAAAGCTGATAACAAGGTAAATGCAATATTGCGGAAATCGTACCTGTAGCGTATGGCTGCCTAAGAAAGAAGCCACCTTGTTCAAAATGAGTCCACTTAGGGCTTCATCTTTTTCATTCAACGATCTCGGCAGGCTAGCTTCAATTTCCGCTTCCGATTTCGGAGCCTCGTCCTGAGCAGCGGCTTGAGGGTCCTTGATGAAAGTGACTCCATCCAGAATGTTCAAGCTGTAGCTCCTAGCTGCTCGATCAAGGGCAGCCAACAGCTTCAGCTTCAGGCAGGGCTGCAGGTCTTGAGAGGCACAGTCTTGATACACTTTGTAGACGTACCTAAAGTCGTTTAGGTACGAGTAAGAGTCGGAGGCGCGCGGTGCTCCATGCTCAATGGAGTTCAGTTCCGGCAGGCTGGCGGACCTTGCCAAAGCGCCCACTGATAAAAGCCCGAAAAGCGCGTACTTGTAGAACATTTTTGACAGGTAAAATGCGATTGACTGATATGAATTCACTTGCACTAGATGGTTTTATACCGGCAAAGAGTGACTTTGATATTGCGGCGCCGCTGCTGGTTCCCCTTTGGGTGGGATCTCCAGCTGACGGTACGGTTTCGTTCGGTGCCGCCTGCACGGATGGGTACCCAGATCCGTTTCGATTCGCAACAAAAAATCGGATGTGGTTTCGCAATTCACTCGAATTTACTGTCCCAATCAATTTTGGCTATGTTCAGTTTTGATTTTTGCATTTGATGCTTTCTTGTCCTTCTCTGCTGTATTCTTCCGTTATTAGGTTTTGAGTTATTTTGCCTTCATGTATTACCATATCAAGTGCTTCCATCCGATTCTCAGTTTTAAAATCCAAAATCGACATTAATCCTGTCTTGTGAAAGGTTCAGTTGAAAACAACTGGTTATCAAGAATCAGTCGGGAGGAAAAGGATTTTTAAAATAATAAATAGGAACCACAGACAAGCCTAGCAAGACAAAAAACCGGTTTATATCAAAATTTAATTCGCAACCTTTATTGATGATGGACAAACCAAAACGGCCATACTGAATCAACTGATATAAAAATTGCCATTTAGTTGAGATGTGAGGAGCGATTGAAAACGTTTTAAGCAATTCTATCGTCGCAAATTATAGAAGTTATCGGGTATTTCCGATCGTTAAAATAGCAACAAATTTACAATTTTGCTTGCGGTTAAACCAGCAAATTACTTTTCGAGATGAAAAGATGGTCTCGGGAATAGAGTTCTTTTCAATTGGCACTAAGAGTTACAATTAACCAAGGAAAGTAACGAAGAGCAAAAATCTGGTCGTTCAATACTGAAGTTATTTGAACAGTCTTTAAGACGAGTGCTCGTTCTTCATTAAAATGTATTTATTAAATTTTCGATAAACTTTTATTTCTACTGATTCTAGAATAACTGACGTTCACTTCTCCTGTAGTTTGCCACTTGAAAAGAAAAACGTAAATTCACAGAAACATTGTAAAATCAAAACAATGCAAATTTCTAGTTTCTCTACATTTTCTAAAATTGTTTAACTCTCAGTCATGATTTCGACATAAGTGAAAACAAACTAAAAAAACGATTGGCATTTCTTGGGACCGGTACTAATAATATTCGAGCCACGTGCCAACCATACTAATCAATGAATTGACATGTATAAATCGCGACCATAAAATGGTAAAAATAGTGTTTAATTTCTCCTATTTTCTCCTATTTATCGAATTCCTGTATATCCATGTAATGTGCGTGCTTAAAGCTGCAATAACTGCAAATGTCTGCTAATATGATTCAGCATTGTTTCGATCTGATTCACTTTGCATGCTTAATCAATTTGGCTTTGCGAACTATCGACGACATGACGGGCGTCTTTCAGGATTTAAATTGTGAAATCGATAACGACCAAAAAATACCCGAAAATGAAACTAGAAATGTCTGATTTTTCAACAAATGTTGATCCTTAACCAAAATGCGACTAAAAAAAACATTTAACTGGCACGACCGACGTCTTTCGGCGTTTACATTGTGAAATCGATAACGGCCAAAAAATCTTTTACTCGCATGATCGGCGTCTTTCAGGATCTAAATTGTAAACTCGATCACAGCCAAAAAAATTTTGTTAAAACTTTCTTTGACTTTACCACAAATGTTGTTCCTTAGTCGAAAACCGACTGGAAGAAAGATATTATTTTACTCGCATCAAAGTTTTCTTGATTTTCCCAGAAAGTTGCTCCTTAACAGAAAAACTCATGAAAGAAAAAATCGTTTTACTCACACAACCGGCGTCTTTCATGATCTTAATTTTGAAACGGATAACAGCCAAAATTACTAATTTATGAAACTAAAAGTGTCTTTGCATTTTCAAAAAATGCAGCTTCTTAACCGAAAATCGACTGAATAAAATAATAGTTTTACTCAAATGAGCGGCGCCTTTTAGGATGCTAGTTGTGTAGTCGATAAGGGCCGAAAAACACTCGATAATGAAACTAAAAATTACTTTGATTTTCCCAGAAAGAGGCTCCTTAACAGCAAAGCGACTGAAAAAAATTCGTTTTACTCACACAATCCGCGCTTTTCATGATCTAAATTTTGAAATGGTTAACAGCCAAAAATACCTAATAATGAATCTAAAAGTGCCTTTGCTTTTTCAACAGATGCTGTCCCGTAACCGAAAAGCGACTGAATGGAAAAAATAATTTTACTCACATTAGCGGCGCCTTTTATGATGTTAGTTGTGTAATCGATAACACCCAAAAAATACTCGATAATGAAACTAAAAGTTTTTCTGATTTTCCCAGAAAGTTGCTCCTTAACAGAGAAGCGACTGAAAGCAAAAATAGTTTTACTCACGAAACCGGCGCGCTTCAGGATCTAAATTTTGAAACGGATAACAGAAAAAAATATCTAATAATGAATCCAAAGGTCTTTGATTTTTGAACAAATGCTGCTACTTAACCGAAAATCGACTGAATGGAAAACATAATTTTACTCACATTAGCGGCGCCTTTTAAGATGTTAGTTGTGTAATCGATAGCAGCCAAAAATACTCAACTATGAAACTAAAAGTTTTCTTCATTTTCCCAGAAAGTTGTTCCTTAACAGAAAAACTCATGAAATAAAAAATCGTTTTACTCACACAACCGGCGTCTTTCATGATCTTAATTTTGAAACGGATAACAGCCAAAATTACTAATTTATGAAACTAAAAGTGTCTTTGCTTTTTCAAATTATGATGCTACTTAACCGAAAATCGACTGAATGGAAAAAATAGTTTTACTCATATGAGTTTTACTCATATGAGTATGGCTTTTAGGATATTAATTCAGTAACCTAGAACAGCCAAAAAATGGTGAAAAATGAAGCCAAATGGTTCTTTGATTTTCCCAGAAAGTTCCTCCTTAACAGAAAAGCGACTGAAAGAAAAAAACCTTTTACTCACAAAACCAGCCCTTTTCATGATCTAAATGTTGAAATTGATAACAACAAAATAGTTCTGGAAGTTTCCACGCAAAATGCGAACATTTAAAATTAACGCAGATTTTGAAAATCGCCCTTAGACTTTGGCTCATTTTTAGAGGTCGGTTGAGCTGAAAAGTTCCAGTTCTCATCACCCGATAGACCATTAAAATACCCACTTTTCTATATAGAACATCAATTTAGAAATGTTTTTTCACGCAAAATGAGAATATTAGCCCTTAGACTTTCGCTCGTTGTTAGTCATAAATTCGAAAACTTAGAATTAACGCGGATTTTGTAAACCACCTTTAGGACTTCGGCTCATATTTCGTTACCGGCTAGCTACCATAAAGTTCTAGTTGTCATTCGTGGATAGAGCATTAAAATACACACTATTACATATAAAATGCCCATTTAGAGATTTTTCTGGTTTTCACGAAAAATGGGAAAATTTTAAATTAACGCATGTCGTGAAAACCGACTTTGGCTTGTATTGCGAGAACCAGTTGAGCTGTAAAGATCGAGATGTCATCGCCGGATAGAATATTAAATACGCACTTTTTTATACGAAACATCAACAAAGAAATGTTTTTACGCATAATGCTTAAATGTCTGGCTCCGCGTTCAATTTGAGCATAATCAATAATGAACTAAAAGTTTTTTAAGTTTCCCTCAAATCTTGCTCCTGGCCACAAAAGCGACTGAAAGGAAAAACCATTTACTGACATGATTAGCTTCTTTCAGGATCTAATTTGTTAAAGAGATAACAGTCAAAATACACTCGATAATAAAATGCAAGTTTCTTTGATTTTACGGCAAATAGTCCTTCTTAGTTAAGGAGCGATTGCAAACAAAAAAATATTTTACTGGCATAACAGGCGTCTTTCAGGATCTAAACTGTGAAATTGATAACAGCCAAAGAACAGTCTGTAATGAAACTAAAAGCTTCTCTAATTTTACGTCAAATATTCCTCGTTGGCCGAGGAGCGACTGAAAAAAAAATATTTTACTAGCACGCCAACTGCTTTTATATTGATAGATAATGATAATTCCCTATAATGCATGTCTTAAGATTGACAATTAATCTTTTATGTCCTACTGACCAAACAATAAGTAACAGTTACAGGCAGTTTAATTCATGCAATTATGGTATGAATGTATGTTAATATAATAAGGCATCATGCTGCATCCTTTAATTCTGCAAATGGTTTAATTAGATGCAGCTGCTCTGTGCCAGGGAAAAATGGGAACTCGGCTACAGTAACAGCTTAAATGTTTCGCTTTTTATGTGTCCTGATGATTTATTCATTAGGTTGGTCTTTCCCGGAAAAGTCCACATGTACGGATTAGAAACCCCACTTTTCTATAAATCCCAATATTCTACAAAGTTTAATATCAACCTTTATGGAGCTGCATTTGCAGTACTTAATATCCAATTCCAAGATTAAATATGCGCATTATTTATAGCTTTACCTAGTTTGCGCCCTTAACAATTCAAAGCCGACTATTTAAATAAATCCGGGGTCCGAATTAACTAGAGGGCTTAAAGTTGCGGAAATGTTATAATAATCAAACCTCTATTGCATTATTTATAACTGGCGTTGGGTTGTATTTAATACAACCGTTTCAACCAAGTTAAGGCCAAGGATGTTGGCTAAATAAAAGCTAAGCCATTAGTGTGCGGATTTCGGTATGCAGAGTGGTGAAGCTAATATTCCTGCAAATATCTAGCTGAATATATCCGAACCATTAGGGAGGGATTGCTTCGAGTCGGCTTAGCTTTTGCTTTAGTTCTAAACACAGTTTATATACTTGAAAATTTCAGCTATGTCAATATAAATGAAAGGAAAATTGTTTGAGAACTTTATTATCTCTTTAGCATGAAACTTGAGCATAGTATGGTGAACTTTTCGCGTTATCACTCTTGAAGCTTTTACTACCAGGAAATTCAGAAAACTTTTCCATTTTCCTCTGAATAATGTAGTAAGTAGGCACTTGATAAATCGTTTACGACATTCAAGTTCAAATGATATATTAATACTGTTGTGGGTCTTTCTATCATTACTTTCGGCTTTGCCAAGTTCAATATGGAGGGTTGCCCTTGATCATTTTCTATTACGGAAAGTTAAACTTGTTACGTATTTAACTTTCACAACAAGGCGCATTATCGGAGCTTTTCCTTTATGTACTTGGGTTTTCTGTCATGCAATCTTCAGTAAATATTTTCAGAAGTTCTTCTAATTTTTGTTGCTGCTGATTTATATGTCTGTTAATTTTTTAAAAACTGAAACTGATTTAAACAACTACGCAATAATCTAGCTAATTTCAAGTTGAATAATCAATTAGCGGCTGATCTGCTTTCTTAGTTTAGCAATCCGTCAATCCACCTTCACAACACCATGTTAATAATTATTTAATTCTACATTTGAAGCCTTTTAACGCAAAACGATGAAATCCATTCAGCTAATCGCACTATCATTACATCTTCGCCGGATATTGCATATAAGGCAATTTCATCAGAACTTTCTTCTTCGATGGTGCGAACGTACAGCGATAATATTTTTTCTTTGGACTTGTTAGGTTACAAAATTGATTATTCAATGATAGTTTGTTCAAACAAAAATTGCTTGTTCTGCTCAGCGTAGGTAATAAGAATGGCAAGTTCAAGTGAGGATGATTTCACTTGAATAATTTCACTAGAAATTTGTGTGTACTTTTTTGTATTATTTAATGAATTTTCACATGTTTGGTATGTTGGAATATTTTCTAGCTTAAAACATTGACGAAATTGGGAGCAAAAATGCTTGTTGAATCGCACGGTAATAGATCTGTTTATATCTATTTCAATCACATCTACCGAATCAGTTTTCACGAGTTACTCTCATATCCGCTTACGCCCAATTTACTACGTAGTACAAAAATCATGAATGAAAGTTTTAGTACGAAAAATCTTGTATGGTGCAATCACTTTCTCCCAAGTCCTGTTCCACCATGGGATTAGCAGGTCAAGTGACTAATAAACCATCTGGCGAATTTCTTCAAAATCATTTTTCTGGAAGTTGCTGAAATTGTTCAGATTATTTCTGAGCAACATATGGTTCTGATAAGTAATAGAAAGTTATTATTTTTTATTAAACTTTGATTATCTTTGCTCAGTCATATTGTGAATTTTCTTTGGATGATTCGTCGAAAGCTCGGAAGTAGGTCAAGTTCTGAAAACGTCTCTGAAATTGGCGAAAACGAACGCAATTAGGAAAGCAGGAGAAGAATTGATGCATTTTCAGCGCTTTCAAATTCACATTTCCTGATAAGTGTCTGAAAAGCATGATATTGAAAAAAGAGCTTTTATATTGATTTTAGGTCATTTATCAAGGGAAAATTGAGGGAATACAGTTTCGCAATCTCTGCTTGCTGGTGATTTTGGGACTTTTTTGGCCAATCTATTCGCTTTGGAACAGAACAGCAATTTTAACATTTCGTTTATTTTAACAAATGTAGACTATGAGCTACTTTTAAGTTACAAAAAATATTAATTTAATAGATCATTTGGATACGGCGCCAAGTACGAGATTTTATACTAAAGTGGGATTAAAAGAAAGATGAACAATGAGCATCTAGGAAAACATATTTTGAGACTTTCCGAACGTACGATTTATTTTAATAGCTTGCAGCATCAATTTTAAGACATTTTTTTAGTCTCAAAGATTGATAATTGAATAATAAATGCAGAAACCAATAAACGCAAATTGACTGGATACTAAACGTGCAGAAAAAATTCTGAAAATATTTTCTAAAATCTCGTAAAGGATAAGGCCCAATAGTTGGTTCTGAGGTATGTTAATTCTTTCACCCACAACAGAAGGTTAGGTAAAATGTTAATAAAAAAAACATACTAGCGAAGTCAGCATTTTAGAAAATTCATAAAAGTCGGTTTTAAAAAAGTTTCTGAAGGCATTGGAGTCACACAGTATTTTACTTAGCACACAGAATAAAAAATAAAATGTCTTATTCTGCAACGTCTCTTAGTTAAAATATTTGGTAAGGGATGATTTCAAGCACACACTTTTCAGATAAATTGATTCAGCAACAGAAAGATGGAAAACCAAAAACTGAATAAAAATGCTTTTTTCAAAACGTTCTAACCCAGATTAACTCAAACTGACTCAAAAACCACTCAAACTAATTGAAACTATCTCAAACTAACTCGCCTTAACCCAAACTACCTGAAATTGACACAAATTAACCCAAATTACTGCAAATCAATCCTTATTATTAACATATTCAAATTCAAATATCAAACTTTTCAGTTAAACGTTAGCAAAATTAATTTACATGTTTATGTATGTTGAGTTGGTAGTAGAATTAATTTCAATGGAATATTAAAGCAGAAGAACATTTAAAGGCCAACGTTTTGATTCAAATGTCCGTAGTGAAGCCACTAAGTAAAATTAATTATGGAAAATAAAATATAAAACGTTCATTTTGCTTCATCCTTCAGGTCACTTTCCAACTGTTTTAAACGAAGCTTTGTGCAAGTGAAAGGATAAAAAAAAATTGGAATCAATCGGATGCTTCGATCATTTTCAAATATTTTCCCGTGGAAGCAACCTTAATTTACTTCTATGATAATTGCGACTAACAATATGCAAAAACTGACGGAACAAGTGGAAGCTTCTGGTTGAGATCTATGAAGCAGTTACGCTAAGTGAAAACTGAAGAAGAGTGAATCTTCTGGAGTTGATTAGGCAACATTTTTACCATGTAAGGCTTTTAGAACAAGGAACACCCAAATGTTTCATCATCCCAGCCGAATATCCGGTAAGAATCCTTAAGTTTCATCATACGATACCGCAACTAGGTCTCGATGTTCTTGAACTCGAGTGCCTTGTCCATCACGCCAAAGTGTTGACCCTGGAGAAGAGAAATTTTGTCTGTGCAATCGAGTTGCCGTCATCTCCTGATCTAAATTACTTTCTCGCAGCCGAACAAGAGAAAGTTTTGTACCTTTTGCCATGCCGAATTATCTTTTATCATGTGCCGACTATATTGGAAATGAATTTCGTCGAAAAAACGCTGGAGGTTTGTGTCATAATACAAGTTTCGAATTAGCTTCGACCGTGGGAACCATTTATCGGACTTGCTATATTTTTTTTCAGGTGCTGATGTGAAGAATGTGTTTCTCTCAATGTTTCATGATCAGCGAAAAAGCGAATTACTCCTTGAATTTTAAAACTCATAAAGCTGAAGCTTCAAGTTTTGCGAATACTGTTGGATACCTGCGATTTATTCTAATTAACTCAATATAATTTGACTATCATTTGGAGTCAAGACCACTTGAGCATTCTGCAGGTTATCTAGGTTTATTGCCAGCATTTCCTCAGCTCGTATGCAGATCTACATTTCTATTAGAAGAATTACCATTAGTTTACCACACTTTATGTGTTCGATTGTTCAAGTTGCTACTTTTCTTTAACAAACTTGCATACATACAAAATGTCTCATTAAAGCTAAAGTGGCAAACTTTCGCCTTTGAAATGCTTTATTCGATCCTGCAATCCTGTATGAATTGAAAGCGAAATGTGGAAATCTCGATGTCTCGGCTACTTTGAACTCTTAAAGATTTTCCAAGAAAGTTCCAGAAAACGGAATATAATCCAAATTATCATCTTTATTTCAGTTAATTACCCACATGAGCCTTGAGTGATAAAATATAAACTTGTCGACCAACCAAAACTAACCCAGGCTAATTAACAATGATAATTGGCTGCGTGGATATGGTTTGATAATTTACTGGGCTATACATGTTTAAATGCAAACGTACAATTAAAAAAATAAAAGTTGCTAAACAAATAGAACGGATCAAATTTTCGTCTCCAGCTTTTTACCGACGCACTAAGTAATGTGTTTTGTGTTTGTCTCATATGTGTTCTTAAAGCCACCATAATTATCATTGTTTCTTTCATGTACTTCACATGTGTGTGCATTTCACTTTTTTTACGACGCATGCCATCCACCGAAGAAAGTAAATGATAAAGCTGGTCATTTTTATCGTTTGAAGCGAAATTGCAGGTTTAAGATTAGGAGAAAATGGATTAAAACTATTTATTTGTGTTGCGGTTGAATGGAGGAACTTTACGATTATTATTAACTGCTTTGGTTTTTAAAGCTTAAAATATCAGTAGCTTCTGAAATGAAAAAAGAAAGCAAATGTGAAAATTTTAAAAACTTTTTTTTCTTTTCTGAAATATTTTTTTGTTTTACAGTTATTTTTGTTATGCAAAACACACCTTATAACTAATTAAATTAAGAGCTTGATTAATACAAAATGTAAGTTTTTTATAGCGAAAATCAAAGTTCCCCATATGGGAAAATATACTTTCGAGATTTCGTTCAATTGGTGTGTTAATTTCTTAAAAGTGTTAAACAAAAGAAATTTTTTATAGGTGCATTCTTGATTTCTTGGTGAAGGAAAAGTTTAATTGTTTAAATAATATCAAGGTAAATTTATTGACTTTTGCTCTTAATAAAGTTTTAGGCTTATAAGCCATTCCATGTTCAATAATGTACTAAGAGAATTAAGTAGATGAAGGTGACGAGTTATTAAATTCCCAGATTCATGATTTTATCGCAAATTTGAACTTAAATAATCTGAATATTTACACAAGCGCCGTGTTTAGGGAGGAAAAAATGCCTTTAAAATGCTTTCAGGAGGTCAAAATAAGATAAATTAACTCATAGGGTTTAATGCGATTCTTAACAATCGGTTCGTAAGTTTTTGAGACAATTTTTTTATTTTCAAATCAATATAAACAAATAATTGGTATTAATATTAATAAATGGTATAAACGACAACGAGGGCACCATGTTCTTAAAATATAATACTTCACTGATTTTTTAGAACCTTTTGAACTTGAGCGCGAATTTAATAAATATCCTTTGTCTAGTACAGTTAAAGGAAAACTTTTAACTGAAAAACTAGTTCGGCTGGCAAATGGAAATATCCGACATAATAAAGTAGCGAGTTTTGGCTAAATAATCACAAAATTTCATTCAAATCGGAAGTTTTTCTGGATTTTGAGCAGCTTTTAAACGTGACTGCGTAATTTAATCAATCGCCCAACTTGTAGCGCAATTAGCACATTTCATTTTTTCCTACCAACCGAAGCCTCAAACAGAAAAAGGTAATTCTCTCTCTGAAAAACCACGAACAGGAATTTTGAGCAAAAGACCAAAAACTTAATTGCAAAAAAAATTCAAAAATTCTCCTAAAACAAATAAGTAACGAAAATTCCGAGTACGCTTTTCCTCAAAAAATCCACAAAAAACAGAAGATCCGATTATTTGAAAAACAGTTAAGAATCGGATTGAAACGAATGGATTCACTTATCATATTTTGTCCTCCTGACCGCAGGTCCGAAACCGCCGCCCAAAATAATTCGCTTTTTCCCAAAACATCCTGTATACTGTCATACACAATAATAAGTACAAGGAGATACACATGCAATCCACTCTTATTCTAAATGCAGGAAACAAAAGTGAAAAATAATATGCGGAAAAAAAATAATTGTAATACTGGGATGTAAAACCGAAGCGCTGAAACTGGTTTTCCTTCAGAAAATGGGATAATTTTTCTCTAAATTGAGCAATCTTTTTCGTCATTTGAACAGAAAGACGTGGCGGCATCCTATAGACTTTTACAGCTCTGAACGCTGGAGTCCTTTTAAAAAGTTTGACTTCATGCAATGCAAAGCTGGAACCTTAAGAACGTTAAGGCTATTAAAATAAGCATTGTAGCTTTTCCTAGTAGTTTACTAGTCGTAAGGATTATCTGAGGAAAAATTTATTAACAGCTCAGATAATAACGCAACTTCATTTAGCTCGTCAACTTCACGATTTATCCTAATAATGTTCAATTTGCAATCATGTTTGGTTTCTTTCTCTACCTCACCGAATATTTGCTTTGCTTGTTAATTGAATCCAAAGTTGTTGACTGTCTATCAACTTTTTCATACCCTGCGTTTTTTGTAAACTGAAAGGCTTATAATTAATGATATCAGTTAAAATTGCAGTAACTTTTTAACGCAAAAATAATTAAGCCATCAATTAATTAACAGATTGTTATATAAATGAGCAGCCAATAGGAAATCGTAACGTAATTAGTAACTCTGCGACAGTCTAAACGGTTTGTTTTTACCGTTTTAATTGTATAAGTTGCAGGAGCAACAAGATTTCGAAGAACTTCTTGTTAAGAGGAAAACTAATTAGTTCTACATGACATCAATTGCTGCCTTGCTCAAGCAAATGAACTTTTCGGCATTGAAAGTATGGGCTTAGAATTGAATTGAAATTGAAAAGCTTGGGAAGTTTCCTTCCAAAAGTACTTTAATTGGAGTCTTAAAATTCCTTAGGTGGTGAATCAATTTATTCGGTTTTAAAATAAGCTATCGAAGAAATAATAAGGCAATTATAAGAATATAAAACATTTTTAATTACACAAAGAGAAACTGAGCTCCCAGATGGATACCAAATAGGCAAAAAGCGATTTTCCTATTATTTCCAATCCTCTTTCATCGTCATTTTGTTGATATAAATCGTGCTTTTTGACTTCAATTTAATTTCGTAGCGCTTTGTGACTGAAAGGCAGATGTCTGCTGTTGGAAGCGGCTAAACGCAAACATGCTTTCGTGCGTTTCTACTAAATTACCACGTAAACATCGAAAACGTGTTGTTTAATAATCGCTGTATCATTTTCAACTGTGACATACAAAAGATTCGCATATTGGATGATTTAACTAGTTGTTAAAACGACAGTGTAAGTTTCTAACTGCAGATCTCGGAAAATACAACGATTTTTTTTCTACCGCAAAGCGAATTTTAAACGATTTTGAAACCGCAAAGTGAAAGAAAGTAGAAGTCGCCAATTAGCTCAGCTGCTGGAAATATAACTGGGAATTCCAATTTTTATGGTTTTATAGTCAGTTTTAAAAATTCAGCAGCAAAGTTCTGAAAATCAAATTTGTTACTACGTCTAATTAGCAAGATAACGATATTGTCAGCTGAATATGTTAAACATTTAAAGTGTTTCATTGGCAAGTAAAACTTTTATTTTTTGGATGGACAAGTGCATTTGCTAAAGTTTTATTGGCATTTTTACTACCACATTGAACTAAAAGTGAAATATATCTTGCTCTTACCACTTTTCTTAATTGAACCGTATTAGTTTCCTAATTAAATATATGAAAAATTGCTAAAAATATTACTTAGGGTGGACGATCAACGCTTTTTTTGCCAAAGATGCAAGGAACAAGTTATAATTTTAATTTCCTTTGAAATTATTTATATTTTAAATAAATCGAGTTCATTAATTATTATAAGTATTAAACTGATTCACTAATGTAAAACCGCCATTGGAAATTGAACCAACTACAAACTTATTATAATTTACCAAAACAGGTTAATGGCAAAATTAAAAATTAATGTAAATAAAACATCTATATTATATTCGAACTCCGTTCAATGTCAGAGCTAGAAGCTGATTGGAAGCTCGTCAGTAAATAACATATTGTTGCTTCCCAGCTGCGCTAAAACTGCATGTAATAAAGATTTGCATGCATTTCTTTCCATTTTATAGATATTGAACGTTATTTGAAACATATAGGATTTACGGTTTATCGCTCCCTGGAACTCGCTGAAACGAACCATAAATAGTTGTTATTGCGTTATTCGTACCAATACGTACGTAGGGAATAGAACAAAGTATTTTACAGCTAAATGGGTTAAAATTGTCGACTGTCGAATACTTGTAGACATTATTTCAATGCGAAGCACGCTGTTTTATTTTATCTTATTTTCTAAAACATAAAAATAGATCAAACCGTCGTTTCTTAGTCGATTTTGGTATAACTGACTTCACTTCAAAGACACTACATTGTTACTTAATTCTTATGTTAGTTCCGTTGCTTTGTCTTCTGTTACAAACGAACTTTTCATATTTTTTTATGATAATTATACCTTAAATTTAGAAAAAATATCAGATCCTAAAAATATCACCAAGGTACAAAGAAAAACTTTATGAATAAAATTGAGCCTGGATCATGCTCAACAACTCAGCAAATTTTTAAGTGGCAACTTATTATACTTTCCTGTACGCGACAATTTCTGCGGATAACTCTTACACATTTTAATTGTAACAAAGTATGTTTTGTGATCGGCAATTAGAATTTGAAATATTCAAATTAAAAATGGTCTGGCGTTTTCAAGCAAATCAGCAATTTGTTGCTCCTAATATTGCGTAAATACATAAGGCAGCAGGACTCAGTTTAAGGACTCGAATCAATTTTTAATCTGAATATTCAAATCCCTTTTGAGTTTTGTAATGACTGTTTATCCACACGAGTCAAGTGCTTCTTTCTTCAGCGTCTGTTAAAACATCAGCAATATATCACTTGTTTGCATTAACACGACATACGGTCATTCCGCTTGCTTATTTATCGAGTAGTACACGAGTTTTTATCTAAAGAAAGTTGAAGAAAAGCAAAACAATATGCGACCTTCTTTGTGCTAGAAACCCAAATGCATGAAACGGAAAATCATAAATAACCGATACTTTACTAGAGAAGAAAAAAATAGTGCCCACCTACCATGTGTCCACATACGCAGGGTCCACGAAAATGTCGAACTTTCTCTACGAGCAGCCAATCAATCAAGCTCATGTGCCGATTAATGACAAATTTAAATTTCAGAGGGCCCCCGAATGATTTAATTGCTTTCCAGGCAGGTTAATACGAAAGAAGATTTTTATTTAAATATCTTCCCACTGTGTTTTTCTAGGACACATTAGGTGCGGTCTACCGTTAAATTGGTCAATGATGCGTTTTTACTGCTTGGCTAGTGGACGTGGAGGAAAACACAACAACATCAAAATAAAAACTCATTTATTTGCGCCTTTGATCGGTTCAATCTAACAGATTTCTTAGAGCTATGTAATATCGTAAATAATGTGTTTGTCTGTTGGTAGGTCATAGTCTTGTTCGTGTTACAACTAAGCTTTATTTTAAAATAAATTACATAAATATCATTTTGTAAGCCGTGAGCTAAAGTCCCTTCAAGAGCTATGTCATGGAAAAATGTACAGCTGTTGCTCTTGCTTGGAACTGGGCTTTCGGTTGAAGATTTGGCAGGTACTGAACTATCTACTGTTGTGTCTGCGCCTCTGGCTGTTGTCCTCTGTAGGCGAGCTGTTGAGCTTCCAGGGACCTTCCCCAGCCTCCATGTCCTGAACCGCCGCTGAATCCTCCTACATCTCCTCCATAGCCGCCTCCATGCCCTGAACCTCCAGCGTAGGCCACTTCGTGAGTGTTGACGTGACTGCTGGTATGTTGTGGATGGGAAACAACTTCATAAGTGACATGTTTTCCGCTGTTCTGGCTGGCCAGGAGTTTCTTGATTCCAATGATGGAGGACAATACTAGGGCGATTTTACCAATCAGCAGTGCCTTTCCAGCCAACATGGCGATAGCCCAAAGAGCCAGTTTTCCTAGGATTGCAGCTTTCAGGGCAAGAGCGGCCATCAAAGGTCCCATGTTGCCGCCCTTCTTCTTCTTCTTCCTGCCCTCTTCCACGCCGCTGCCATCGTCTTCAGCAATAACATCATTGAAGCTTCTGGCGGTCGATTGAACGGCATTGACAATTTCGCTACCCTTCAGGTCAACTTTGATGGTGTGAGTATCCAGCCAACGAGCCACGCGATCGAAGACAAGAGTTTCGATGGAATCGTCACTGTTTAGGGCGCGAGGTGCACCATCCTTATCACTTCCAGTTTTGATGATTTGTACTCCATCAGTCACTGTAATCGTATCCTTTTGGCCCAGGGTCTTGTCCACGAAGTTGTAGATCTTGTACTTGAGACAGGAGAGTGAATCTTTGCGTAGACAATCGGTGTAGACGGCGTCCAACAAGTCGTTTTCCGTCTGAATGGAGTTGCTGCGAGCTTCTTCCTGCGTGGGAAGAGCTTGAGACACGACCGCCGCGCACAGGATCACAGAAACTATTTTGAAGTTCATCGTAGTGATTTTCTGAATGATGTGATCTTCCGGCCGGGTTAAACTGATATATAACAAAGTCTCCCTCCCCAGTGTCGTCGGGCCCATACATTTTGGGCCTGTGGATTATAACGAATGTACCGTGGAACCGCTTTCTCAAGTCGCGCGCTCTAACCTCGTTTCATGCGCCCTGTGCGATATCCGATATGCACCTCTTCGGCAGCGTCTTCCGCAAGGTGCCGACGGTCATGGCGAAGGTTAAGCTGCAGCAGACCGTGAACAAATCGAAACGCTTCTACCTCATGTTTACACCGAAGCTGTTTGCGGATATGTTATGTCTAGTAGATGAACGTGCTCGGAATGAAACGCAAGTGCATTTTGATTTATCCATATTTTTTGTTAGTCTTTGAGGGATGTTTGCCAAAATTGTGTCTGAATGGAGTGTGCAAACGGTGATGATTTTGGTCCTTTGGACTCGTGCATGTTCAGTTCCTGCGAAGTACCAAGCCGGGCAGCTGAAGTAAACTATATTTCCCATACAAAGTCATATAATACTTGCAACCCAAACTTTTCTAGTCTATTTAAGCAGTAAACGAGAAATTTTTACAATGCCGTAATTTATTTTCGTCTGGTGATTCATTATTTGTCTGGGTGGTTCTGATGAAAGTAGTGGAAACAAATAATAAAAACACCCAGTTTCTTCACTCCATTAATATATTTCCACTTTTGCCCCTTAATTACCAAAATCACGCATATAACACAGAATGAGAACCGGTTAATTTATGAGCATTTTTTTAATTAAAATGCCTCTAATTATGTTTTGCTGCTTCTTCGAATTTCTAGAACTGACTAATTTATTTCAGGATATAAAGTTGATGTGGTATTTCGTTGAGTAATAACAAAACTCTTTTAAAGCAGGCAATTTTGGGTTCAATGTCTTGTTTGTTATCGTGCATTTGAACGGCAAATCTTTGATAGTTTAATGGTACACAAGAGGAAACTGCCGAATATTGCATGTTCAGTCAAATAGTGTCGCATGTTAACTGTATTAAGTTACTACTGCTGGTCTTGGGGTGTAAATGCGATTAACCGACTCACAGGTAAAATCATCAGCCCCAACATTGTCGTTCCGCTCGAACAGAAATATTTGTAATTTTAATAAAAAATACACAAAATTGTTTTGGTGTAAGTTGAACTCAACATTCAAGGCAAAAAAAGTTGGAAACCGATATAATATTAAAATATTTTTTATTCTAATCTTGCAATTACCAAAACTGGAAAGAGTCCTGAAAAAATTGAAGCTGCAATGTAAAATTTTCCAGTTCAAAGTGTTCAAAGTGTGAACCTCACTTGTAAAACGTAAAATCTCTCTTCGATTGAACTGAGAGGCAAACCAAGCTCATATTGCACAAAAACGTCTTGCTCCGTTGACCGCCTAAATTCCAATTTTGGGATCACAGTTTACTACAATTCAATAAACAGTATGTTTCAAAGTGCGTCAAGAAAACGTTTTTAGGGTCAATTAGAAGTAGAAGTAAAAATGAACACGTTTCTATCGCGATTCAACCACATAAACTCTATGGGAAAGCCAAGAAAATGATCGTCGATAATCTCCAGATTCTTTGGCAAGTCCTTAGGTCAACCCAGATAGATTTTGTCGATTACAAGCTGTTGCGTAAAAAGAGGAAAGTGGTTTTTAAACAAAAACCACGCAAGTTCAAATATCTCATTATTTCTAGTAAATTAACGAGCAACTTAACGATTTAGTAAATTTTATTGGTGAAAGGGTCAATTTCATTCAATAGGAATCTTTTGTTTAATTTGTTTGTGCATGTGCGTAACTAATGTTAATTAAAAACGTTGGCTGATGAAAGCGGAGTGACACAGAAATATCTGATGTGTCGGATATTAAGAAACCAATCTAGTGAAAAAAACAATTTGCTAATATTTTGCCATTGTTCCAATTTCATGTTTGGACATTTCACATTTGAACTGCCTAACAATAGATAATGAGATTTAAGTATTTTTGGAATTCTTTCACCTCTGAGAAGGTTTAATTAAGTATTTAAGCTTGTTTCAAAGTTGACATTTTTATTTTGCTCTTTTTTATGTGATTCATTTACTGCTCAAAAATACCTTATCACTTCTACTCAGGGGCATTTAATGACCATTCAGAGTGAGCGTGGAATGATAAATCACTAATAAATCAAAAGCTTCATCGAATAATGCTTTCATGCAGCGTTATTTAGCATTTAGTCGAAAATTAACGATTCCCTGAGCTTCGCCCTTACAAATGATTGTCCCATTGGATTGTATTAACCTACATCATAAAATATGACAGCGTGGACGTGATTCGACTTGTTGTTGTTTTTCTCAGTGGATATATGAATTTTAAAATTGGCTATTTTGTTGTATAGTGCTTGAAAACGCTCATAACATTATTGATCCTCGCTTGGTTCAGTTTCGTCTTTGCAATATGTATTATGGCTGAATGTTGGAAAATCTGTATGTATTTTTGCGGATTTCCAAGGCTTGAATCGTGTTCCTTACTTTACAAACGTTTGCTGGAAAAAGGTTTAGTTTAAAGCATTTCCATATAATTAAGGTTTCCAGGCGTAATTGCGTACCATTGCAGGATAAAATGTTTCCATATGTGTTTTTCTTTTGAAACACCATGCAGATTGTAGAAAAATGTTCGGATTCAGTTAAAATTAATTCAGAAAATATTTTTACTTGGCTTTGGCTAGAAGTGATGGACTTCTTTCCGACTTTTCGAAAATAGTTTTGTTAGAACGCAATACGTGAGCATTGGAGCTTTAAAAATACTTCATAATTTTCATAGTTGTTATTTAGTAGAAAAAATGCCGAAGTTGCGCCAGTCTAGCATTACAAATTTTGAAAATGGGTAAGTAGCTACGGTTCATTGATACATTTCTTACAAGTTTAAATTCAGAGTCAAAGTATTTAATTCATTTTGATTTTATATGCGCGTCTACATAGTATTAATTCTTATTTTAACCCTACAACTCTAAACCATTTTTTTAAATCCCACTATTAAGCGGACACCTTCAATAACTCGACAAATGTAGTAGAATCATGAGTGCCCGGTTATAGAAGTATGACTGTATAGGTTGCCACCGGACAAGCAATATATAGTTTCATGTGGACTTTGGAAGCGTGCGAAAATATTTCAATTCCTCAATTTAATTTTTAATGTTAAATTTCTAAGTTCCCTGTGCAGAGAGTTTAATTGATTTGCGCCACCACCATCAACCAAACAAGTACAACACATTTGCGAGGCACCATCCTCATTAACTGCGTGTTCTCTTGGATGCTTAACTTTGAAAGCAAACAAAGACACCTTCAGTTGTCCATAAAATCACCATTAAGTAAAGTCCTCCAGTAGAAAGTAAACCGACTTTTTCCCATGGCAAAGAACCGCTCCTGCTTTTGCATCCGGCATGCGTTTAAAGTAAAAGTGAATGGGCGGATGAATCGCTTGTTCAGTTTGAAGTGATTTTCATAGGTCATGACCTACACTCGAAGACTTATGGAATCTAAACCACGATATCGCACTTTAGCATGTTCAGTGATTGATGCGTGCATTCTAAAGTTTTCTCCTGAATTATTAGTATTCATAATTTGCACGTTCAATCGGGATTATTAATGCATGTGGACTGCCGGAATTCGTTAAAATCAACAATTAAAATTCATTGTTTGGTAATTATGTTGTGGATTACATAGAAGCCCTATTTTAATATTGAGTTAAATTATTTAGTGCAAATTAATAGGGCAAATAGAATATAATATTTGCGTTCAAAAACTGTTACCTGAAACTAGTTAAATTCAGGCCTGAAAGCGATTCAGAATTTAACAAACTTTATTATCTTCTCTGCCTTATCTCAACATTTACTATTTAAGGCCGTATTTTCTCATCAGTTTTACAAAATTGTGTTTCCAGTAGCAAAATTGTACATAGCTCAACTTTATTGACTTTAACGAAGATAATTATTCGCATTCTAATAACATAAACAATAGCTTTACGGGCCGGCTCCAAATGCAAATAGCTTCCATTCATAAAGGCAATAAGACAACGCAGGGCGAAAACTAGGGTAAAAATTCCCGAACAATAAGATCATCATTGAATCATTCATAAATATCTCCTGTGCGAAGCAGTTTTAAACAGTTAATTTATGTAGAAAGTTTTTGACAGTATGCAAAACCATCTAGAGATGATACCAAATGGACTTCGAGGCAATGGTCCAAATGTTGAAAAAATGTGTGTACAGTTATTGATTAACATTTCAACTATTTGGGTTTGGTTCAGGCCAACGGAAAATTCATAGAATAGAAAAGTAAAAGTGAAACGAGATTTTTTAATGAATAACGAAAAAATCAAGCAATTTGGCTGCCAGTCTAAGTGTCCGTTAAAAGAAAACTGGCGTATTACGTTGGTCAAACAAACAATGCATTACACTCTAAAAGTTGGCACTTATTGTCGATATATTTTGTTCGATATGGCAAATAATTCAAAGGCTGTCGTTATTTAATACGTACTAAGTACAGTCGACAAAGTAATAATGTGAGTAAAGCATTGTGTCCGGCATACTTCCTAAGTAGTTCTATAGGTGATACGCTGACCAACTGTTTTCTAGCCGATCGTTTCGAACGAGTAAATAGGCCGTTTCAAATGTCTAATTATTCTGGTTGGAATGTGTTTTCAATGGAGAATGGAAAGTTGACCTGTGAATCACTAAATATGAACATCCAACTTCAAAGTTTGTACAGACCCAAACGGGAACAAAAGTTAGCAAGAGATGTATGTTCTCATTGAAAACTGAAATAGTTACATAAAATCAAATCGCCAGAATAAGGCTTTTTAATTTATACTCGATTTTTTTCTAGACACATTTGAAATTATCTAAGCCTATTCTTTAGCACCTTCAGTCAAGGGCGGATCCAGCTTTCAAGTCAGGGACAGGCTTCAATTCAATTATTGACGGATTTTATCCTTAAATCTACCCAATTGTTATCAACCGTATTAAATTTGTAAATTTTTGAATTATAATTGAGATATTGTCAACACGCTAAGACCATCATTGATGATCACAGATTGATGAAAGAAAGGCATTGTAGAGCTAACGGCCCATTCTAACAAACAAAATCATTCGATTGAATTTAGAAATAATCCTCTTTCGAGAAATTTAGGTACAATTTTTTATTTATTACGAATACAAAAAGAAATAAACTTTAAGCAAAGCCACAATTAAAAAAGGAGCGTCTGTAGGCAAAAAATACACTATTCCAAAAATTCGGGTACTCGACCATTAAAGGAACATTTTTGACTGAGAATATTTTGCTTGAAAAATCGTCTATTCGGCATTAGTCTTCATAAATGGCAACTTTTAAAACTAACATTAATTTCTCACATTTTTTTTTTGAAAAGTTGCACACTCTCTGAGTTCTAACTCGTTTAACTCCATTACTGTTGCCGCTATGTCATATGAGACTGGAATAGTTTTTATAGCTACTTCTTCGCGCCTTTTGAGGGTTTTGGAAGTTTTGAAATGTCTTGAGATTTGCAGAAGCAGAAGAATGGAGTTATAGGCAAATATAACTGTCGAACAGTTACCAATATTCAGGATTAATTATCTTCCAAACGGTTGCTAATGTCGATTTTTCCAAGACAGCTAAACTCTGGCGAATCTGCCACGTGTATTCGCTAATCTAAAGCATTTTTTCTTTTTGAAATATTTCCAACAGTTGCTGAGTTATGGGCACACAATGTGGATGGCAGTTTAAATCTCTCTAACTCCAAATTCCATTTTCTACGAAACTACGTACGAAAACGATGTTATTGAAAATTGGTATTTTGGTCTAAATTAGCACATTTGCGGATTTCAAACAAAATCGAAAATTTCCAAAATGAAAAAACTTTTTCCAATTATTGAGCTGCTCCTAAAAATATATTTTTGTGTTTGGCGTTTTTTAACGAGCTTGTTAAAAGTTGTTGAATTTCTGAAAGATTATGATAATTGAACGAGTTACAGGGTAAATAGTGCAAGTTTGAGAGTTTTACGCTTGCCAATTTTCAGAGCCCATTTCGTTCAAAATTGTTGCAAATACAAATTCTTATAGACAGTGATTGTGTCTAGAATACATTTTGCAACAGCAAACAGCAAACAGTCTGGTGTTCTAACTTAAAAATGAGTTAATAGAGGTAAAAATTCGCATAATTTTGTTCTGGAAATCGTCTTTTTGATCCTCAAATCATCATGACCTCCGAGTTTTTCAACCAGTTGCAATTTTCCGTGATGCAATTTTTATAGAAAATCGTACCTTTTCAACAAATTTCCAAATCGGCCCGATATTAACAGTTTTTGAAAATTAAAATGCGAGCTTAATTCTACAAAGAAAACACTGATAACATTTGTGTTGAAAAATCGTTTTCGACCGTCAAACTCTTATGACTTGAGTTTCTGAACTTATAGTATAGTATTCTGTTCAATTGGTGCAAACTCTAAGAGACAATGCTTTAATTTTGAAAATAATAAACGACAAAAAATATCAAGATTTCAATCCAATTAAGTCCTAGCAATTTTCATTAAAGTCGCTCTTCTTAGTGGCTGCTTATTACAATAATGATTATTTAATCAATTACAAGAGCAGTTGGCCCCAAAATTTCAATTCCAAAATTAGCTGCATAATATGGATAGTAACATCAATCTACAATTATAGTTGGATATCAATATGCAGTTCTATATTAGATTCGGCTGACTAATGTAAATGGAAATGTTTGCCATTGCAGGCGGGCGATCCATTAAGCATTTAGCATAACTAGGTAACACATGTTTTTACGAGCAATATTTTAAATTCATAACTGTACAGAAGTCGTCACGTAGTAAGCGCGTATCAGATTTAGAATTAATGAATTTGAACATACCTATGATATATTTACGTGTCAGTTCAGTTGGTTGATGTCGCTTTTTTCCGTCTAATTAGCTCCTTTAATTTGAGCTGTATTCTAGTAACTCATAACATGTGTTAATGTGTATAAAGTCTGCAAATAGCTTCAATTTGCACTATTGGAAAGGACAAAAACATAAATTTACAGGCTTAAAAGTGAATGTTAAGAACGCATAAACTTATTGCAGTTTGACTTTGTTGAGCATTTTCTTTCGTGCCGCTCATTTTGAACAACAATTCAATTGCATTATCAATTTATATAATTGTTGATAAAATGCAACAACTATACTTACTTTGTTGTGTTATTTAAGTGTGCTTGTTTAGAAAACTGATAATAAAATAATGCTGGGAAACCGCCAATAATTTCCGTAAAATATTTTTCTCCAACCTGCCCTCAAAGCAGTAATGCACTTGAACCACTTTTAGGATTTCGAAAGCGAAAAAGGGCACATCTGAAAGTTGTCCATCGCAGACCAAAAACTCTAGAACCAAGTGGCTCACGCTTAAGAAGGCTTGAAGAGAAAATTCCCTTTTGTAGTTCGATTGAGGGTTTTATTTTAGGGACTGGGTGCGAGATCAAAGGACGACTTACATTTCGTGATTCCCTTTTCGCTAAATATAAGAAACCTCATTTCAAATCATAAATGTAAACTGAGGTGTGAAAAAGCGGCATTTGGATGCTGAATTTCCAATTTTCCTTTGTTGTCTCACACAGGGCAAACTCGGATCGTAAAATAGAAAATTTACTGTCGAATTGAGCACTACTTTAGCGGTTTTGTGGACGTGGAAATATCTGTGACGGTTGGCAAGTTTAATCAATTTGAAACTTTGCAAATAACGAAACTGTAAAAGAGATTATATTCGATAATTTTATTTATGGCGCTGAAGAGTGAGGCGTTTGTACAACTTAATTTATTACAATGAAAGTTTGCCAGTAAACAAGAACGAAAGGCGGAAGATAGATTTTAAATGAATTTGTCTACGAAAAAGTTCTTATGTTTGTTATCTAGAAATATAGTTGTTTTGAAATTGAAATGTTTTTTAAGAGAAGGGATTTAAAAAAAGTTTGTGTTTATTTGCCATGGAACGTTTAGCTAGTGCTTTACAAATTAATATTTTGAAAATTTTTCACACATTTGTTTATTTCTTTATTCGTCGGCCCCAAATAGGAATATTTGATTTTCAAGTGCTTTGTCCAAGTCAGAAAAAATGTTAAGTTTAGTTAAGTATAGTTAAAGATATTTGAAACTTGGGCTTTCTTTGAAGATGTACGGTGACTTTCTGCGGAAACTTGTTATAATTCCCGGCAAATCTTGCCTAATGGAGTTTTAAACATTTTGCAAGCGTTGAGCTTTGAACACTGAAAAAGTTATCGTCTGTTCATTTTTAAAGTAACTCAACTTGGTCAACTGATTGAAGATTTTCTTGTCAGTTTATTAGAACCCCAATCAAAATACTGACAAATTCCTTCACATTTATAGATATTTCTCTTACATTAAAAAAAAAATAATTTAAAAATGTCTTGGATCGCTCTCTTTATCATTTTGAATATAGACATTTTTTACCGAGAAAAATTTCAGAATGGAACAAACCATTACTAAAGATGTGCTTAACAATTGAAAATAACCTACAGTTAAGTTCAAGTCAGAGAACAAGTGAAACACCATAATTTGAACGCACGGCCATCCAATTGATGCAAGCGATTTATAGAAATTAAATTGCAAGTTATTTCCTGAAATTGCATGCAAATTGTGCAGATCTAGATCAGAGCTAAAATAGCCCAATTACATGGAAGTATTCCTTTCAAGAAATTCGTTAGTAAGTTTGAGGAAAAGGCTAAAGTTATTTTGCAATCTCACTTCGTTCAAGGACTTTCTTAGAAGCGAATGTGTTGCTTTAAAGTTTCTTAAACCTCAAACGGTCTTACAAAGATCAGTTTGCATTAGAATTTTTGGATTTGAGTTGCGCCATCTTCAAATTGCAACCAAAACTGAAATAACGCAATTCTAAGTGGGTACTGCATGGGAAAGATTGCTTAAGTCTAAGTACCCAGTTAGTTCAGCAATTGTCTGCTAGATGAAAGTTCATTCACGTTTTGCGCCGCTAACTATTGGAAAGTGACTACAGGTACCAGCGAAACAGCAGAAGATTGAAAACACCTGCAATTCTGAGGCACTTTTGAGTTACAGCTTTTTCCAGTTGAAGTATTTTCTGCAACGAAAAAAGTGAGCAAATCACAAAAAAACGAGCTGATTTAACACGGTTATTTTCTTCTCAAATAAGGCCAAAATTAGTTAAAATTGCTGTTGAATAAATAGAATAACTGCAGGTATTATGGACGTTAATAGTAGAATGTTTTACAATGATAACTTGGAGTATGGCTCATTATTTCATGCCCACTGAAATCTCACTGTTCATTAAGAAAATTGCCCGTGATTTCAGGTGGCTAAAACGTCCACCAACGAATGGAAACGGACTTTAACTTAATCATGGCTTGATACAGTTTTAATTAAAAGTCATCGCAGGTCCTTAATATGTATTCTCTTAATGAAAAAGGTTTTCCCTTCGTTCATCATATCATTTATATTATCATGTTTTCGTGACTATCATTTTCGGCTTGAAAACCTTGGAAGACCCGTAAACTGTGTCCTTTAGTCGGAAAACTCTGCAGGTTTGATTTATTCAGCAGTTAACATTTCCACATTTGCATGACTTCCAGAATCATCCCATCATCAAATATTTGCCCCAATTGCACTCTTGTAACGCTCACAAATAACCGCAACCTTTTAACGCCAGAAACAGCGCAAAACATGAATCGAAGGATGTGAAAAACATCGACAAAAGTGGAAAATCGAGGTGTAGATTGATGATTTTACAACAGAACGTATACGAAATGGTGTAAGAACGCACAAACAACAAATTAGCTTTAAAGGCCAATTGTGTTCAAATTAATTTCCCTAATTAATCGCTCTTTATTAAGAAATTTTCCTACGATTTGCCGTGGTTAAAAGTTTGCCAAGTCAAATGAATCATCCAGCTTTGATTAAGGCACTGGTAAAGCTTGAATAAAGAGCTGCCGCAGATGGAGAATAGTTAGTTCCACAATGAGCTTAGTTTTGATAAATTGAGAATTTAGTCTTATAGGCGAGCGCGTTCGGCGGCAAAAGAAACGAAAAAGAAAGCAGACTTTTCTTTACGACGGTGTAGTAAAACGATAATGAATCCATCGCCCTCTTCAGAAAATGGAATGCTCACGCAGCTTTCTTCTCTTCATCTCATACCAAAAAAACCAGTCTATTAAATCGAGGACATTATACATCTAGGTGAAGAAATCCGATTCATTGATCTTTTATTATTGAAAAGAGAAATTAATTGAGGGGAACTCGGGGAAAATTACACCGCACAAGTGCGGGCAACGGCCTACAGCTACAATTTTATTCAATTTTCTCATAAATTATAAATGATTAAAGAATACGTTAATTGCCAGTTGCATACGAGTTTTGGCATTAATTATACTAATTTCATCAATGATTATTGAGCATGCTTCAAAAGACCAGAATTTGGTTTTTTAAACATCCGAAGCGAGCAGAGTGGGGCTAGATTAGTAATTACCAAATAATGATAATATAAACTGTTTCAGTAAAGTGGTGTCCGATGGTGCACCAGCTTCCTCTACGAACAATCCATACAAGAGAGAAATTTATTGGAATTTGGGTCAATGTTACATTAAAAGGCGGATATATTAAAATGTCTTTCTGGGTTTATTCTCCAATTAACTGCTTAATTCCAACTCATTTCAATAGGCAATTTTCCGAACATTTCAATTGGAAATGGCATAAACAACGTGCAATAAACTGCCGAAACATTCAGCGATTAATAGACGTGATGAGTTTATGAGGGCTAATGAAATGGTGACGCTGAAAAACATGGAAAATTGCTTTTTCTGCAATAAAATATTTTGATGACAATTTGAAAAGTGAGTGATGGAATGAAATGGCGAAATAAATAAATAAATAATTTAATAAATTACAAAGACATCGCTAAACTAAAGCGATTTGTACTGCTCCCATCCTTGATAAGCCATTTCGATGGCTTCCCTCTTCTTTCGATGGTATTCGTGACCGTGACCAGCGTGAATTACATGGTGACCTAAAAAATTATTTACTTCTTACAAATTGAGAATTCTGTTGAATGTAATTAGTCTAGATGATTGAGTGCTGTATTAAACTGCTAGATCTAATCAACTTTGAAAATTTCCAATAAAGACCGACAGTGCATTAAATTGGGCTTTTTGTGGACGACTGTAAAGTTCATTTTACCTGCTCCATCGTAGTTTTTTAGAAGCCTACCAGCTGTGAAAATCTGCCCAACTTACCACCGCCGTCATCATCATCATGATGAACCAGCTTCTTCAGCCCGATGATGAGTGAGAGCATAAGGGCCAGGGCTGACACCATAAGAGCTTTCATGGCCAATAATCCCACCCCACCGATACCGAGAGCGGCCATCAGTTTCCCCATCATCAAACCCATAAGCATTACTCCTCCGCCTCCACCGCCTCCGCCGCCGCCTCCTTTACCACGTCCTTCGTCTATGTTATTTAAACAGATTCATATAGTGGTTGATTTTTAAGCAACAATAAATTCTGCAATATCATTTTTGTAGTTTGATGCTGATGAGTTTACCGTAGGTGTTTTTAGTTGATATGGAGCAAATTTGCAATGATAATGATTTAAAAATGTGTCTGTTTGATCACTCTTTTCTTGAAGGTTTGTGAAGCAAAACATTCAACTGATTATTGCTAAGGACGTTTACATAATGTTTTTATGCAAGTTTGAAGCTATGATGTTTCAAATCTTTTGTGGCAAACAGATAAAGTGACAAAATGCATAGAAAAACGCGTCAGAAGCCAGTTATTTTCAAAAGTCTATATCGAATCAGTTACTGGCTTTGTTTTTATCGAATACTTACTCTCGTTCTCCTTGCTCTCCACCTCATCCATTGCAGTCTTGAAGGCCCTTCCAAACCCTTCGCCAGGCATCAGCTCTGGTAGGCGAATTCTCACTTCATGGCTGTCTAGGTAGTTTTCAACTGCTCCAATCAGAGTGGCATCATCCCCGAAAGCCCTTGCATCATTCTCACTTCTCGTACTAATAATGTGCACACCATCACCAAGTCTCACATCCTCAGGCAGCGAATTGATGTACTGGCGCAAAATTTTCGACAAAATCGTAATTCCATTCGACCCTTCAGCCGTAGCCAATGTTGCAATTAATAAAATAACACTGGTCAACACGAAGAACTTCATGTTCCAGCAGTGACACCGACTAAAATGTATTAGGTGCACTTCTAAACCACTACTTATACGGAGCGAAGTGCAAAAAATTAAAAGCCAGTTTTCTTGATAGGAATTTAGTGGAGCATAAAAATCTGGGGAAATATAACAAAATAAATAATTAGATCGAGATTGTCTGCAGCATCTTATCTGACCTGGTTTAGGCGCAAATAGACGGGATTGAAAACTGATGCAGTTCATATTTACATGGTGAACAAGTAAGGTGAATGGCACAGAACATCAGCTATTTACTTCTTGAAATTGATTGCCAGTTACCAATGAACATTTCATCAAAGAACTTGCTGTTTCTTGGATTCCAGAACATATTTGTTTTCGTAAGTTTTGGGTTAATTATTTTATGGCTTCCTTTGTTAAGTTGGGAAGCCCCCTAGCTCAGTTAACACGGTCTTCCACCCATGAGAACAGTTGCTGCTTGACGAAAACATTTAAAAAATCAAGCAGACGCACATAATCAGAAATTGTAACTTCATGCATCAAAATTGCTACATTTTATGAGAAACTAATGATTAGAAAAACTCTCTAAGATTTAATGGACGAATGTTTTCAGCACGAAATATTGGTACTACTAAGGAACCGCAAAATGAGAGAAGAAAGTGTTTCTCTGCTCCACACTGTACATCTGATTGTTAATTTAAGTAATTGAGATAAAAGTGCGCACTTTTTCTTTAAAGACCTGCTTAATGCGGAGCGAGAAACGGTCGAGAGACCAGAATGGAAACGCATGTTTTTTACAATAAGAGAAATGCTCATGAAATGCTACTCGTTTGGTTTGGTTACAAAATAGCCAAACCCTCGTGCCTGAGGGCTTTCGATGTAAAATTTAACTTTGCAGATCTGTAACAGTTCGATCAATTCAGGAAAATCCTAAACCTCCAGAAAAAACCGATTCTTTCTCCCAAAAGTCTAATGTCAATAGTCCAACAAGAATCGATTTATTCAGAATTAATTGCTTTGCGGTTTTGATTCTCCATTCACTGGAGAGTGAAAAAGTGAAACCGGGAGTTTTTACGCGAGCGAAATAAAGAACTTGGGCAAATATTTGCCATAACTTTTGGATGAATTCAACATGTCGAGTAGCTAAACGCACCAATAGGTTAGTAGGTAACTGACCAATCTTTTTTACTTGATTCGTTCAAAACATGAATCTAAGGAATTATCGAGTTTCCTTTTAAGCGATGGAATGTAGACCAGTCGCAGGAGGCAAAAGTAATTTATAAACAAGATCAGCGGACAAATTGCTGAAATTTTCATTCATTTCCCATGCCTTAGAGCCGTTATTAACATTGAGAATCTAGCCCAAATAGACTGCCAACATATCGCAATTTCAGTCTTCAAAGCTACATCAGCAATTACCTGAAATTATCCATCAACTTTTTAAGAAATTCCCCAATACAGCCACAATATTGTTCTACTTGATAATCGTGTACTTTGGGAACTTCCAAAAGCATTCCCGGGCCGATTTCAGGCCTAAACGGATTCATTAACATTGTTGGTTCTGGCAAGGAGCTACCTGGGAAAACTTCCGATAATAATCGAGCCCGTTTGAAGGTCCCTGGATTTATCAATGTATAATAATTAACTCCAGAAAGTTTTGGCATTTTCCCGCAAGGGAACTGAGGAACCTAATAATTGCTCGTGTCTTTGCAAGTTTAGTAACGACCTTCTTATAGACAAGCTATTTGATTGGAAAATTAATAGGTTTATGTTTTGTCACTTGCCAGGGGCCCAAATCTGGAAGATCCTACTGAAAACTGTTGTACTGTAAAACTGTTGCAACTTCGATTTGCCAGTATCTGACAGCTTTAAAATCAATTTTTTTAAATTCTGAAATCGAATTTCGTGAATTTGCATTTGATCAACTTAAGCAGATCACCAATAAGAAAATTCTACATTTTCTACTTGTTACCTCATCTCTTTACATTTTGAGGTAGTTTTTTGCCGATTGATTAATTAATCCATAGCTTTTGTTAAAACCCGTCCAAATTATTTAGTAATTACATTATTTGACAAAATCTTGCATTGAGTTCCATTAATTTGTTCGTTCCCAATTTCAAGTTTTCCGTTGTGCAGTTAAAAAACTAAACATTTAATGTTTGATGTTATAAATTTTAGATTTTACGCTTTATTTATAAGATTCCGGAGGAAATCAGCGAGCTTAAAGCATTAATTTTTAAGCCCAAGCAAGCACAATGAGGCCTTAGTTTCCCAGCAGCACTTTTAAGAATTTGTAAAAAATTTACACGTTCTGCAAATGTACGCGCATTTTATCACTGAGGTCTTGGTCACATAACTGCCATAAAACTGATTGCTTTATAAAATCCCAAAAATTCAGCTTCTAGCCAGCCCATTTCGCAACTTACGATTTTTAAGCAACGCGAACACAAAAATACTTGACTTGAGTTCTTCAAAGCTAACTTTAGAAATTTCTGCAAAATAATCTGAAGCTTCAAATTAATCACACGGTAGCACAGTGGACTCTTTAGGTCCTTTTTTATATCAGGGCCCATTTCTTAAAAATTTTCCAGCCTCTTGCCGCTTTCTCCTGCAGTTTTTTGCAGTCACACTTAAAAATTCCTCAAAACTCTTCTAACTAACAAAATTTATTGATATTTTACGTGTCAGACTACCAAGTACTTGCAAAGATAAGTCCAGCTTTAAAAGGCTCTAGCAGGCGCAGATGGGAATTTATGAATTCTTGAAATTCAACGCGCCAAACAAGGCAGCAACTTTTCAACCTCACATTTAAAAAATTCTTTAAAATCAACATTGCTGTTTGACTAAACTGAAATTCTGCCCAATTAACCGCTAAACTTCTACTGATAAATCGGCCAAAACTCAATATTTCAGTTTGCCGAGTTTCAGAATTATGAGTCCAAATACAAATGGTAAAAAATTAGGCACTTTTAAGGTTCTATGGCATGTTTTATGTGTACCTGTAATATTTTTTATGCAACCTTAGTTATTAGCATATTTGTTTCTCTAAATTATTTGGCTTGGTTGTAGAATATTTTGTTTGTTTTACATATTTCTTTGAGCTACATACATATTTTCCATTGGTTAATGTGTTGAAGTGAAGAACATTATCCAAACCCGCTATTTTTTATTGAAATTTAAATTCCATTAATTTATTGATTTGCCGTTACGCCTTTTTAAAACAATTCAATTAAGACTGCAACTATTGAATAATTAAAATCCCAACTCCCAATGTTTTCTTTATATTTATTAAGAGAAAATTTGCCTGAACATTTTATGTACGAAAAAGCCAACAGAACTAAACTATGGTAAACAAAGTTAAGTCAAAGTGAATAGTAATGGTAATAAGAGTGCTGATAACTAAAGAATTTACTTGTAAAAAGCATTAACAAATAAATTATACTGAAAATTCGTATATAAATTAAGTCATCAAAATTTATATGCCTGTAAGAAAGAAATTATTATTTGCAATGTGAAACTTTGTCCCTGAAAAAAACCCAAATTCGAAAATGTACACAAACCATGTACATACTTTTCAAACTGAACAATGGGTAAAATCAAGCAATTACTGTAAAAACTGAACTAGAAATAGGCTACAAATGTGAGTAAAATATGGGTTTGACAAAAATGTTTAGGAACTAATGTTAACTAATAAAAATATTTAGGATCTTAAAAAACCATCCTAAGGTTAAGGGATTCGAATAGCTAAAAAGTTCTTTGGGCATCCACTTTGACTCAAATTCTAGAAATTCAATGTTGGCATATTCCTTGTCGAATGTTTTCATTCTTCATTACTGTATAGCTTATCTTAAAATTCAAACGAAAAAAGCAGTGCATTAAAAGACATAGAAAACACTACTTAAGAAGTAAAAAAAAAGTTAAAACACATAGAAGCTGTAATATATAGTGGTTAAAATATATCGTCTTTTAAATGCAAAACTTCCTTCTGTTCAAGGGCTGCCGCATATATCCATTGTTTAAGCACAATTTTAAATTAGTTAATCTTAAATTATGAAAGCATTTTATAAAAAATAAAAGTGCTTAAACGAATTTCCCCATTTAAATGAGCTAATCAGAGAAACGATTTTCCAAGTCTGCTGTTGCAAATATTCCGCACTTACCATAATGCGATGGACTGATTTTCCACACCTGATAGATTTTTTAATAATTCGGCCCGATGGCATGCACGACTTTAGGAAAACATCACGCCAGCTTTCAGGGTTGGTTACCAACCATAAACGATATAAAGCGGTGCGTGGTAAATACTCCAGTTATTTTGCCATAAAACTTGGCACTTTACAACTGCAAACCCAATTTTCATTAAAAAGCAAAGTCCCATAGCCATTGGAAAACTACTAGCTTCCTCTAGCTAATTGCCATTAAAGTATGCGGCTCGTTTGGTTGGTGTTTCTGGTGGTTTTGGCTAATGTAAATGCGGGTCATGTGTGGTTAAAAGACCTATTTTCTCCCAAAGGCTTGGATTTGGGATATGGAGTGGTGTTAAAATTAAACGATAGTCATAAAGACGGGAAAAATGTGCCCATAATGGAGCGGTTTACTTTGGACTTGAAACTGGGTGATTTATTGGGTGTGAGTGTTGGTAAACCGAAGAGCGACGGTGTTGAATTGGACTTTTATGTCAATAAAGATGGCAATTTCCACGAAGGTAAGTACTCGTTAATTTTACTACAGTCATCACTTAAATCTTGTATTTACTTGATTAACTTTGGGAATTTTTCAAATTGAAATTTATTGGTCGTTACTCCACTATCTATTGAACTGTTGTTTGGCACAGATTTACCAAACTTGTGCCAAAAAACATCAACTTGACTAAAAGTTGTTTTCCAACGATAAACAACTTTCTTGGCACTCAATCTTAAGCTTCAAAATCAAGTTAAAATATTGGCCGCCATGGAAGCGACTAAGCAACAGCTATTTAGGAAATTCATTATCTTTCACAAAGAAACAAATTGTAGGTAGAGGCAAAAAAGATGACAACAGCAAACAAATGATGATACAGATGGTCATCGGCTACAAAGCGGCACTCGCCATTAGTGCAATGATGGCCGTTATAAAACTACTCACTTTGAAAGCCCTCATTGCTGCAAAAGCAGCCCTCATGATTTCCTTATTGGTGCTGATTTTGAAGCTCAAACAACCTCATTCTTCCGAAGTAGTCGAAGTCGAGCAGCTTGAGTATCCAAGTCCGCCCATCATAGCTAAAGATATTGGTAAGCATTAGGCAAAAACGGATTTTTACTCCTAAACAAAAACGGTCATTTTCAGGACCAAGTTTCCAAGGAACTGCTGGAGGATATGGAGGAGGATTCAGAGGCGGAGCTGGCCAAGGTGGCTCAGTACAGCATAATTATGGCCAGGAAGCTCAAAGTAGTAACATGTATTCCGATATAATTTACGCTCCAAGTGGAGCGGGTCTTCAAGCCAACTCAGAACAGAATTCCCCATATAATGCAGCAGATACAGAAGCTTCAACACAAACAGGCATTGCAAGGAAAGGAAAAGACATCCAGCGCAAACGTGATACTGCATACTTTAGGAAGATGCTGAGCGGATCAGCAGCTAATATATTGACTGTTAAAAAATACATCTTGCCTGCATAGTAATTCACAATTGCTACAGTCTTAATTAATATATTTATGATTTCAAAATATTTAAGGTTTTTTTTATTGATTTGTTTCATTTTGTGAATATTTGAAATTAGAGTATGAATATTTGAAAAATATTCGTTTAAGTTCGGCAAACATCATGGAAAAGTTTTGATTTGATATTCGCACAATATCAATGAATTAGCGATTCCGCCGCAGCTGAAACTTTTTAAATCCAGGGCAAGTTCAGATTAGTTTCAGATTTACGACTATTGTTCACGTGGAAAATGGCAGCAGAAATAATTGGGTATTTTCAGGACTTTCAATGCCAGTGTTAAGGTTTCGCAGAAGATTTTCTTGTTAAATTTTCATTCGTTTTTATATTTATTCGTTTATGAAGTCCGCGAATAAGTTCAGTTTTAATATTCAAAAAATTCCAGTTAAAAGTCTGATTATATAAAGAGAAAATTCCGATGTTTAAAAATGTGCAATTGGTGTTGTCAGAAGATGAAGGTGATAGTGTTTTGCATTTGCTGATGGATGTAAAAAATGCTTGCATTAAAGAGAACGCAGTTTCACTTGTAATTTGCCCAGAATGCCAAGACATATTAAGATTACGGAGTTTTAAGGACGATAAATGTTGAACTATTTATGAAGAGCTGGTGATAATCATAAAATTTTAATGTAAAAAAATACGTCTAATTTTCCGCATTTTTATATGATTTTTTACTCTGAAAAAAGATGTATGCAATTAATTTTTTTAATAAGAAAAACTGCCAAATAAAACAAATGAGCGAAAATGAGTTAAAGACAAAAATTGTAAATTGTAAAGTGCCTCAAATTGCAAAACATTTATGAATCGTTAAATAAATTAGCACTTCGATTGTTGTTGGTTAAATAACTCAAATATTTCTTATGGCACATTCATACAAGCCTAAAAACTACAAATTTTATGCAGGTATATTTTACCATAAATTTTAAAATCATTTATAAACACTGTGCATCTTGTAAAATTTTGCTATTCTTTAAATTATCTGTATTATGATATTTCCTGTGAAAAGCCGAACATTCCATAAAACTTTCCAACTCCTGCTGAAATTTCACTTTACTCCCTTGCTTTAAATCAGGTTTTTGGGGGATTTTTGTTTGATTTTGATATTGATATAAGATTCATGTTGCCGCTGGTTACTGGCTAAAGTCTACAACAGCTAAAATCTATTTAAAGGAATTGAGCTTCAACAATAATTTTTCGATAACATTTTGTTAAGAAAAATCCTATATACATTTCTAAAGTTAGACAACTTTATTAGATTCATATGAAGCGTAATGAAGTATGTGAGAGTTGTTGGTTTTAATTAAGTTTAATTGTAATCTAAATTATAGTTAGAGGGTAAAATTAAAGCAGAATTTATCCTTTTTACAAAAATGTACATAGTCACTATTGAAAGCTACATACTTTGATTTATTTACAGCTGAACTTAACTGAGGTGTAAACCACCTGAAAAATCGTGCTGTTTATTCTGCTAATTCCAGTACTTCGATTTCATTACCTCAAGCACTTGTATACAATCATTCAGACAAAACTTTCTATTTCATGGTAGGCATTCAATTTTATCTGCAACGTTGCATTTTATTCAGCAATTCTCTACTGCATTTTTATTCTGGCAAGGCTGAGTGTTCTCAAGTACCTACATATAAGTCTCGATAAACTCAACAGGACTTCGGTGAAACCAGCAAGAAGACACTTTCTCTGCAGTTATGTGAATGTCGAGAGTGCATTTGAAGGGGGTTAATTGTAATAATTTTCATTAACTCGCAGTGTTTTCTTAGTGCCAACAGTCGCTGCCATATACGGAATGAATAAAGCGCACTGAAATTGTCATCCAGAACAGTTTTCTTTGGTGAAACTTACGTGATAGCAGGACGATACTTCTGACTATTTTAAGCACCTGCACTTTTCGTATGTTAAACTATTTAGTAAAACCATATTTGGCAACCACAGGAGCTGGGGAATTTCAGTTTATTCAAAATAGGTAGTTGCTTTTAAATAATACCAAAAAGTAAGGAATAATCATCTCTCTGTGCCGTCGCTGAAACTTTAATACTCGCAGATTAAGTTCGGATTTTAAGCCTCAGATTTACGGGTATTACTGTTTTCCCAGAGGAAATGATAGCGTATTGTTTCTCAGTATCCACGTATTTGAAAGTCAGCATAAAAGTTTTGCAGGATGCTCCTGTATTAAATTGTTAACCAAGTGGGATCAATATTGTCCGGATTTAAATTCCATGAGTTAGTTAACTTCTAGTATTCCAGCTAGAAACGAGGGCGAATTCGATTTATTTATTTTCGATTTCGAACAACTGCTCATTAGCAGAAGCAGAAGGACAAAACGAACCTTTGAGAGCCCATTGTTAGGAAGTGAGAATTATTGCCTGTACATACACTGAGGTTCAGCCAATCAACCGATTTTACCAAGAAAAGCAAAATAAATAAGGATGCCCAATTAAAACCCTGCTGTCTGCTGCGAAACTTTATCAATAAAATTTCCGCAAATAAAGGCAGAAGAGGCAGCTCGCTGCGAATTGCTTAACTAGAAATTCCTGTTGGTTTAGTTTGATTTTATATAATGCTAGTTTGAAGTGCTTGTAAATAAAAAAAAGTGTTTGCAATTTTCGTTGAAAGTTCATTAATTCCACTCCAACCATTCGAACAGTTTGTTTGGAACTATTATTGAACTCGATTTAATAAAAAAAATTAGTAACCCTCAAGCATTCGCTTCAATCTACATTGCTGTAGCATTTTTGCTTGTACGATAGGGAAATCAAAGTGCTTTTTTCTTTCGCAAACAACTTCCAAGAAATTATTTATGTAGATTTTTCGCTGCTAAACTTGGATGGGTTTTTCTGAATCAATAGGCCGCATATTGAAAATCCACAACAATTCCAGAATGTTTTCTTAAACCGATATTTTTTTCCAGATTTCCCGGGAAAACTTCGAGCAATCGAATAACAGCCGAGAAAACGCTGCTCTCAGAAAGATTTTTCCAACATAAAAATTTACATTATGCTTCTTCTATTGCCTACAATTGTTTGTAATTGGATTTTGTCACTGATAGAGTGAGCTTTTGTCATTAATACGGAAGCGTTCTCAAAGTGAAGCTCAGAAGAGATTTGCATTCTTTTACATTTATTTTTGTAATTCTTTTAGAATCAACTCAGAAATCCTCTCCCGTTCGGTAAACAGTTTATTGGAACAATTAACGTAAAATTCACATCAACAATAAATAAAATAAATTAAATAACACACAGGACACCAATGTGGTGGTAACGAGACTTTAAGACAGCACGAATGCTGCTGATAAACATGAAAAATAATCATCTAATTAGCAGGTACGTGAGCACTGTAGGCCAAGTTTTGGGCATTCTTCGCATCGAAGGTTCTTCCCCATCCACCACCGCCTCCATAGCTGTCATGACCGCCACCACTCACATGGTGCTCATGGTGATCATGGTGATCATGGTGAGGCTGAGCCACCACTTCGTAAGTTACGTGTTTCTCTTGGCTCAGCAGCTTCTTTAGACCAATAATGGCAGCCAGAACTAGAGCAAGCTGAAAGGAAAAATATTTTTAAATTGATTGTAAAATTAAATAAATAGGAAGTTAATTAAAATATAAATCAACTAATGCGTACTAATTTTCCTGTTTTGACGATATTGAGCAAAAAGATTTACATTCAATTAAAAACTGTAGTTGTGTTTGCCTGGGAAGAAGAAAAATTCATAATATTTGATGGAATGTTTTTCGAATATTTTCCAGGATTTTCCCTAGTTTCATTCGTTAATTTAATGAGCACTCTGGTCATAATATATAAAACAGTTATTGACTTCATCAACTTTTAAATGCCAATGTAAATTTTAATTGACTCTAAGCATTTACATATTCAACAACGTCCCTAAGCTGAAAGTTTTCAATGGAATAATGCTTGAAGCGAATGAAATAAATGCGAGAGTTATCTGTCTTATATTTTGTACCGCTTACAGAAACCTTAAACTTAGCCCATAAATGTTTAACTGAAATTTTAAAAGAATAATTTCCAACCGAAGGCAGTTATTCGTTCAACTGTAACACCTAACACTCTGGCCAAGTTTTCACTGTTTAACTAGTAATTCGTTTGTGGATTGCCACAAGGCCCAGCAATTAATCAAGATATTTTATCAGATGCGTACAGGAGAAAGCAGAACAGGATTTAGTGAAACCTCTTTTACCCAGCATGGTATTGAACGATTAAAGTGTATAATGAAGACGACAATCTCGTGTGAACGTCCATTGAGTCCATTTAATTTTTGAAACTTAAGGCATTTTTCTTCCTAAGCTTCGCTGCAACGACCATATATTCTTAAAATTGCCGAATTAATGACCGTTGAAACTTTGTTTCCAAGTTTATCGTTTGCTCATTTTTTCCCATTAGGCTCCCGCACGGAAACTTCCAGTTTGGTAACCATGAAAATTTTTATTGCACTTTTCTCTATGAACGAATCTCTGCCGTCCGGGTCTTAGATGCGCACATAATTCAGGATCTTCAGGCTTTAAACAAAATTGTTTAAACTTTAAGCGCTAACAGCTCCCCCTATAACCAAACAACTGAACAATATCAGCTACTAGTTGGAAAGTTACTCGTTTGCCTTCCTTGACCCAGAAAGCTCACCAGCGCGCTGGTGGCATCTTGCATCGTTAATGAGAATCAAAAGTTTCGAGGTGAGCGGAAGAGAAAGTCGATGTTGCACCTGTTGGTATTGAAATTGCTCAGGTACCGACAGGTTCAAGGTGGGTAAGTTTCAGTCCAAGTTCAAGCAGATGGCGAAACTGTTCCGAACCATAGCAAGCCCGAATCAAGTGAATTAAAGCGTCTTCGACCTCAAGAAGAATTCTGTGTTCCGTGTTCTTCCATTGGCTTGTTTGAAATAGTTTTCGGGCAATTGCTTTAAGGTTCTGAAGACGAAATATTAATACAAAGCTACAAAACGAATCAGCATAATTAGCCCCAACAAACGTTTGGAAAAATCTAAACTCTTCACACATTCTATGCTCCAACTTCGTTAATACTCTTTTCCAGAATCGTTTTGCAAATCCCAAGTTTAAAAGCGATTTGTCGATTTAAATATCTACCTTAGTGCTGCTTAAAGAAAGCACTGATCTAAGCCAGCTGACTTTAATGTCCCTTAGGCTATCTGTTCTTTGAGCCACTAGATAAGCTGTATTGATGCAAATTCTGGTTTGAAATAAAGTTTATTATCGAAAAGTGAATTTCCCACGAGTTCGTGATGGAAATCCATCGTGAAGAAAGTTTGCGTGTTTCGCCTAACCTAATGAACTCTACGTGGGATGCATTGAGGATTTCCACATTCCGAAGAACTTTCTTAATTTCGAGTGTGAAGGATCCATAAACACTGAACTTGAAGCTGTTAGTTGCGGATAAAGTGAGACGTCGTAAAGGGGAAATGCGAACCATCCGTAATGGTAGTAAACATTTGATGTGATTGTGGGTGTTCAAAAATGTAGAGTTTTCCAAGCAGATAATATTCAAATCGTCTAAAGGAAAAAACTTTGTTCTTACCTTGCTTACTAACAGCGCCTTTCCAACCAGTATAACCAGAGCCTTGAAAGCCAGAGCTTTGAGAAGACCAATTTTCATAACGACGGCAGCAATTATTGCATTCATGTTGCCTCCCTGGTCCTTCTTCTTACGCCCTTCTTCAGTGGCACCTTCAACTGGACGCAACGAAAAGCCCAAGTTTAGTCCTCCGTCTTTGTCGCTTCCTCCCGAAATTACCACATCAGCTCCATCAGTCACCTAAAATACATTAATAAAACTCGTAGGAAATTACACATCCTGATTAACATTCATTAAATTAAGCTTGATTATAATTTTGCCTTTGTATGGAACCAAATAAATTTGCCCAGGAAGCGCCTAGACGATAGCGATCTACTCGTAAATTGTAATCTAAAAAAATGAACATTTAGTTTAGTAGAGCATTGATAAGTCGGCACGGGAAGGAAGGGTAATCTACTAACGACGAAGACAATAGAATGAGCGTAAGCACTTAAGGAAAGATACAATTTGTGTATGCGTAATTACCAGTGCGTTGTGAGAGTTACCTTTGCCCTGGTTAAAAAAATTTTGGTCTAAAAGCGATAATTTAACTTTTAATTGTGTTTGTGAATGTAAAAGCAACACTTAACAACTTCTGCAAATTTTGCCATGTAAAATTTGTAATTTTCCGATTCAATTTCTAAAGCAGCATTTTCCACCCAACTGTAAAATACCGAAATTACCGATAATCCAATGCGTCCAGACCTGACGGGCCGAGCCCGAGCCGAGCTTGCCCCATGCCAAAATTTATTTTGTATAAAAATGTATTATTTAATTAATTTACGTTTCGTCACATTCCGTGAAAACACCGGCAAACGATCTATTTTCTGTCGGTGTTTTCACGGAATATCAAAGAAATTCGCATCGGCTCAGGCTCGGCTCGTTCAAGACTTGACGCTCCATTAGGGCTAAAAAGAAATTTCATTGAAAGCCACGAAAAAAAATTGTTTCAAAAGTTTTCCTTGGCACGTTTCTCAGTTTCAGCCAAGAAGAAGCATATCGATTTCACAAAATCGTTCAACTTACATGCCATTTCATGGATCTAGTGCGTACAAAATTGTACAACTTGTCCCCAATCACTTGGCTTAGTTGAGCCTCTTCAGACATTTTCTCTACATCTTTCAGACTTCGCGAAGTTTCCACTGTGGGGGCTTCGGTAGAAGATTGCGTGATTTCCACATCGCCAAGCTCAATCTGCGACTTCTTCAACATTCGGTTGAAATAAGTCACCAGCTTCAGCATCATGCAGGAGGAAATGTCGTGATTTGCACATTTGCTGTTCAGTTTCTTTAACAGGGATTCTTCAATGGTTGGCTCATTTGAGTGGACCTGGAAACAGAAGGTTTAATTAAAAAATTGTTGATTAACTATTGGCTTTTCTTTGCTATGTGCATTAAATTGCATTTTGGTTCATTTTTGTTTATTTCCGCGTTGGTGAACACCGCGCTTACCGATGATAAGGTAAGTTTTTAAATAATTCATCGGAAATGGCCTTTGGGAAAAGTTGGCAACACGTGGCCGATAGAGCTTTAATTTAAACAAATACGGCAAGCTTTCAGCCAAGTAAATGCATTTTTCCTTTCATACTATGCAGATTGCCGTATTTTCAAATTTACACTTTTGATTAATGTAATGATCCTAAAGATGATTGATAATAATGGACTATCCTAGAATGCTGGTAATGTACAGCACATTTTCACCTGGGCACTGTTCCTTTTTGTCAAATGAAATACGACCCCATTTATCCGGACCTGAGTGAGATATAATTGATATTTATCGAACAACTAATGGTCTAATAAAACTCGCAGCAAAATCGGGAAGAATTGAATTCCTAAACAATCTAAGGGAGCGATTTAACGGAAATTGGTTTTCTTTGCTGCACGACAGCCCTTATATTAGTCGACAATCCACGAAGATTCGTTGGTTTTTAATCGAATTAATCACCCACTTGATAAAGCTCGGTGTGTCCACACAAGGAGCTCGATGAATCAATAAAACAAAATTGTACGCAATTAATTTAATTTGCTCAAGACGTAACTGGAGGCATTAAATCTCGGAGAAAGCTACCGCCTGATTTCATCGCAAAATGCCCTGAAATTGTTCGGTAATAAATTAATGCAACAACATCTAATGCAATTATGCAATGTAAACATGCCACAATTATTAACGGTAAATGGAAGCACATAATGGGATTATTAGTTGATACCATATTTACTCTGCAGATTTTCGGATTAACTTTTAAACATCTGAATGTGTTGCACATTCCAACACATTAATTAAAATAACAAAGATATAGCTTAGATAGCAAATAATTTTTGGAAGTTTGGAACTCAACAATCCAAAAATTAGCTAAAAACTTACGGAATTCACATGGGCAGTTTGATGTTCATCCACCACCGGTCCTGCAGCTATAACAGCAAAAGAAACAGCAAAAACCGCACAAAGCACTGCCCACTTCATATCGTCTTTGTTTTTTTAATGAATTAATCAACAAATTAGAAATATCTACTTTGAGATTTGTTTATAAATGGAGCTGATGCTAGCACATGACCAAAGTAGCAAATAAAATGAAGACTCAAAAAGAAGTGGGAACATTTTATACGATCCGTAAGAAACGCCACCAGTAATGAGGAAGTGTGTCGTATGGACCAGCTGAAGGAATTAGAGTCATGAAGAAGAAATGCAGAGGTTGAGAAACACGGCGTACGGATTGGTCGAGACCGTGGTTGTTGCTTGATTTGGTCGATTGCATTTTACTGCCCCGTGAGAATTTTCTGGGGGAAAATTGGTATAACGACAGTGAAATTTTCACTGCTTAGGAGGTCAATTAGGGTTTCTTGGTTGCGTTTACATCAGCTAAATCATTCTTATGCCCACCAGAAATTTGAGAACGCCCTAAAGCAATTACCTGATGCTTGATATAAACCATTTACAATTGATATTGAATGGGCTATTTTTTGAAAATCACACTATTGTAGTGCTTTAAGTCTGTTTTTCAACATTTTTGAAAATCTGCAATTCTTGCTGTTCTTTAAAAAATGATCGGTGTAAATCCACCTCACTGAAATGACTATCTTTAAATTCATGCCATTCTTTGCCGACACGAAACCTCTATGATAATGAAGTAAAAGTGAAGAATGGCATTTGCAATTTGATCTTCGCTGTAAAAACCATTACAGCTGTGTTTATTTTTTACTTTACTTCGAATATAATTAGGAGGATTGCAGTTAAAATGTGCTAATCAGCTGAGTAATCAAAATTCAAAAATGGATAGCCGATGGAGCTTTATTCAGAGCCTTTTGCAAATTTGCCAAAAGCCTTATAACAAAACGACTCTTTTATTCTTTCCCAACTTGAGGGTATTTGGAATATAGTCAAACAAAATTTAGAAAAATGTGCAAAGTAACAAAGTTAACCAGTTTAAAAAATACCCGTTGGAATTATGAAATTACAAAGAAATTTTTATACACTGGGGTATTTTTGGACTTTACTTACAAGGGGTTCTTATTCAGCTCGAAGCTACCCAACGTTTTTCTGGATGTAGTGTAAGCCTTCGAGGGCTTGTGGAATAAAAGTTTGATGAATAAGCTTATGCATATTGGCAGTAATGTGAGTGAGAAGTTACACTTGGAAGCGTTATTTTCCACAGTTTAATTGACGACAAATGTAAGCGCTGCTCTGATAATTTTCAAAAATCATCCACAGCAAATGTATGAAGATTTTTTGCACAGTTCAAGACCATAAAATTTTTGAGCACGAAACTGAAACCCCAATTTTAAAAAATTGTTAATAACTGCAAAACCAACATGCAAATCGACAGGAAAATCACGAACGAAAGTGAAGCACGATTTCTCATAAAATTTTTAAACTTCGAAAGCCATTAATAAAGTGCACGTTTAACACTTTCATTTCTATTGATATCTGACAGCTGACCAGAAATTTTAAACGGCTAAATAAACCATTAGACAATGAGATGGCAATTAAAACTATTTTGTGGCTGTTAAAAACTACTGATTCGGAAATTCAAAGTAATCGAAACCACAATAGTTTAATGCTCATTCAATTTCGACTCCATTTGGTTGTTTATATCGGTTATTGTTTGGTTCCAGTTGGTGCCTCTGAGTTTGGATTAATTCTATTGCCTTACAAGAGTAATTTTGGTTTATTTTATTAGCAACTGAGCAAAATTGAGCATTGGAATATAAAGGAACTTTTAGGAAATTGTTTGTGTGCTGAAATGCACTAAACTGAATGCATTGTTTTCGCTAATCAATAAAGATGCAGTGAAGCCATGTGAATAAGCACAAAAACGAGATCTTGAAAATTACAGGAAAAATATGTGAATCAATTAATGGAAGTTTGTAGGAATTTACTAAAACCCAGCTAAATGACCGACAACAAGGTTTTATTTATTTGGTTATTAATTGTTTCAAGAAGTAAAATAGGCGAAAATAAAACATTCATTGCTTTTGCTACCTAAATATATCATGGTCATGAATTAGTTGGCGAGATTAACTTCTCACGCTTTCCTATAAAAGCTTTCTTATCTTCCATTCAAAGAACAACATGCTTTTTATAAGTAACGTGTGAATAATTTCACAATTTTTTTAAACCAGTAAACCAGAGTTATGCAGCTTTAAATCTTCGTTTACATTTTTTCTTGCCCTCTTAATTTCGACAGCTTGCAAATAAAAAATAATTCGAGATATCCTTATTAATCTCATTCGTTTTGGTGAAATACTGTTTCAGAATCCTATTTAAGTGAAGTTAACAAAATATTCATGCTTATTAGGTCAATGGCAAAACAGAAGACCGCCAACGAAATAAAAATTAATATCAATACACGGCAGATTCGCTAGTACCAAAATATCTACTAGACAATTTTCTAAAAATCTGGGACAGTGAATTAATTTTTGGAACAGACGTGTTAAAGAATCAACACGTCTCAGTGTGGCCGTAGAAGCTGATTTGTTGGAATGTCTATGACTAGAGTCTATAGGTGTGCCCGTCTCCAGCTAAACATGTAGCATATTTTTACGAAAACCTAAATAGCGAAAGGTTTGCAACGACAATATTCGCAAAATTCCTAGAATCCAAGCCGAATACGGTTTTCAACGTCTTTCACCTCCAATATTGCCGTCCACCGAGTGAAAACTTCTTCTTTTCTCTGCTTAAGGGAGACACTTTTTCCACAAGGTGACCGCTTCGAGATACTTTGGCGAGAGAACAACATTCCTATTCTGGAAATCAGAGTTTCTGTTTCGTTTATATGGGTTTTCAGTAGTGCAAGCGTAAATCTTATTAAATAACTGTGTAGGAAATCTTTCAGGACACAATTTCGTTTCACACTGTGGCATTTTACTTAAGGAAGAAGTGAAAACAACCAGTTTTGTTACTTTTAGAAAACGAAGCTCACTGAACTAGTCAAGAAATATATATATATTTTATTTATGGCAAACTTTCTGGATGCTATTGTTAGCAAGGAATTTTTTTTGATTAGACAATTGTTTATGATTTTATTTTGCTGGTTGATACAGGAAAAAACATACGATCTACAATGCTAAAATATGCTTTATTAGAATAAACTGCAAAAGAAGCACAACATAAAATGTTGTACAAAACAGGAGGACTGATTTCAGGATTGACCAGAAGTTTAATGGATTTATCGGTAATACGCTCTCATACTATTTACCAAGCCTCAACAAATAACAACATTAAAGAGCATTCTTGACCTTCTTTAAGCGCAAAACAACACCGATCTGAAGTAAAGGTCAAAATTTCACTACGGCCATCTGATGAACTATCTAAACCTGTATTCGCTATTTGCTCCTTGGATCTGCCGCTGAAATTAACTTTATATACGCATAAAAATTGACAAATATTCCAATATGTCGAAGACTGAACTGAAGATAATTTCCTTCAGATTTTCATGTTTAGATGCAAGTTTTGGGTGTCCGTTATGATAAAAATAAATGGGGAAGGAATATTTCTGCATGCGGGCAATATTTGCAAGTTTGAACAAAAAAATTAGGCATTTTTCAATAATTTCCTACCAGTGCTTAATAGAAACATTTAAATTCAACAATTTTAATTTCGGTTATATTTCTGTCGCAGACCTCCCGAAACTTTTATAATTAAAATCCAAAAAAGAGAATACATATAAGAAAACCCAATATGCAAATATCAAAAACCAATCAGCCTATTCAAACAAAGAAAGCCTACAGTAGTTAATGATATCTATATTTAGACAGATTCTCTCATTTGCAAGTTTACTGTGTAAATAGCACTTGAAGAGGACCAGTTTGCTGCGTCTTAAGCAGATGGAACCAGAAGCGCTCCGTAACCTCTGAGTGAAACATTTAGCATCTTCCAAATTGGTAAATATTAAACGCTCTGGGAAAATGTTAATATTCATCCATTAGTTAATGGGTCACTAAAGCTCATATTTTGGGTAGAATAGGTGTTGTAGTCGTAATGGATTTTGCGAAAATGACGGTAATAAAGTCCCCGCTTGATTTATATTGCCGTAAATTTTCAGTGCCCGGGTAACTTTTCTATTTGGATCTATCTATTGATCTAGAAGATATAGAAAACTTTGTTTTTTTGTAAAACATCCAATTTGGCAAAACTTAAATTAATTTAATCCCGACAGCTTACCAAACTAGAAAAGCCCCGGCTGCTTTCAGTGCGAAGCCATCCGACCAGTTATCGAGCGCGAAGTAATTTGTATAAGTGAAATAAAAACAATAGTAATTTCTGGTGTTCGCCATTATAATTCCATATATTCTTTCCAGGTTAATGTGTGAGCTGGCTGCATCACACATGGTACTCTACCGGAGATAATATTTTTACTCTTAGAGATTTCTCCGACCTTACATTTATAGCAATTAGGAAGATTAAACGCAGCTTCTACGCGTACAATTTTTATATAAGTGGTATGAATAATAAATTTGTAACGGATATTCTTTAATCGAAGACTTGACCCAACGAGTTGCAACCGAACGAAACTAATTAGAGAAGTTGTTAACTTGGAAAGTTGTAAAATGACCATTCGCAATTCCTCCTGCAAATGGAAACTCCCGCAAATCATTTCAATAACAAATTAATCAAAATATTTCATTGCGAATTAACAACTTCAGCGCCCAATAACGCAGTCGAAACATTGTGGTTAAATCAAGACGGATTTATGAAATATTATTGATGTTTCGGTTTCCGATCGCCGAGCAAAACACGCCAGATTAGTGAAACGGTGGCTTTAATTTTAGTTGAATTGCCACAGGACGAAGGCAGCTTCAAATTTAATTAAATCATGCCTTAAATCAAGGTGGATCGCGATAATTCAGGAAACGTAAGTATAATTACTAATCAAACTCTTCTGGACATTTAGGAAGACATGATAAGCAGACATAGTCGACTAAAGCTGCAATTGCAGCTACTAAACTGAACATTGCCTGCTCGAGCATTCTCTCCGAGTTTCAAAGAACGACTCTTTTCATAAAATGGATGAGATATTTAAATTGCTGCTTTATAAACTTCTACTACAAAATTATATATTTCATTACAGTTACAATTTGATTTATTTCAATTATATACACCTAAATAAATACTACGTTACTAGCAACGTTTACAATAAGCAAATATAAATAAACAACTTACGAAACAACATTACTTAACTTATATCACATAACAAGTACTTTTTCATCACTTTCCATCGCCTACGAGTCGGGTAGAATCGATTTTTTCGACACATTTTCGGGCTCAGCTTGGATGTCCTTTCCAGAGTTTCTATACTGCCCGTTCCATCCATTGTAAGCCAACTGTTGGGCTGCGTTTTCATCCCGGAAACTAAATCCGGTTTCATGGTGGCCTGGGTATTCTTCATGGTACGACTGGGGTTGCACAAAGCTCGGTTGTTCACTGAAAAAATACAACAGCACATTTTTGAAATCCACATTGGACATTTTCAAGATTAAACCGTCTTTTAGTCGCGTTTTAAAGAAGCAACGAATTGGGGTAAAACATACAAATAACTGCAGTTTTCTTACCGATAATGTTGAGCAGGTTGAGCATATGCAATTCCGGCAGAGGAATAATGCGGTCCTGCAAAGTGGCTGGGGCCAAAGCTGGACTGCATGTTGGGTTTGCAGAATTTAAAGTAAGCGATCAGTCCTGAAACAGAGTTTCCTTTTACTGCTCTGATATATCAAATTGCTTCCGAAACCCTCCGAGAAGACAATGCGATTTATATTGCATGACCTTTCTCGGAAATGTCGCCCAGGGTTTGTTTTTAAATTGCATATAGAAAAAGGCAAACATTTTACCTGGCACCAAAATGGCGAAGAATCCCAATAATTTTTTAAACGATGCAAGTCCCAGAATTAGGGGCAAGAAAAGTAAAAGCTTCAACTTGAATAGCTTCAGGATTAGAAGCATGGGGATGAAGAGTTTCTTCAGTTGCTTCCTCTCTGAAAACAAAACATTATTTTGTCAAAAAATCTCTAATTTATCTGCTTATTGCAAACGTAAAAATTTTCTCAAGAAGAACATTGTAATGACGGCCTGCAAAAATATTTTTATATGCGTTGTTGCTTGATGTAGTTGACGTCTATTGTGTCCCCTAAGTGTCGCTTTACGGTATTAACCAGGAGAAAAATACGTCGAAGTTACTAAAACGCTTTTCTTGTTAAATAATATTGAATTTATGGACGATTTTCGTGGCATTTCTGCCTGGGCATGAAGTGTGAAAATCGTCCAAGTTGTGGGCGGAATTTGTTGGATTTTCTAAGTTGAAGATTAAAAATATTACGCCTCCCAGTTTATATTATCCTAAACGTGAAACAATGACCGAATAATGTATCTATTGTAGATGCCGAAATTTGCTAATTTAGGTGATAAGGTATTGAAGAATCAATGTCGTTCTCCAAATCCAGTTACTCAATTTGCAATAACTTTATCAACTATTACAATAGATTATTAATTTTTATTTTAACTAAAATGTGCAACGGAAAGGCGAATGTTCATAACTAAATGTTGCAGCTAATTTTTCAATTGTAGCCTTTCTCATGCAATTCATCAAATTAATAACGACATTATAGCTCATTTAATTTGGTAGGAAATGAGACAGAAAATTTACTATATAAAATACTTACTGAAAATTGAATCTTTTTTGTCCTCAATTACGTCCATTTCGTCAGCAATTTCATCAATAAAACGTGGTTCATATTTTCCTCTTTCCGTAACTTCGTTATCAAAGTCTACTTCAATGGCAGTGGACTTTAAAAATTTCTCAACCTAACAGAAGAAAATAGATCTCAATTATGGCGCCAATAACACGATGCTCATAAATTTGCATCTGTTAAAACCTTAAATGTTTACAGAACTGTTTAGGAGTTGTTAGTAATTGCATATTTAGCAAGTTTTTACCTAAAAGTTTGACTTTGGATTGAAATATGATCTGGAAAGCGAGAGCTTCGTCTGAAAGCCTGCTCAGAATTATTTGTAGTTAGCACCTAGACAGTAAATTTTTAAAGAACATAACATGCTGACTATATGATAATAAAACGCGGTCTCAGATCGTTAAACAAGACTGAAAACATGTTGAAATTGATTGGCAGGTGAAAGACTCACTAAAAAATTTGTTGCAAAACCGGGTTTAATATTGAAATTACTACAATGTAGGCAAAATTTATCTATCACTTTTTTGTACAAATAACCATTTGAATGATAGATATTGCTCCAAGGATTTCGTTCTTACCTTGCGCATTCCAAATTTGACCAACGAATCCCATTCAGAGTCTTCTGATCGGGGAGATGAGGAGTATTCATAAGTTTCTTGTCCAAGGGATCGCAAATGCTGTTCTGGTAGTCTTAAAACTCTGGCTTTTTCCGTTAGAACGTATGCAGGCTGAAACCATTTCATTTTTAATTTGCATATATCATAAAAAAAATCAAAACGAGACTTTCTTGATGCCAAAAGGAAAATTTCCAAGCACCCAGTTTCTTATTTAATAACAAAATTATTAAATTGAACACTCATTGGACTGTTACTTGAAAATGTTAAATTACTCTTTCTCGGTTCTCTTTTGTTAAGTCAGTTTACTGTTTGGTCAAAAATCGTTTTGACTCATAGCTTTATTACTAATTTCATCTTCTTTTCTTCCAGTTTTTCTGACTGCTTCATTTAAATTATTTTTCAATCTGCAGATTGCACCTCAAGAAATTTCCTTTTAACATTCTCTCTTCTCAAGTTTTCTCGTGAACTGTCGTTAAAATAAGCCGCCGTTGGAGCAGGTTTTTGTAATAACAAACAGCTTATGTTTTCGACCGGTGCTTTGGAGAATAGACCCAGAAATTTCGAGGAAAAACGATCAACATAAATAGCGCTTATTTCTCCATTCAATACAAACGCAAAATACTGATCTGCTTAGTTAACTTCTATATTCACCTGGTTGAAAAAGTCGTCAAGTGATGCCAATGCCCTGCTCTGAAAGCAGGACGCCAAATCGCCATTCAAACATTGTGCGTTTGTTTGCGATAAATACGGATCCTGATCAGGACCAGTGCCCAAACCAATCCAGTCGAGAAGATTTCTTCCTAAAATCAAAACCGATTCTTAAAAATAGCCCCTGAATTTCCAGCATTTCGTTTGCTTTGATTGAGTGCGATTTTCGCGCAAAATACACTTAGCACTGAAGATCTACCAGTCGAATGCCGGCTGGCAGAGCAGACTTGGTGTATCTTGACCTATACATACCTTGTCTTCCATCTTGCGCCTCTGGAGGCACAAAATTCTGCTGATTTTGGCCTTGCAGGGCAACCAGCGTCACTGATGAGAACAGAAAGAGCCATTTGGCAAGCGAAAACATTTTTATGAAGACAATTGGTGCAGACGAGTGAAAATATTTGATTAGGTCAGATAACGGTGCTCTACTGCCTACACTACGTGAAGATATTCGCACTTACACTAGCCCGATTTTAAATCAACGTACTGCAAGCGCTAGGGATAAAGTTTTTCCGATTGCGGGAGTTTCGCTTCCATTAAACGATAATGGAGCAAATGCGTTTAGCAGAAGAAGCAAAACTTGATTAAGGAACGTGAAAACGTAATAAGTGTTATATATGGGTAGTGTGGGGGACCTTAATGTTGAAAATTATGTCTTGGGATGCCCGCCTTATGTAACGGCTTGCAGAAACGTGGGGTTTGCCCAGGAGAAAGTAATTGTTGTTACCGAATAGTTTAGTCATAACCTTGTTATTGTTTTGAGTGTATGCAACCCGGACCTGCCGGTTTGTAATTTTAGTAAATTCTTATAGTATTGCATCCAAGCAATTGAACGGCACAAACGCAGCTAAAAGATGCGAATTTTGGCTTAAAATATTTTCAGATTTTGCAGATGGAGCTTAAAGTAATCAGCAGCAAGTGAATGAATCTCCACTAACCAAACTCTCTTTACAGGTTCAATTCATCCGGACGCCCAATGAATTTTTTTTCATGTACCAAGACAATTTCCTGTTGTTTTGCTTTTTTCATTCGCACTTTTTGATCATATTTAACATTTATTTAATTTTTACCAAATTTTACATTGTTTTAATTTAATACTTTATATTTTCATCGACTGCTCTCTCTTATTCTTTATGAAATTCCTGCAATATCGCCTACTAGAAGCTTCTCTTCCAGACTATAAAAGGCACCTTTTGTCTCCTTTAGAAGTTTTAATGAAAAATATTGTAATTTTTATTGTCGCTTCTTCTCCTTGGTGGAAATATTCAGAAAATTATCCCAGAAGTCGTAAATGTTTTCGCTACAACGGCAACGTATTTGGATTCCGTTCTTATCCTCCGACCAAAAATAGTAGCAATTTTTATGATATTTTACTGTTATTTGCTTTTAAGGTTTGATGGTAATTTTGTAATATTCCTTTTCTCCGAATTATGTTTTTCCTTTATTAGTATTCTGTATTTTCCGTTCTTCTTCATACTGGTGATTTACATTTTGAGTAGTTCATCCAGGCTGATGATTTTAATCTGTTTTTTGGAAACTCTTTAAGTTACATCGAGATTTTTATCATTATCGTTGACACGCTCCAGTTACTTCTGCTTCATCTGCTATTTTTTGACTGATTAAAGTATAGTTGTTTGGTGATTATTTATTTGTATCACCATTTTTACTAAAACGTTTACAATCAGTTTTTGATTTCTATTGGTCGGCTGTTCCGACACAATTTCTCTTCGATTGTACTTTTATTGCCTTCTTATTATCTATTATAATTTGTTTCGTATTTTCTTGATATTAGGGCTTTAATATATAGAAAGTGTCCTTTTGTACCTTTATATTAATGACTTGATTGCCTCAGAAACTATTCTTCACTGTTTATCTGCTTTGTTGATTTTCCGCGTTCCTGCTCTTATTAATATTAATGTTTCAGAGAAAACCCAAATTTGCATGTTTATGTTTCAGCTCAATTGACTTCAATGTTCGAGAATAATACCAATACAGCGTCAACGTAATGAAGAGCCATTAATTGGCATACATTATCGAATGAGAGTTGGATAGTTTACTTCATAGGAAGCTTTGGGAGTCCCACTTCACAAGCTATTATTCCAAGACCATTTGGATAATAGTGAAAACACTATTAAACAGCATTACAACTTGTTATGTCTTCAATTAAAATTCAGTGTTTAAGTGACATTTTTAGCTTCATTTTCAAATTCTTTTTAGTGGACTTCGAGTTCAAAGACTTTTAAAATTGTTGCTTTGTATATATTCTACAGTTACATAACAGACTTTGTCATGGTGGTTACCACTCTTATTTGGCTCTTGAAGAAAGCGATTGCAAGAAATGCTGGCGGAGTATGGTGTAAATTAGTACTGTATGGTAAATGGGTGTACTTTGAAGTGTACAAAGCAGTTGATTATAAGCGAGCTGTTAAAATTATGTCATCAATTTGAAAATTTCTGTCCCAAGCTGAAATAGCGCAAAAACGCACATAAAAAGGCCATTAGTTCTCATAAAGGAACAAGCCTGCTCATTATTCGTGCCAACCCCAAAATTGCCCTCGAATTTCGCTCTCGGTTCACTCATTAGTGCCTAATTCCCCTGTTGGTTTTATAGCGCATAGCAATGTAAAGTTTGGAATCATCTCTTCAGGTCACTCTCAATTGTCTCTGGCCCAGACTGAAATAAAAGAAAATCACACATAATGTTTTGCTTCTCCGTCGTTTTTTTTCTTCACATAAATCCAAACTTACCGTTTCATCTTTAACATAAACATATACAGAGATCTAGAGTATTTTACATGAATATTTCAACCGTAATAGCCTGAAAGCCGGATGTTCCAACCTGCTCCAACATCCCCTGAATTGGGAGAAAGTCGGAGAACGGATGAATCAAGATCCTGTTCTGAAAGTGCAGAAAAGCGCGCGTTTTATTGTTTATTGATACATCATTAAGCAATATTGGGCACTGTGAAAAAGTCAATTTAGCTGATGAATTCATTATGAGTTGTCGTAATTAATATTAAAACTTCCAAGAGATCGCATGAAAACTTATTTGTAAAATTCTTCAATATAGTTTAATGCAAAACTCTGGCTTTCTTTGCGTAAAATTCACTACGAAATCCTCACCAGACGCACTTTAGTAAAATCTCACATTTAGCCGTAAAAAACGAGAATTTCTTTTCAGGTGACACAAAATGACAAATTTGTTTTTCTCTGGAAAAACTGATCCCATTTTCCAGGGGCTCCAGACCGAATACCTAAAATATTCAATGCAAGTCTCTTATAAAACACCTGTATCGATCGAACGGATATGTTTGTTATTTCAGGTTTGTCGGCGAACGATTTTAACGCAGAATTCCACTGGAGATAAATACGTGGCAAATTGCCTCCAAAGCCGATTTTTCACTACTTACCCATTCTATTGAGGTTTGGAAGTCGTTTCGTTTGGGAACAGCTTTGAATGTTGATATTGGCATTTTGACAATATTTTGCAAACATCTAAACCTGTCGAGATCAGAAGTTCAAGTCGTAGAAAGCAATGGGTGTGGATTAAATGAAAATTCCAATATTTGCACCATTGACTATATACACATTTGTTCGCATACAGTGAAAAGTTGCTAAATGAATTGAATAAATAATAGTTGTGCCAGTAAAGTTAGTGGAGAACGATTCCAGTCAGAATGAATCAAAGTGGCAAATTTTGATCTCATTCGAGTGGGCTTCTGAGCACTGACGAATTCGAGTATCTCTGTTTTAATAGAAAAGCTTTGAAAAATTTTCCTTACGTCGTTTAAAGAAACAGAACAGGCGAAAATCTTTGAAATTACTTAACGAACATTCCATGTGAGCCCTCAAAAAATCAGAGTTCTGCTCAAAAATCCGTCAGTGCAAATTAAACAATTAAACTAGATTGAAACCAAATTGAAACGCCATCTTACAAAGCTCGCATTTTCTGAAACTAAAGAAAACATCTTTCGAAATTCAGACTAACATCTTCTACGTGTTCCTTAAATTAGAGCTTTAAAATAAATAAATATTTAAATAAACTGCTATTTGAGAGTCGCTCAAGCAGTAGCATTGTGTTCTATTGTCTACAGTTTTTCGCCCCAAAATAAAAAAATGACTTAGTTCTGAAGTTTTCTTGCTTGCACCAATTTGTTGATCTCGTTGTATGTTGTAAGCAAAGCTGGACTAGCTTTATTTGCGCTCAATGATGGGCATCCTCCATGCTCCAAACATTCTTCGCCATCTTGACCATCTTTGGCTGCTTTCATGTACTTGAAGAACCTGAGAATGTCCGGATTATCAGACGCGGGCTTTCGAAGCTCGTTCAGCTCCCTGGAATAAACCAAAATCAATACTGGCTATTAAAAAAATATGCGAAATACTAAACAATGTATATTTCCAAGTGCTTTAAACAGTTATTTGGGTATATATATAAATATATATATATATGTATATCTCAACAACTTAGCATTAAAGCTCTCGAATATTCTGCTACTTCTGCAAGTTTCCTCCCATATATTTGATGTTATATCCTAGAAGTTATTGGCAATGTTCTTAGATATAATTTCTCCAATGCCAAAGTGGGACATTCATTCACGTCAGAGTTTCTCGAGTCCAGTTGTTCACTTCGCAAAGAAACAGTCGTTACGCTGTCCGAGGCTTATAAAGTTTGATATCACCAATAATAGCTAGTATTTAGCGAGTCTCTAATTACGTCCAACTTACTCTAGGAAAGCCAAGGGAAAGTTAGTAAGTTCCTGGAGGAAGCTTCCTACCGTACAAATTTGACCAATTTGCTTCAAACGTGCTTAGTTCAAATTAATTGGCGTTATTCGAGAATTAAAATTACTCTATGAGCAAAGTCAACAGCTGAATAGTATATAGCTTCCTCAAACTTTGGGCAGTTTTTTATGGAAACCTAATTTTAAAGCTGAACTGATCGGTTCTCGAATAAAGCACCCAATTAAACAAATACAATTTTAATAAAGTTTCCTGAGCACTTCTAGCGTTTTTGAACACGTGTATTCATTAGTGCAACGTGCTATAAATTCAATATATACCGAACCAGTAAAGAAACAAACCATTATTAAAGTATTTTGCCTGCTCCCACCTGCTTCTGACTTATTAGAGAAAATAGTGATTATGAAAAGTTTAAATAGCAAAGCGGAGAGTGGTGTTTTGATGACAAAATTTCCATACCTTTTCGTTTTACCCACGGCAGTTAATTGGCGATTGAAAATTGTCATCTGCAGGACTTTTGCATGTCAGCAACATGCTTAGTTATTTCCCGCCACTATTATTTAGGGTTTGCCAAACCAACTAAAGGTTTCGCTTTTTCAGTGCATTGCTCATTCCGCCCAGCCACTTGAGGGTGAAAGAAATTTTTCGTAAAAATTCTAGCTCCTTTCCCTAGCTTATTTATTTTAATTCAAAGAGAAAAAAGCTCTATTTCTGTATGTTCCAAGCCATTGGCACACAACGAGCTTATTTAAAGTGGAAAACCAGTTAAAAAGGTGAAATACTTGTCTTTATAGTCTTTACACACGCGTCCGGGCATTTAAATTCGTTTGGAATATATCAGTGTCTGCCACTTAGAATCTCTGAAACATAACTAATAGCCTCCCATCACATATCTCCAGGGACAACAGGGAAAATTCGACCTCCAGATAAATCCTTTTCTGGAAACGCTTATAAATTTGGTATTCATAGAAGGCTGATCAGAGAATTAGATTAGAGCTGACAAAATGCCTACAGAAAAAAGGAAATGAATAATGAAATAAGGCTAAAACGTTGCCTATTACGGCGGGGGCTTTCTCTATTTACTGCTCGTTCAGATGGCATTAAATTAATATGAAAAGAGTGGAAGATCACTGTGTTTCGACTAGATCGCGAATTATAAAAGCTTTTAGAGGAAAATTTAGGAGCCTATCCATTTGCTTGGATGCTACCAAATTAGTTGTAAAATTTAAGAGTTAATTTCCAGTTGGTTTGTTTAGCATTCTGGGAAAGATTTTAGAGTGTCATCAGAACACTTGGAAGCAGTTTCTGTTAAAGATTTCCAACTTCCGCATTAACATGATAGGCATTGTTGACAGAAACGATAAGTTTTGAAAATCATTAATCATGGGTTTACCTGCTTAGCTGTGCAGAAACTAAATTGCTATAAGGAGCATATTTAGCCGGATTTGCATACATCATACACACAAGCCTTTCTCGGCACCGTTCGGTTTCCGGCGTTTTATCGCTGGTCAAACCCAATTGCTGGAAAACCGAATCCAGTCTGGATAAAAGCGGGCTGTAGAACGGATCGTAGCTGGTCAGTAAAAGGGATGACGAAGGAATCTTGTGGAACACTTTATAGTCCGTTTTCCTATGCGGTCTTCGGAAGTAGTAGTTATCGTTGATTTTCGGTTGGGAGTAGATTCGCTTATTTGCAAAATCAAACCTAAAATTTATAACAATTACTTAGACATTCTAACAAGGTTACATGGAGAAACTATCAATTTTCATAAGTTATCACTGTCCACTCCAATCTTTCAACCATGAAATAGCCTTACTCAGGTAACAAATCGAAGTCATCAAGATTTAATCTATCATTTTAAAAGCTTTCGGTCTTTTCAAGCTTCGATTAGCAACAAAATCGTTACAAATGTTACAATTGTATAGCATATGCACCAAAAAGCGATTTTCGGTTCACTAACTACTGTCTGGTACAGTTTTACAATCTAATTCTAGGAAGTCGTCTTTTTAATTTTTATAGTTGAGTTAAACAGACTGAAGCTATCAGAAGGTTGAAAATATACAATTTTTAAGCATTCAAATAGCATTGATTTCGGTAGAAAATTGATTGCAATATAATTGTACAACGAGTTTCAGATTTTAACAAAGTTCAAATGACAACCTTGAATGAATATGAGTGTTCCGTTCTTCTCAAACATCATCATCAGCTTTAGACAGTTTTTATTACTTTTTTGTCACTTTTGAAGGAGTTAGCATAGATGGGTTATATTTGATCTAGAATTTCCACAAGTTTCTAGCAAGCGAGCAATTGTTCTTTCGCAATAAAAATCTTAGTCCGTAGGTGTTTTTCAGTTTCTGTATAATAATGATATAAAATCACCACCATTCCTATTGTTGAATTCAACGAAGAGCAACTGCTGTTCGATGTTTTGCCTAACTTTCTGATAAAATCCGCTGACTGAAAATAAGATCACATATTTTCCTTCTCAAGCCCAGAGCATGTCAAAATGCAGAATTACATTTTTCTCAAAAACGAAGCAAGCCAATAGAAAGTGAAACAACCTTTGACTGAAAGAGTATATAATATTTCAATCAACGAATCGATTTAGTGAATTCGTCAACTGCAGGGTTTGTTTGCCTCACTTTCACCTGAAGAAAGTCTGAATCAACTGCAATTGATCAAGTAGATATATAGATAATAGTTTTTAAATAAAGTGTACAAGCTAATTAAAACCCTATTGTCTCAAAAACGACATTCTAGCAGGCATCTACTCATGTGAACGCTTTTTAATATGTTTTCTAAATAGAATATTGCGGACTCTGCCCTCGAAATCTTCAAAAACCTGTAGAGATTATCCAAATTATCCCAACTACCTCTCATTTGAAAATGGCTTCTGATTTATCAAGTATCATGCATTTTTCTGTAACTCTTAGTTAAACCTTAAAAAATAAATATATTCAGTTACCTGCTGTTAGGGGAAATGGTGCTGGAGCTTTCAATAGTATTAAGGGTTAAACTATCATGTTCGTCATCAAAATTGGCTCCCAGTGCTTCCTCATTATTGTACGGATCAGCGTCTTTGAATTCAAAGTCTTCCATTTCTTGAGGTGGCCGATTAATGCCTGCAAAATAAGTCGCTCATCTGATGAAAGTTGCTTTCAATTCAATCCATCAATTCCACACGTCTCTTAACCGTGTGATGGAAGAATGTGAAACAATTTAAAAGCCGCATTTATTCAGCGATAATTCTATAGACAACGATGAGATATATAAATATGGATTAATGTTTGTTTAAGGGAACTTTCCTTGATCGGAGGTTATTAGTCACGAAACTCAAAGGTTAATTAATAATTTAGCATAATTTATACCAGTTTAGTTAATTCATCAAGCACATTAACAACTTTTTTGCTTTTAACTAAAATTACCTGTTGACGCACTGGAGAGTCCCGAAAAAGTGGACAAACCTTTTCCAGCCAATTTTCCTAGTCCGCCCAAAATAGTTGGCAGAAACATGGCGATTAGAACCGATTTGACGATTTGGGCACCGATAAACACCGGCAACATCAGCTTTTTTAGAAAAAATGCCAAAATGCCCATTCCAAACCCAGCTAAAAAGGAGCTTTTAGCTGAAGTATCTGAAAATGTATTATTTGAATTAGTTTCATACTCGGTTCTAGTTAAATTTTCTGACAAAAAAACTTGCAAATGTTCCATGAAATTGTCGATAAATAAAGCTCTTGCCTGAATGTAAAAAGTTTCTTAATTAAGTAAATGGGAAATTGAAAAAGTTGAAAGTAACGATCTAAATCTTTCTTTTTAACTTAGTTGCTTCGGCGATATGAAGCGATATTTTGCATGTTGGAAAATAATTACTAGTTTCTTAGAAGCGATTTAAACGATACAGCTGACTTCCACCCTTAGAGCTAATTTATCAAAAAGCCATCTAAACTAGCAAATAAAGCTCCACATGTTTTACGAGAATCCCCGCCTTGCATGAGATAATTGCCTTAGTAATTTAGTGAATGCTTTCGCTAAACTCCATTAGTTTGGAGTATTTTGCCACGTGCTTCACCACCGGTAAAAGTGAAAGGACCGTACAGCCAAAATAGGGTTTTAATATAGTGTGTCTTTTGCCAATTAGTATATTAGTGAATCTAGGACTAAGTAAATTTACACGTGAACTGCCACCTAAAAGTTTCGGCAAAATTTCCGTTTAGCTGGAAGTTAAGGCACCTACTAACACATGCATTACTAAGTGGAAAATGAGGAAATTTAATTGCGAGACAAATTCAGTTAAAGGAAATTGTCGGTTTTCTAATGCAACGGAACGAATTGACTGTGTAAATTTTCTCACTGAGGATGTAAGAAAAAAGCTTCGCGTCGGATGTGCTCAAAAATGTTGCAATTAATAGATAAAGATTTCGTTATCTATCAGAGGCTAACACATTTCAAAATCTGCACCCACCCATGCCAATTTTCATGTGGTTGGTTTTATGACGAAAAATCATAATTTCTCAATTTACCTTTGCCTGTGCGGAATATCAAACGAGCTTCCCAAACTATATTTTAACAGAATTTCAATTTCTTAAGTAAGAAGGGCAGAAAATTGGATTTGAGCTGTAATGCACATAGAACTCAGGCCATTAGTAGATAAAACATGCATAGAGCTTTGCGTGAATTCTATGGGAAAGTTACATTTCAGCGACTCAAAAGAGCTGACTAGGAAACTTTCCTGAAATATGGGCAGTATATGGAGACTTATACGGCTAAAATTATCCACCTAAAAGTTTGTGGCTAGAAAGAAATTTTATAAAACTGTTTCAAGGGGTAATTGATTACTTTTGTTTGTAGCTCCATCTACAGACAGCTTCGATGATTTATTGCGAAATTAAAGTGTTAAGTATATAAAATGCTTACCAGTGCTAGAATTGCTGGAAGAAAAAAACCGAGCAGTTTCCCGCAAATCCACCGACAAAACGTGGCTTTCCGCATACTGATTGAACCGCTTCTTAACATAATCCTCTAAAGTTAATTCGGCTCTTCCACTAACACAGTTATTGCCATCACTTTCAGATGCTTTGGTGATGTTCTCAATCCTCTCCAATCCAACACCCGGTATAATGCTGACATCTTCAGCTCTTAACACTCGGTCCACGTAATTTTTTAATTCTCGGTCCAGAACACTTTCGTCTCTAACTTGGTTATTGCATGTTCGGGCAATTTTAGCGCACAATGAGATTAAAATGAGTTTTATCAAGACCAATTCACTTTTGCTGTTGTTCCGATACGTTCTCGGCATATTGATTGACTAGTATTCGGCTGAAGGGTCATTCCGGATTAAAAGTCTGAAACAAGAAAAGCTGACTAATGAACCAGAAACTTATTGGCCACTAGTTAGGAACTTTAGCTCAAAAGCCGTTGAAAATTTGCAGTTTTTCCATGGAGGGCTTTTATTGGAGATGATCTGAATCCTGATTTGACATGTTTTTCTTTATTGCTAAATCTGCATTGATTAGATAATTAGTGGGTTGTGTTTTTAGTTCTAGTGCAATTTTCAAAGTCTCCAGAAGCTTTTAACTGTGAGCTCCTTCGAAAACAAATAAATTTTCTTCTAGTGGGGACCCTATATATCTCCATTACTAGTCACAACTGGATGATGTGCAGATCAATATTTCGCCTCCAGTCTATTGTATTTTATTACCTTTTAATGTCATTTTTCAATATCTATGGCCCCCTGATGGATTATAAATATGTGAACGATACAACCGCATGAAAAATGCATTAGCTTATGACAGAGGATGTGGTTGTTCATCCTTGTGTGCATTGATTAGGAGATTTAATCTAAATATTTGCCATTAATTTACGAAAGGCCTGATTAAGCTGCAAATATTCCCAATTCAAATTGATAATTCACTAACATGATTTATAGGCACTAATGTATGGTGTACAGTCAAAAGCAGCTCAATTGTGGGCTATTACTCTGGCTGACAGAAATTAAAATCAGCGTACACGTTTTCCAAAATACATTGTATAAAATACTACATAAAATACTATTGCTCCTAGTAGAATAAAAAAAATAATCAAATTTTCAAAAGGGTGCAGAAAGCTGACGGAATTGTCTCAGTTCGTCATATAAAAGGCTTTGGGCAAGCTTCCAGCAACTAGCAATAAGCCCCCAACAGTTTTATATGCGCAATTAAAGTATCTGGACGAACTGCGGCATTTAATTAAAACCGTTAACATTTCCGGGGAATGTGTCGATGGGAAAACAAGGGGTAATCTATCTAACTAATTTGTTTTAGGATGCTATTACGTAGGATTAATTGTCACCAATTCCTACAAAGTTTCTTCTTATTTTTATTTCACTTAGAGGAGCTATGAAAATTAATTGAGCCCATTTAACCTGCTGTTTCGAATGACTAATAAAAGTTTATTCATTTACGTTTCAGAAGATTCAAAAGAAAAACGAGTTTTCTTGAACCTGAAAAGTGGTAAAAAGAAAATCTAATCGATATTTCGATTGTTCAACGTATTGATGTTTTTGCAGTGAAATGCAATCGGTGCAGATATTAATTACTACCGATCCCAACTGAGAATTCAATGTGTAATTCCAACTGTATGCAATTTAATAACTTTGATATGGTTCTAACACGTTGTGCGCCAGTAAAATTATAATCGAAAGTAATTTAAATTAATACTCGTATACCTTTCATGACGCAGAGGCTGTTATAGAATGTGTTCCAGTTTCTACATGGTATTCGTGTCAGCCAGAAGAGAAATTTGGCTGTTTTATTAGTGAAGATAAACGTGTTAAATCCATATGAAGTGAAATATGATGCACAGTGATAATTGGGAACGGTTTAGAAGAGGAAGCAAACGGATAATTATCTTCAAACCTTTGGAAATTATTTTAACAAAACGGCTGAAAAATAGTAGTATTCCATGAAATTTTCTGGACCGTCCTGATTCAGGAAGAACTTAGGAGGATATGCATAAAACAACACATCAAAGCCTAAAAAGACAAATACAGAAGTAGTAAGATAAAATGAAAAGGATAAATTATTCTTTTATATTTTAATTCATTAAATACTTTTGTCCATACCATAACAGATTGAGGAAAATCTGGATGGGCAAATAAATACTTACAAATATAATTAAATTAATACTCAAAATACTTTAAACTTCTGGAGGCTTTTCAAAGGCAAGCATATAATTTTCCTGCTTTTCATTCAGTATTTAAAGGTGCATTTTAATTATCTCTTTCAACTCCAAGTCAACTTTTCAAAATCAAGCCTTTAGACACTTGCAAATTTTGCAATTAAAACGAGCCAGACAATGGTTTTTTTATTTTTTTTCCAACGCAAAAACAACTTAATTAAAAAGTACATAATAAATTTAGGCCTGTTCGGGACAAATGCAGAGCACAGCAACATTCACAAGTGCACAATTGCTTGAATTATTAATTTTTAAAATTCTGAGTTCGGGTTTGAATTTGTCTTTTTTGCTTATTTACTTATATTTTCGCGTATGCCACTTTAGTCATAAAGAATACCAAAATTAGCCCAGAAATAGTTAGTGTATAAAACATGTTTTTCGCTTGATTCGTCACGAATCTCTGAATTTCGTTAGCAAAATGTTTGTCCCTAAGTAGAATTTTTTAAAACGAATTAGCAAAACGTAATTCTGAAAATACGAACGGTAATAAATTCCAGGAACAAACTTTCGTGCTTGAAAACGCGGTTGAAAGCTTAATTCCAGGCATTGAAAGCCATGTATTATGAATGAGCTTTTTTTCCTGGTTTTACCTACTTTGTTATCCCATATTTTTATAGGCCATTTGGGCAGAAGCTCAAAGAGCATTGTTTCAAAGGTAAAAGATGTTTCGTACTTTCATTGAAAAATAGTTTAAATTTTCAATGATTGTTGATGGTTTGAACTGGATTTTGAATTGAAAAATCAACTTAAGCCTTTATTTTATGTAGAGCATACAAATCCAATTTTGCACAGACGAATTATCAGAGCGAATTTTCATATATTGTATACATGTTACACAATTTATTAACATACTCTTTTTTAGGTTCATTTAGGTTCTTTTGATAACGATAGCAGAAAATAGCTATCTAAACGTCAAGGTAATTT